>NW_025927606.1:4524626-4850876 GCF_022837055.1 Prionailurus viverrinus
AATTAAATTGTGTATTTTATAAACTCAAATAGTATTTTGAAAACAATTTTGATAAGAATGAAGAGTACTTAAAAGCAAGTGCATCTAGCAGTGATGGTTATAGAACCTTATGCATATACTAAAATCCACCATGATAAATTTCACGGTGAGGAAATACTTTTTTCTCTCGTTTTCTAAAAAGAACTAACTGAAGTACAAAATATCTACATAAAAGTGCTCAATGAATTATCCCATGGTATGTCAATATGTCAATTAAAATATCCAACCTGGAGTGATTCTGTGATCATTACAAGTTGTTCAGCTTCTCTGGAGCTTCAGATTATTCATCCTCCACTCAGAGTGTTGTCTTACTGTGACAGAGAAGGGGTAGTGGATGTTGGTTGACAGTTATCATCTTGGCTCTAAATGGCCTGGAAGGTCTAGACCAAGCCCACCTCTCAGTGACCCCTGACATCCAACCCCTGACACTCAGTAGTGTGTGCATGACATGACCCTTCTGAGAGTTCCTCTGGTGTGAGCTGCCCCCCTTCCAGGCACCCCATCTCACCTTGTAAAGTCCCATTTATCCTTCAGATGTCAGGGCAAGAAGGACTTTTTAGGGGAAGGTATCATTTTTCTCCTAAAATTGGTAATTTCCTTCTAAATGTATCTTCGTGGCCTTATCTGGTCCTTCCCTTAATAGCACTTATTTTCGTTTGTGGCTATTTTCTTACTACACGGTTATTAGGCTAATTTTTTTCCTCTGCTGTATCTGATTCCCATGAGGCTGAGCCACGTGTTCTGGTTCACCACGATGTACTTTGCTTAGAAGAGAATAGGCTTTCTGTTAGTGTTCATGGAATTAATGAATGAATGACTGAATGAATCAGAAGCTTGGATACAGACAAGGATGAGGGGAACCTTTGCGTGTTCCGTCAGTTGTTCCTTAGCACACGGGAAAACTAGGTCTTGGATCTCAAGTTCAGAGTATCTCCACGTTATTTTACAAAATCCTTCAAAGTAAAAGAAATGTTGACTTTGTTCATACCTGTGTGTTACCTACCTACACGTTGGAGTGAGGCATATTTTTTTTTAAGTTTATTGGTTTATTTTGAGAGTGCATGGAGAGGGAGGGGCACAGAGAGAGGAAGAGAGAGAGAATCCCTAGCAGGCTCCACACTCCGCATAGTGCTTTATGTGGGGCTTGATCCTATGAACGTTAAGATCATGACCTGAGCCGAAATCAAGTGTCGGACGTTTAATGGACTGAGCCACCAGGCACCCCTAGAGTCAGGCATTTTCATTAACCTGAAAACTCATAAGCTGAGGTAGTAATACAATAGCAATAGAACATGTACGAGGCAGTCTTCACCTTCAGATCAGAAAATCTTATTGACTTTGTTACAATTACAGTCCATGTGCCCAAAAGCATGCAGCCTAAACATAAGAAGGAAACAGGTGATAACTCCACTCTGAGCCCAAACACTATCTGGCGACATGGGACACATTATTTCACCATTTGAGTCTGTGTTACCTTAGAGAAACTGGGAAATTAACTGTGTACTTTCTAATCCTTTATGAAGTGTAAGAGTCATGATTTGTGGAAATGAATCTACACCATGCTTGCATACTGTAACAGCTTAATCTGTGGTAACCTTCTTATCAATTTGAGGGTGTAACTTACTGACACCAGGGACCCTGTCTGTTTGTTCTCTATGGTATCCCCAAGACCATGAATCATGTCTGACACATAGCAGGTACTTAACATTTGTTGAATGGATATTCGGCAGTCTTGGAGAGAAGGCAGAAGGAGGAATGGGACATGTTTGTAAAATAAAGTGATTTTTCTAGGAAAAAGTTTACATTATCCTACAGCACCCCACTTCCATGTATATTTAGATAATAGAGAGTCTTTTCTTCTTTTTCCTAAAACATGCTCATATAATGAGGAATAGGATGCAGAACTTCCCTGAAGGTTTCAGACAAAGCCCCAGAGCTCAGGAGGACTAAACATGTGTCCTCTTCCCTGACCAGAGGCAGTGAGGTAAGAAACTTTGGGGAGCATGTGACTATCGTATATCTTTTTTTATAATGCTTATTTATTTTTGAGAGGGAACAGATAGAGTGTGAGAGGAGAAGAGGCAGAAAGACAGGGAGACACAGAATTTAAAGCAGGCTCCAGGCTCTGAGCCGTCAACACAGAACGCAATGCGGGGCTCAAACTCACAACCTGCTAGATCATGACCAGATCTGAAGTCGGATGCTTCACCCACTCAGCCACCCAGGTGCCCCGTGACTGTCATATTTATTACATGGAGTGTCCATTCTTCATATATGGGTCCCAAGACAGAGGCAGGTCGCAGGTATCTAGGCTCCCCGACATAGTTATCCTACATACCAAAGTAAGATGTGACACTCCAAAATATGACACTAGATGGCCTCGGTCACCCAGCCCTGCCAGCTGCTCAGAAACCGAGAAGGAGTCATTGATCCTTTAGGTGCTGAATCGGGCCAGTGAGGTGGAGAATGCCCTGATGGAATATCTGGCAGTAGCTGAATCAGCTGTGGTGAGCAGCTGAACCCGATTCAAAGGGAGGTAGAGACGAGGACACAGAGGGCATCATGGCTATGTCTGGGCTCCTGGAAGGCAGGTGCAGGAAAAACATTTTCCAGGCCATATCTCCCCTGCCTCCCACCTAGGGTGGAGGGAGGGCGAAGTGCATGTGCATGTGCATTTACACTGTGTGGTCACCAGAGGGTATTGTGGCCCTAACTCTGTGTGACAGAAAATGATGCTTGTGAATGCGGCTGCTGCCAATCTCCTACTGAATGAACCCTTACTATGTGCAAGCTCACTTCCCCCTCACAACACCCTAATTCATTAAGGATTCTGGTACCTTTTTTTTTAATAGCAAAGAAACATAAAGAGATTAAATAACATGCCCAATCACAAAGCCCTTAAGAGGTGGAGGTGGAATGGTTATCTGAGAGGTCTGGCTTCAGAGCATGCATTCATTGATTCAACATGTGTATGCTGAGTACTCACTATGTACAAGGCCCTGTGTTGTGTAGGTTTATGGTTGTAGGGTTATGGTTAGAGTTGGTATGAAGTTTAAGTTGAGGGGCATGTTTAGGGTCACGGTTAGTGTTAGGGGTAGGACCCAGGAGGTTCCAGGCGGTGAACCCCTAGCAGTGAAGTTCTCTCCACTGAGGGCTGAGTGGAGGCAGCATGGGAGTCTTCAGTTCAGACTTAGTTTTTTTTTTCATGCCAGGACCAGCCTCCCGTGTGTGCCACTCTTCAGTTGGGCCTCAGCAACCTTCTTGTGCAACTCCATGCTGGCAATGGAATTGACATGATGATGTTCTGATTCAAATCTGAACAATACTGTAGGGATCGGGCCCTATGTGGGTGGTGTTCTCAGAGATAGGAACCGGATCCCCATTGGGAGGGAGCCATAGATAGGATGAGGGTTTGGTCCAGAGATATAAGAAGGGCTGAAACGACACCAGTCCTGTTGTCTCCATGGAGGGCTGAATGAGGGCCCATGAATTGGTGCGGGTCAGGTGTAGGGTTAGCATTAGAGCCGGAGTGAGGTTGAAGTTGATGTGTATGTTTCTGGTCACTATTAGGGTTGGGATTACTTCCCAGATGGCTCCAGTTGCTGATGCACAGAAGTACAGTGGTCTCCCTGGAGGGCTCAGCGGAGGGCACATGGGAGGGTGTCAGTCATGCTTAGTCTTTGTGTGCCAGGGTGAGCCTCCTTTGTGGGCCACTCCTTGGTTGAGCCTCAGAAACCCCCTTCTGCAACTGCATCTGGGTTTTGGATATTACATGGGTGGTATTCCACGTTCCATGCTGAGTAATCTTGCTCATCTTCTGGAACCCATATGTGTGGTATCGTCAGACTTAAGAAATGGGTCTTCATTGGGAGAGAGCCTTAGTTAGACTAAGGGTTCATTCTAGGGCCAAAAGCAGGGCTGAAGCTACACCAGTCCCTTTATTTCCATGATGGGCTGAATGAGGGCCCATGTGCGTGTGAGGGTTAGGTGTAGAGTTAGCATTAGATTTGGGGTGAGGTTTAGGTTGAGGACTATGATGCGGGTCACAGGTAGGGTTAGGGGTAGGTCCAAGGAGCCCCCAGATGCTGAACCCCTAACAGTGTAGTGGTCTCCATGGAGCTCTCAGTGGAGGCTGCATGGGAGCCTTCAGTTCAGACTTTTTGTGCCAGGGCCAAACTCCCTTGTATGCAACTCTTTAGTTGGCCTTAGCAACCTCCTTGTGCACCTCCATCCCAGCAGTGGAAATGACATCATTATGTCCCAATTCCAACATGAAGAGTACTGGAGGTGTTTGTGCCCTATGTGCGTGGTACTCGCACAGGTAGGAAGTGGATCCCCATTGGAAAGAGACATAGCTAGGGTGGGGGTTCGATCCAGGGATATACGCATGACCGAAGGGACACCAGTTCCGTTATCTCCATGTAGGGCTGAATGAGGACCCATGCACGGTGCAGGCCAGGTGTAGGGTAAACGTTAGAGGTGGTTTGAGGTTGAGGTTGATGTGTATGTTTCTGGTCACTATTAGGGTTGAGCTTATATCCCAGGTGGCTCCAGGCATTGAAGCACCAGTAGTGCATGGTCTCCCCCAAGGGCTCAGGAGGGCACATATGAGGGTATCTCTCATGCTTTGTCTTTGAGTGCCAGGGCGAGCCTCCTTTGTGGGCCACTCTTTGCTTTGCTGCCAGCAAACCCCTTCTGCAACTCCATTTGGACATTTCATATTACATGGTGATATTCCACATTCCATGCCCAGTAGTTCATCTCCTCTTCTGGACCCCATGTGTATGGTATCTTCAGAGTTAAGAAATGGGTCATCATTGCGAGAGAGCCTTAGTTAGACTTAGGGTTCTTTCCAGGGCCAAAAGCAGGGCGGAATCTCACCAGTCACGTTACTTTCATGGAAGGATAAATGATGGCCCGTGAGTGGGTGAGGGTCAGGTGTAGGTTTAGTATTAGAGTTGAGGTAAGGTTTACGTTGAGGAGTACAGTGAGGGTCACGATTAGGGGTAGGAGTAGGTCTAAGAAGGCCCCAGATTTTGAACCCCAGGCAGTGCAGTGGTGTCCCTGGAGGACTGAGTTGAGGACGCATGTTAGTGTGCCAATAAGTCTTAGTCTTGGGACCTAGGGCCTGCCTCAGCTGTGGGCCACTCTTTGGTTGGGCCTCAGCAACCCCCTTGTGCAGCTCCTTCTGGGCTTTGGAAATTATCTGGTCATTTTCCACGTTCCATGCCGAGGAATCCGGCTCCTCTTCTGAACCCCACGTGTGTGGTGTCTCAGATTTCGGAATTGGATCACCATCGGCAGTGAGCCATAACTAGGTTGAGGGTTCATGCCAGGAACATTGATAGGGCCGAGGTGACATTAATCCCATGTTTGCCCTTCAGGGCGGAAATGGGGGCCCATGCATGAATGCTAGTCATCTGTAGGGTTATTTTTAGAATTGGGGTGAGGTTACGTTGAAGAGTATGGTGAGGGTCACGGTTAAGGTTAGGGATAGGGCCAAGGAGGCCCCAGATTCTGAAACGCAAGCAGAGCAGTGCTCTGTACGGACAGCTGTGTGGAAGCTGCATGGTAGTCTTCAGTTCACACTTATGCTTTGTGTGCCAGGGCCAGCCTCCCATGTGTGCCACTCTACAGTTGGGCTTCAGCAACCTCCTTTTGCAGCTCCATCCCAGCAGTAGAAATGACATAATGTTCCAATACCATCCTGAATAATACTGCAGGGGTTTGGGGCCTATGTGCATGGTTTTCTCAGAGTTAGGAACTGGATCCACATTGGGAGAGAGCCTTACTTAGAGTTAGGGTTTGGTCCAGGGCCATAAGCATGGCTGAAGCTACACCAGTCCCGTTGTGTCCATGGGGGGCTGAATGAGGGCCCATGAGCGGGTGCGGTTCAGGTGTAGGGTTAGCATTAGTGTTGGGGTGAGGTTGAGGTTGAGGAGGACAACGAGGATCCTGGTTATGTTTAGGGTTGGGTTCCAGGAATTCCCAGATGCTGAACCCCTAGCTGTGCAGTGGTCTCCCTGAAGGGCAGAGTGGAGGGTGCATGGGAGGGTGTCGTTCAACTTAGTCTTTGGTTGCCAGGGCCAGCCTCAGGTGTGGGCCACTCTTCAGTTGGGCCTCAGCAACCCCCTGTGCACCTCCCTCTGGACTTTGGAAATTACCTGGTGATGTTCCATTTTCCATGGAAAGTAACACTGCACCGCTTCTGTGCCCACATGTGTGTGGTCATATCAGACTTAGGAATTTGGTCCTTATCGGGAGAGACTCTTAGCTAGTGTTAGGGTTTGGCCCAGGGACATAGATAGGACTGAAGGGATAGGAGTCCTGTGATCGCCCAGGAAGGCTGAAGTGAGGGCCCATGCACTGGTGTGTGTAAGGTTTAGGATTATGGTTAGAGTTGGTGTGAAATTTAGGTTGAGGGGTATGATGAGGGTCACCATTACTGTTAGGGTTAGGTCCCAGGAGGTTCCAGGCGGTGAACTCCTAGAAGTGCAGTGGTCTCCACAGAGGGCTGAGTGGAAGCTGCATGGGAGCCTACAGTTCAGACTAAGTCTTTGCGTGCCAGGGCAGCATCCTATGTTTGACACTCTTCAGTTGGGCCTCAGCAACCTTCTTGTGCAGCTCCATCCCAGAAGTGCAAATGAAATGATGATGTTCCAATTCCATCCTGAAGAATACTGCAGGGGTTTGGGCACTAAGTGCATGGTGTTCTCAGAGTTAGGAACTGGATCCCCTCTGGGGGAGAGCCATAGCTAGGGTCAGGATTTGGTCCAGCGACATAAGCAGGGTTGAAGCGACACCAGTCCCATTATCTACATGGAGGGCTGAATGAGCGCCCATGCAGGGGTGCAGGTCAGGTGTAGGGTTACCTTTAGAGTTGGAGTGAGGTTGAGGATGATGTGTATGGCTCCGGTAAATATAATGGTTAGGTTTTGTCCCAGGTGGCTCCAGGCGCTGAAGCACCAGCACTGCATTTGTCTTCCCGGAGGGCTCATTGATGAGCAGGTGGGAGGGTGTGGGTCATGCTTAGTCTTTGAGACCCAGGGCGAGCCTCCTTTGTGGACCACACTTTGGTTGAGCCTCAGGAACCGTTTCTGAAACAACATCCAGGCTTTGGATATTACATGGTGATATTCCATATTCCATGCCGAGTATTCCACCTCTTCTTCTGGACCCCATGTGTGAGGTATGCTTAGACTTAAGAATCAGGTCACCATCTGGAGAGAGCTTTAGATAGAGTTGGGTTTCAGACCAGGGCCATAAGCGGGGCTGAAGCTACCCTATTCCACTTACCTCCATGCGGTGAAGAATGATGGCCATTGTGCAGGTGAGGGTCAGTTGTAGGGTTAGCATTAGTGTTGGAATGAGTTTGAGGTTCAGGGTATGGTGAGGGTCATGGTTAGTTTTAGGGTTAGGGCCCAAGAAATTCCAGGCGGTGAACCCCTAGCATCACAGTGGTCTCCATGGAAGGCTGAGTGGTGGCTGCGTGAGAGCCTTCAGTTCAGACTTATTCTTTGTGTTTCTAGGCCAGCCTCCCATGTGTGCCACGCTTCATTTGGGTCTCAGCAGTCTCCTGGGGCAGCTCCATCCTGGCAGTGGAAATGAAATGATGATGTTCCACTTCCATACCGAATAATACTGCAGGGGTTTTGACCTATATGCGTGGTGTTTCAGAATTAGGACCTAGATACCCATTGGGAGAGAACCATGGATAGGGTGAGGTTCTGTCCAGGGACATAAGCAGGGCTGAAGAGACACAAGTTCTGTTATCTCCATGGGGGCCTGTATGAGGGCCAATGAGCGGGTGAGGGTCAAGTGTAGGGTTAGCATTAGAGTTGGGGTGAGGTATAGGTTGAGGAGTACGGGGAGGGTCACAGTTGGGATTAAGGCTAGGTTCCAGAAGGCCCAAGGTGCTGAATCCAAGGCAGTGCAGTTGTTTCCCTGGGGGACTCAAAGGAGGGCGCATGGGAGGGTGCCAGTCATGCTTAGTCTTTGGGTGCCAAGGCCAGCCTCTTGTTAGTGTTAGACTTGGGGTGAGGTTCCCATTGAGGAGTATGGTTTGGGTCATGATTAGGGTGAGGGTTAGCTCCAAGGAGTCCCCAGGTGATGAACCCCATGCAGTGCGGTGGTCTCCCGGGAGGGCTCAGTGGAGAGCGCATGGGAGGGTGCTGGTCAGGCTTAGTCTTTGGTTACCAGTGCCAGCCTTGCATGTGGGCCACTTTTCGTTTGGGCCTCAGCAAGCACTTTTGCACCTCCCTCTGGTATTTGGACATGACATGGTGGTGGTCCACGTTCCATGTGGAGTATTCCTGCACCGCTTCTGGTCCCCATGTGCGTGATATTCTCTGCCTTAGGAATTGGATCCCCATCGGGATAGAGAAATAGCTAGGGTTACAGTTTGATCCAGGGACATAAGCAAGGCTGAAGCAACACCATTCCATTTATCTCCATTGAGTCTGAGTGAGGGCCATGCGTGGTAGCAGGTCGGGTGTAGGGTTAGTGTTAGAGTTGTGGTGAGGTTTAGGTTGAGGAATACAGCGAAGGTCATGGTGAGGGTTAGGGGTAGGTTCCATGAGGTGCATAAGTGCATAAACCTAAGTATTGCAGAGGTCTCCTAGAGGGTTGAGTGGAGGGCGCAAGGGATGGTGCCATTCCTTCTTATTCTTAGGGTGTCAAGGTCATCCTTGGGTATAGAACACTCCTTAGTTGGGCCTCAGCAGCGCCTTTGTGCATCTCCCTCTGGGCTTTGGAAATGACATGGTGATGTTCCAGGTTCCACGCCGAGTGATCCTGCACCACTTCTCTATACCATGTGCGTGCTGTTGTCCGTGATTGGAATTGGGTCCCCATGAGGAAGCAGACACTGCTAGGGTTAGGATTCAGTGCCAGGACATCACCAGGGCAAAGGGACTCCAGTCTCGTGAATTTCATGGAGGGCTGAAGTGAGAACCCTTGCGAGGGTACGGGTCTGGTATACAGTTAGTGTGAAAGATAGGGTTAGGTTTAGGTTGAGGGTTATAGTTAGGGTTACGATTAGGTTTAGAGTTAGGTCCCAGGAGTCTCCAGGCGCTGAACCCACAGCAGTGCACTTGTCTCCCCGAAGGGCTGAGCAGAGTGCACAATGGTGGCTGCAAGTCAGGATTAGTCTTTGGTTTCCAAGGCCAGACAAATGTTTTGGGCACTCTTCGGGTAAGCCTGTTGAATCCTCATGTGCAGTGGCAGCCGGACTTTGAAATGACACGATGATGTTCCACATTCCACACCGAGTATTCCTGCACTGCTTCGACACCATGTGCGTGCTGATGTCGGACTTTGAATTGGGTCCCCATGGGGATGGAGCCTTAGCCAGGGTTAGGGTTCAGTGCAGGGAAGTCACCAGTGCCGAAGCAACTCCAGTCTCGTGATTTTCCTTGAGGGCTGACCTGAGATCCCATGCAAGGGTGCGGCTCAAGTGTAGGGTTAGGGTTAGAAACAGGGTTACGATTAGATTGAGGGTTATGTATAGGGGTATGGTTAGGGTTCACATCGGTCCCTAGGCTCCAAGTGCTGAATCCACAACAGTGCAGTTGCCTCCCGGAATGACTGAGTGGAGTGCACAATGGAGGCTGTGGGTCAGGATGAGTCTTTGGGTCCCAAGGACAGAAAACTGTATCCGGTCTGGTGTAGATATGTGTGTCTAGTGTGAGAGATAGGGTTAGGTTTAGGTTGAGGGTTAGCGTATAGTTCTGGTTAGCATTCAGGTTAGGTCCCAGGAGGCTCCAGGCACTGAACCCACAGCAGAGCAGTTGTATCCCCAAAGGGCTGAGTGGAGTATACAAGAGTGGGTGCTGGTCAGGATTATTCTTTGGGTTCCTTGGCCAGACACCTGTATGGGCCACCCATCATTTAGGCCTCGGGAATCCTCTTGTGCAGCTGCAGCTGCACTTGGAAATACATGGTGATGTCTACGTTCCATGCCGAGTGTTCATGAACTGTTTCTGGTCCCCATGTGCATGCTGTTGTCAGTCTTTTGATATGGATTCCCATGGGGAGAGGGCCTTAGGTTTATAGTTTTACGGTTAGCGGGTAGAGTTAGAGAATTAAGGTTAGGGTTTTAGGGTTAGAGTTAGAGGGTTAGTGTTAGAGGTTTAAGTTTAAGGTTAGGGTAAGTTCAGGTTATGTTTACGTTAACCCTTAGAGTTAGGGATAGCGTTAGGGGAAGGGTAGGGGCAGGATTTAGCATTAGAGTTATGGTTATGGTTACGTATTAGGTTTAGTTGGTGGCATTTCATTTAGTGATAGGGTTAGGAGTTGAGCAAGGAGTAGGTCATGCTTGCACCCCCACTTTGAGCTGGAAGGTGGACACCACCTCCATCTTCAAGGGATTGTGTTCATGCTATCACCCCAGTCTCTCTGCACTGCAGGTTGTTCTCGCCTCGCCCCATTTCAGCTTTGCTCTGGAGTGTTTCACACCGTTACCCCTCCCTCTCTCGGTATGGTAGGATTTCACGTGTCGCCCATTCCTTTTTTGGTGCATGGGTTGTGTTCATACTTGTGACACTCCACACCCTCTGCGTGCGATGGTATCACCCATGAGCCTCACCACTCCTTAGATTGGAATTACTGATGCCAGTATTAAACCTGATACTGATGCTAGTATTAAATCTTGAATATCTCTTTTCACTTTCACAGCTGAAAAAGCAGGCGGTTCATAAGGTAAGGTTTATGGTTAGGATTAATATTAGGTGTCAGTGTAAGGTTTAGGTCATGGTCGCAATCCCCCTTGGTGTGGGAGGGCTTCACGAATGTGTCCCATCTGCTCCCCTTTATCCACGATGTAGCAGTGATATTCCTTTTAATTCAGATGTTTTCTTTGGCGCCTGGGTGTCTCATTGGGTTAAGCGTCCCACTTCGTCTTGGGTAATGGTCTCTCGGTTTCTGGTTTTGAGCCCTGGGTGGCTTCTGTGCTGATGGTTCTGAATCTGGAGCCTGCTTCAGATACCGTCTGTCTCTCTCCCTCTCTGCCTATGCCCCACTTGTGTTCTTTGTCTCTTTCAAAAGTTAATGTACCTAAAATCATTTTCAATCCGATATTTCCTGGATGGCTCTTTTCACTTTCATTCCTGAAGTAGCAGGGTGTCTGTCTTGTCCATTGTTCTTTTGTTATCTTTGGCATAGCTGACGACATATACGACATTTCCCCAACCAGCATTGGGGATGCGCAACATTTCTTCTACGAGCTGGACACCTCTCATCCACTGTAACACTGCATTCCTCTAGCGCGTCCCACATGCTCCCGGATACTGGCCTGTAACTGTGGATGGTAGCACTGTCCCATAGTCTTCGGATGGTATTTCAGGAGATTCTTCATTCACATCTTTGGTTACCATCGTGTCTTCTGGCATCTTCTCTCATGTTTCCACTAGGTCACGCTACGACGCCCAACAGGGAACCCGAAGTAGAGAGGGATTCAGGAGCAGACCAGTTACTGCTTGGCTCCCACAAATGGTTGCCTTGGAACTCTTTATGGATGAAGAGAAAACACCCACCACCACCGTTTCATAACCCTGTACTGAATGTGGAGACAATAACCACCTACCCCCAAAAGGAAACTCCAGCAGGGTACATGTATCAAACCTAAGGTGTTGGTCATGTATTTTGGATCAATAAGTGAGGTTGTACTTTTGACTGGTAAGTGTACATCTAAATCCCTCAGAGGGGATATTATTCCCTGAGGTGACCCCAACCTAAATTGTTGGCCCACGGAGAGATGTGTTGTCACTATTGGTTGTGTTGATGTTGTCTCTGTAGGCTAGTGAATTAAAGCTCCATAGGGTCTTGTCCTATTCCAGCCTCTTCACCGGAAGGTCCATTTCACTGATTGGAAGAGACAGTAAAACCCTCATGTGGCCATTCATATGAATCACTATTTAGGGAACAAATGATTATGTTACCTTTGCACGGTCAGAATACCACGGCCATTTCACGAATGTCCCTGGGCAGGCAGGGCCTCTAAAACTACAAATGCTAGAGGTGATTTTATTGGTAAACAGGCAGGGTTTGTTTCACTGAGTTCCTTTTATTTCTTTTCATCTTTCCTTGATTGCCTATCTGTGTTGCATCAACAATTGGTTTGATACTGACTTTACAGTTAGGTTATTTTTATCTTGTGGTTAACTATCCATGGTTATCTACTCTGATAGACGCTATGCAAGGAAAAATATTTCTTGTTGCACATACTAGCATTATTGCTTTTATTGTGAAATTAACCCAGTCATCACTTAGGGGTTGGTTGTCTTTTTTTGGTATTCAGATCTTAAGATCATATACCAGTGCCTGAGCCCTACTATGAACGTTCATCGTCACAGCCCTAACAACCGCCTACAGTACACGAATCATACCTTTTGCACTTCTAGGACACCCTGATACACGTACTTGGCGATGCAGGGGTGTAATGCTCAAACCCCTCATTGGCGATGGACGGGTGTCATGCTAGCACTCCCCCATCAGCAAGGGAGTAGTGATGCCACCACTAAATCTACATTTCCTGAATAGGTTTCATCACTGTCAGAGCTGAAGAAGCAGTCTTATGTTACAGTTAGGGTTAGGGTTAGGATTAGAGTTAGAGTTAGGGGTTAGGGTAAAGTTTAGGTCACACTTACACCCCCCCCCCCCTTAGGTGCAGGAGGGAGGCACTCATGCACCTTGCCACCCCTCAGCATGGGAGGGTTTCATCCATGTGACGGCCCCCCTTGGCGAGGGAGTAGTGATGCCACTATTAAATCTGATGTTTCATGAATGGGTCTTTTCACTTTCATGGCTGAAGAAGCAGCGTCTCTTATCATGAGGGTTAGGGTGAGGGTTAGGTCATGCTTGCACCCCCCGTTTGGCAAGGGAGGAAGATCACACCTGACCCCTGCCACTCTCATTGCCGACGGGTGTTCAGGCATGCACCCTGCCTCCCCCCCACAAAGTAGTGATGCCACTATTTAATGTGTTGTTTTATGAATGGCTCTTTTCACTTTCACAGCTGAAGAAGCAGGCATTTCATGGGGCGCCTGGGTGGCGCAGTCGGTTAAGCGTCCGACTTCAGCCAGGTCACGATCTCATGGTCCTTGAGTTCGAGCCCCGCGTCAGGCTCTGGGCTGATGGCTCAGAGCCTGGAGCCTGTTTCCGATTCTGTGTCTCCCTCTCTCTCTGCCCCCCCCCCCCCCGTTCATGCTCTGTCTCTCTCTGTCCCAAAAATAAATAAACGTTGAAGAAGCAGGCATTTCTTAAGGTAAGGGTTATGGTTAGGATTGCCGTTCATGGTTCGGGTAAGGGATAGGCCATGCCTGCACCCTCCCTTGGAGTGGGAGGGCATTCACACATGCTCCATGCCCCCTCTCATCTTGGGAGGGTGTTCACCAATAGGACCCAGCCCCCTTCAACAGGGGAGCGTGTTGATGTATGCACCTGCACCCCTCTCGTGTGCGAGGGTGTTCACACATGGGCACCACAACCCTAGGCGATGGAGGGCATTTGCCCCTGCGCCCTGCCCTCTTTGGCTCAGGAGGGTGTTCATGCATGCGCACAGTCCCCCCTTGGCTTGGGAGGGTGTTCAGGTATGTGCACGCACACGCCTCCAGGTGTGGGAGGGAGTTCACGCATGTGCCCTGCCCCCCTGAGGCGCTGGAGAGAGTCACTTGTGCACAGTGCCACTACTCAGTAAGGGAGTAGTGATACCACTATTAAATCTCACGTTTCATGGATGGCTGTTTTCACTTTCACAGCTGAAGAAGCATACATCTCTTAAGGTCAGGGGTACGGTTAGCATTACAGCTAGGGGTTAAGGTAAGGGTTAGGTCATGCTTGCTCTCCCCCCTCAGCATGGGAAGGTTTCACGCATTACCCTGCTATCCTGAGCAATGGAGAGTATTCACCCTTTCACCCCACCCCCTGAGAGTGGTAAAATATTGAAGCATGTGCTCCACTCCACTTCCACTGGGGAGGGCTTTCATACATGCGTAGGTCTCTTCGGGACAGATTGTTCATACATGTGCACCACCACCTCTCAGTGTGGGAGGGTGTTCACTCATGGGCATACCCACCTATACACAGGAGATGATTCATGTATGTATCTTGCCCACCTCAGCATGGGAGGGTTTTTACACATGTGCACAGCCCCACCTTGGTGTGGGAGGAGCTCACCCATGCAGAGCGCCACCCATCAATGAGGGAATAGTGATGCTACTATTAAATGTGATGTTTCATAAATGGTTCTTTTCACTCCCACCGCTGAACTAGCAGACAACTCTTAAGGTAAGGGTTAGGGTTAGCATTACCATTAACGGTTAGGGTAAGGGTTAGGTCATGCTTCCACACCCCCTCGTCACCAGAGTGTATTCACGCAATAGCACCGCCCCTCAGTGCGGGAGAATATTCATGCATGTGTCCTGCCCCTTTCAGTGTGGTAGGGTGTTCCCACATGCGCCCCATCCCCTTCCACTTGGTAGTGCGTTCACACATTCGCACATTTGCACAACCCCCACCGAGGTGAGGGAGGGTGTTAACACATGTGCCCTGTCTCCCTCCACATGGGAGGTGGTTCACACATGCTCCTCACCCCTCAGCGAGGGAGGGTGTCACCCATGAACAGTGCCACCCCTCGGACTGGGAGTAGTGTTGTCACTATTAAATGTGACATTTCATCAATGATTCTTTTCACTTTTCACAGCTGAAGAAGCACGCATCACTTAAGGTAAGGGTTAGGGTTAGCATTACATTTAGGGTTTAGTGTAAGGGTTAGGTCATGCTTGCTCCTCCTTTCTGCACGAGAGGTGTTTCACTCATGTTCCCTGCCTCACTCGGCACGTAAGGGTGTTCACGGATGCGCACAGCCCTCCCTCGGGGTAGAAGGGCGTTCTCATGCACAACCCCCCTTTGCAACGGAGGGTGTTTGTACATGTACCCTGCCCCACTAGCACGGGAGTTTGTTCTCATGTGTGTAAGGCCCCCCCTCCTGGCATAAGGGCATTCACCCATGTGCACCATCCCCCTTTGGCATGAGAAGGTGTTGACCTATGTGACTTGATACGTCACCATGGGAGAATATTCACGCATCTGCCCTGCCCTCCTCTGCCTGGGAGGGTGTGTTCATGCATGGGCACAGCCCACAGTCAGTGAGGGACGGTATTCATGCATGCGCACAACAACCCCTCCATGAGGGAGGGTGTTCACGCATGCGCCATGCATCCCTCAGCAAGGGAATGGTTCAAGCATGCACTCCATACCCACTTTGGCACGGGAGGGTGTTGACCTATGCCCCTCGCCCCCTCAGCGCTGGAGGGCGGTTCATAGATGTGCCCAGCCCCTGTCGTGGCGGAAGTGTGTTCACGTTTGTAAACAACCCCGGCTAGGGGAGGGATGCCATTCTCACGTGGGTCCCACCCCATACCATGGGGGGGGGGGGGCGCTGTTCACACATGTGCACAGCTCTCCCTACTGGCAGAAGAGTGTTCACACATGCACAAAACTCCCGCTGGAAGATGTAGGGCGTTTCCACGTGAGCACAACCCCCATCAGCAAGGGAGGGCATTCATGCACGCTCCCTACCCGCTACTGCAGTAGGCTATACAGGCATGCGCACAGCTCCACCCCCCCCCAACTGGCTGGTGTTCACGCATGCGCACAGCCCCCCTTAATGCGGGAGGCATTTGCACATGCGCCCCCCTCCCTTGAGCAAGGAAGGGTGTTCAGACATGCGCAGAACCACCACCTCAGCCAGGGAGGTCATTGGCGCATGCGCCCTGCCCCACTTAGCACAGGAGGTGGTTCAGGCTTCCGCCTGGCCCCCCGTCAGCATGTGAGTCGGTCACCCATGCACAGCGCCACCCATCAGGGAGGAAGTACTGATGTCACTATTGAATGTAATATTTTATGAATGGTTCTTTTCACACTCACAGCTGAAGAAACACGTATCTCTTAAGGTTATGTTTAGGGTTAACATTACCATCAGTGATAGGTAAGGGTTTCATCAAGCTTCCTCCCCCTGCGCATGGATTTCCAGGCATTAGCCTGTCCCCCTTTGGCATGGGAGCGTGTTCACCCATGTGCCCAACCCCACTTTGGCACAGCAGGGTGTTGGCATATGCGCCTCACCCCCATATTGCAGGAGGCTATCCACGCACGGGCACTGCCACACCTAGGGACAGAAGGGTGTTCACACATGTGCACTAACCCTGTCATTGTGGAATGGTGTTCGCGCATGCGCCCAGCGCTCTCCACGGGGAGAAGGTTCTCATATGCACCACGCCCCCTTGACATGGCAGGGTGTTCACGCATAGGAACCAGCCCCTCTCTATTAGGGAGGGGTGCTTTCGTGCATGTGCCAAGCAACTCTGCCGCCAGGGAGGCTGTTGACATATGCTCCCCGCTCCCCTCGCCAGAATGGTGTTCACGCATATGCAAAGCCCCCCCTTCCTGTCCAAAGGGGGTTTAGGCATGCCCACAACCCCCGCTCTGTGAGGTAGACCATTTGTGCAGGCACACAACCCTCCCTCAGCAAGGGAGAGCGTTCACGCTTGGCCCAACTCACGTCGGCGTGAAGGGTGTTCGCACATGCACAGAACCCTCCTCAGCGATGGAGGGCGTTCAAACATGCGCCCCACCCCACTTGACGCCAGATGTGGTTCAGGATTCTGCCTTGCCCCTGGTTGGTGTATGAGATGGTCACACATGCACAGTGCCATCCTTCAGGGAGAGACTAGTGATGTCACTATTAAATGTGATGATTCGCGAATGGTTCTTTCACTTTCACAGTTGAAGAAACATGCATCTCTTATGGTAAGGGTTAGGGTTGGCACTGACATAAGGGGAGGGTATGTCTTAGGTCATACTTCCTCCACTCTGGGTATGGAAGGTTTTCAAGCATTAGTGCCCCCCCCCCCCCCCCCCCCCGCTTTGGACAGGAGGGAGTTGAAACATGCACCGTCCCACATCAAGGGTGGGCGGTCACCATTGCACCATTGTCTCTGGAATGGAGATGTGTCACTCATGTGCTCTCCCCCACCTCAGCACGGGAGGGGATCATGCATGTGTCCCTTCTGCATCCCTTCAGAAGGGATGATTTCTTAGGCTCCACGTCTATCATCTGTGTTTACTTCCTGGAAAATAGCGGGATTCTATTGTACTCCAAACGGAGATGTGGGATCAGGTCCACGTATGATCAGGTGTCCATGCAGGGGAGTTGCAGGATATTACCACTTCGCACTGGTAGTAGATGGGGGATGAGTATGGGAGTGGATTCAAAGAGTATTACACCAAAGAGGGTGATGTAAGATAGGCCAGACATGGATACATGGTTCTTCCTGCAGGAAATGTAATTTAATGTATTGCCTGGAGAACTGGGAATGGTCATAATAATGACTCAATTGCTGCCTGCAGTCAACTAGGTTGAAATGCCAGAACTTCCCTGACTTTCTCAGGGAAGGAAGACTCCAAAGTCCAAGGGAGATGGGAATGGGGGCCTGTTGTGCACACACCTGATCTTTTACCACAAACTTAATGGCTTATGAGAACAGAATTATGTTCTCTAAGAGTTCTGGAGGCCAGGAACCCGAAATCCCTTTACTCAGACTCAGGTGTCAGCAGGGCTGTACTCCTGGTGGAGACTCCAGGGCTCCAGGGGACAGTGTACCCCTTCTGTCTAGTAGCTCCCGGTGGCCACCAACCTCCTTTGGCTTGTGACCACATCACCCCAGTCTGTCTCCATGGACACAGTGCCTCCTCTTTTGTCAAGTCTCCCTTTGCCTCTCTAAGGATGTTCGTCATTCCATCTAGGGCTCACTCAGGCAACCCAGGCCTCAAGATCCTTAACTAGATCCCATCGATGGGAGTTAGATTCCAGCTATTAGGACTTGCTTTCTTTGAGGGCCATTGCCCAGCCTAGTACAATGTGTCCTTCCATAGGCAGACAGCCAAACTATGCTATCCCCGTGTGGTGGGCACTCACCTGTGAGCAGTGCCAGGGCACGCACTGCTGACAGACACTGCAGCAGGACTGAATCTCTGGAGAATTATGCCCAGAGTGGAAAAGTAAATCCTAAAAAGATCACATGCTTTTCGATTCGATTAGTATAATATTCTTGGTGTGACAAAATCATAAAAATGGTTAGCAGATCAGGGATTGCCAGGCATCACAGAGGTGATGGGTGCAGGAATGAGATGGGAATGTCTGCTGTAAGAGGACAACTTGGGAGTCCCTATGGAGGGCTCGATGCTCTGTTTCTCGTGTGCATCGGTATTGAAATGTTGGCCATGATCCCATTCTACAGGCAGAGAGAACGTAGGGCATCTTTATCATGTTCCCAATCACACGCATTCCCAACAACCTCACAGCTGCCCACATTGCTACATCTATCCCCATGGCCCTGGCTGGTGTCCCGTTGACACAGTTGGGTTGTATTCCTAAGGGAGAAATCCATCTCTTGCTAACACGCTTCCCATTCCGCTTCCCTCTCTCCTGCACACTGCGGGTTTTCTCAGGACCTGGCCATCGTGTGCACCTGCAGCTATTTCTCCCAGCCCACGGGGAGCAATCACTTCCCATCCAGTATCACCTGTTTGGTCTTCCTATGCCTAGCATTGCACGTGCCAGTGCCTGCAGACCTTCCCTTGTCTCTGTCAGCTGAGTCTGAATGGGCTTCCTCTCCCACTCATCCCTAGTTCTCATCTCTTTAATGAATGACATATATTGCTAAAGCTCACAGTGAAGTCTCAACCCCCTGTATGTGGACGACGTGGTACCATTTTACAGACTCACTTGATTACTCCCTTTCTTTAAAAATTCCTTCCTTCCTCCTCCCACCATCTGGGCCGCTGCTCACCAGTGTCTGTGTTGGTTGGTCCTCATCTTCTTCCCACACACCCCCCATCTGCTTTCAGTCCACCCTTACTCTGGTGTGATGGCAGCCAGCCTCAGGCTTCTATCTACCAGCAGCTGGGGCCTCCAAGTCCTTATGCCCTGACCCCAGCTCTTCAAGTCTCCAGACTACTGACTCCAACGTATACCACACAGGTGCTACCCTCCCCAGACTCTGCTTCCTCCTTGAAGGCCTCTCCTATTCCCCTCCCCTTGTTTACTAGGCTGCGGCCACACCTGCTCTCTCCCTGCTCCCTGAGCATGTCAGGCACATATTCCTGCTTCAGGTCTTTGCACTCACTTTACCTCTCTCTGTCCGGAATGTTCTCCCACAGACCAACAAGACATACTCCATCATTTCCGTCATAACTTTGCTCTGACATCCCCTGCTCAGTGGAGTCTCTGCTAGCTCTCTATCTAAAACCAAAAACTGCTCCTTCTCCAACCTGAACGCTTGATATCCCTTCCCACCATTCTTTTTCTTCCCGGCCCTTGGCATCATCTGTTTTTCTTTCTTGCTTGCTGAATGTTGCCTACTGCAGTCCCTGCCAGAATGTCGGCTCCATGGGGTTCAAAGACCAAACTAGCTTGTTTAGGGCTGTTTCCTTAGGGCCCTAGAACAGTGTCTAATTCCTTCAAAGGCTCAAACACCATTTTCTGAGCAAGTAAATATTGGGATTTCATATTAATTTGCTGGGTCCACCATCACAAAGTACCACAGACTGGGTGGCTTAAGGAATAGAAATTGATTTATTTATTTTCTCACACTTTATTTTTTTAAGGTTTATTTATTTTTGAGACAGAGACAGAGCATTAATGGGGGAAGGTCAGAGAGAGAGAGGAAGGCACAGAATCTGAAACAGGCTCTAGGCTCTGAGCTGTCATCACAGAGCCCAACGTGGGGCTTGAACTCATGAACTGCGATATCATGACCTGGGCCAAAGTCGGCACTTAACCAACTGAGAGACCCAGGCGCCCCAACTTTCTCACACTTTAGATCAAGGTGTGGCCAGGGTGGGTGTCCTGTCTCCATGACTGGTGGACAACATCCTTCCCACGTCTTCACGTGGTCTGACTTCTGTGTGTGTATGTGCCTACTCTCTTCCTTTACGACACCAGTTATCAGATTAGGGTCCCTCCCTGCAATTGAGCTCATTCGACCTCCACTTTACCTTTCAAGATCTGGCATCCAAGTACAGTCCCATGGGTAGTTAGGACTTTAATGTATGGACTTAGGGGGTAAATGCATTCCATAACAGGTTTCTGTCTGTTGTACCTAGTCACTACCTACATGTTTTTTTTTTCTCTATGCCCTTTTCCCCATTATTTGCTCACACAGTACTAATCCCAGTTTGCCCTTAGCCCAAGTTATAACTCTGTTTATTTATCTGTATAGGCTTGCATCTTTCCTCTACCTCTATACTCCAAGTTCCTGGCTGGCACTGGAGTTACATCCTTAGCATGGGCATCATAACCTCCAGGTGAGGTAAGTATGATTATTCTCATTTTGAAAATCCACAATCTGAAGCTCAAGAGAGAGTAAGTCATGTTTCTGAGATCACAGTACTAGTAAGTGCTGTCCTTTGGATAACTTTGTTCTCATGGGCTCCAAAGCCCACTTTCTTTCATCTACCACACTGTCCCCAAGATGAATGGGGAAAAGCGATACTTCAGCCTGGTATATTATAAGCAATGGTACATGTAAAGCTGCTCTCACATTCCAGGAAATGGGATTAAGTTTAGTATCTGAGTAATTATACCCACAGGTTGAATTTCAATATCACATCCTTTTATTTTTTTACTGCTGCAATTTCTGTTATCCTTAATGATTATATAAATGTATTCGTCCCTTTGCAAAATTTAGCCAGCAAGAATACTGAGAGAGTTTGTTTCCTTTGTAACAGGTCTGAATTATACAATGAATTCATAATGTCAAGATAATAGCTGTTATTTTTTCCTACAATATAGAAGAAAAGGTCATTGCCTTTGTTGTAAGAGTTTACCATGTGTTCTTGGTAACAAGACTGAGCTGTATTGCTCAAAACCATCGTAGACTTTGAAAGTCAGTTATTTATACTTAAGAGAGTATCGTTCTTTCTTTGGGTGCAGCTGGTTGTTGGAAATAGAACTTAGGATTTTTCTGCATAGATTGTCTATTTCAGAATGAGCTTTGTTTTAAAAAGTAGATTTGCATTCATGCGAGTTGTACAATTTTTCTTTTGGGTTGCTAATACTCCATTGTGTATGTATATATACATACATATATATACCACATCTTTTTATCCATTCATCCATCAATGGACATTTGGGCTTCTTCCATACTTTAGCTGTTGTTGATAGTGCTGCTATAAATTTTGGGGTTCACTTGTCCCTTCGAAATAGCATATCTGTATCTCTTGGATAAATACCTAGTTGTGCAACTGCTGGGTTAGGGTAGACCTCTTTTTCATTTTGTGAGAAACATACCTACTGTTTTCCAGAGTGGCTTCACCATTTTGAATTCCTGCCAGCAGCGCAAGAGTTCCTCTTTCACCGCTTCCCCGCCAACATCTGTTGTTGCCTGAGTTGTTAATGTTAGCCATTCTCACAGGGGTGAGGTGTTATCTCATTGTGGTTTTGATTTGTATTTCCCTGATGATGATTGATGTTGAGCATTTTTTCATGTCTCATTTGGCCATCTGGAAGTCATCCTTGGAGAAGTGTTTTCTCATGTCTTTGCTCATTTCTTCACTGGATTACTTGTTTTTTGGGTGTTGAGTTCGATATGGTCTTTATAGATTTTGAATACTAATCCTTTATGTCATATGTCGTTTGCAAATATTTTCTCCCTTTCCGTTGGTTGCCTTTTAGTTATGCTGATTGTTTCCTTCTCTGTTCAGAATCATTTTCTTTTAATGAGGTCCTAATAGTTCATTTTTGCTTTTGTTTCCCTTGCCTCCAGAGACTTGTTGACTAAGAAGTTGTGGAAGCAAACATCAAAGAGGTTTCTGCCAGCTTTCTCCTCGAGGGTTTTGATGGCTTCCTATGTTACATTTAGGTGTTTCATCCATTTTGAGTGTCTTTCATCCATTTTGAGTGTGAGAAAGTGGTCCAGACTCATTCTTCTGCATGTCGCTGTCCAGTTTTCTCAGCATTCTTGCTGAGGAGACTGTCTTTATTCCATTGGATATTCTTTCCTTCCTTGTCAGAGATTAGTTGGCCATACGTCTCTGGGTACATTTCTGTGTTTGTATTCTCTTCCAGTGATCTGAGTGTCTGTTCTTGTGCCAGTACCATACTGTCTTGGTGATTACAGCTTTGTAATACAGCTTTAAGTCCAGGATTCTGATGCCTCCTACTTTGGTTTTCAAGATTGCTTTGGCTATTCAGGATCTTTTCTGGTTCCATACAAATTGTAGAATTCTTTGTTGTAGGTCTGTGAAGAATGCTGGTGTTATTTTGATAGGTATTGTGTTGAATATATACATTGCTCTGGATACTATTGACATTTTAACAATATTTGTTCTTCCTATCCAGGAGCATGCAATATTTTTCTTTTCTGTGTGTTTGTCATCTGCAATTTCTTTCATAAGCTTTCTATAGTTTTCAGTGTATAGCTTTTTCACCTCTTTGGTTAGACTTATTCCTAGGTATTTTATGGTTTTTGGTGCAATTGTAAATGGGATCGATTCCCTGATTTCTCTTTCTGTTGCTTCATTGTTGGTGCATGGGAATGCAACTTATTTCTGTGCGTTGATTTTATATCCTGCCACTTTGCTGAATTCATGTTATTACTAGCAGTTTTTGGTGCACTATTTTAAGATTTCCACATAGAATTTCATGCCATCTACCAAGAGTGAAAGATTGAGCTCCTCCTGGAGGATTTGGATGCCTTTTATTTTTTTGTGTTGTCTGATTGCTGAGGCTAAGACTTCCCATATTATGTTGAATACCAGTGGTGAGAGTGGACATCCTTGTCTTTTTCCTGACCTTAGGAGAAAAGCTCTCAGTTTTGCTCCATTGAGGATGATCTTAGTGTCGGATCTTTCACATTTGCCTTTTATGATCTCGAGGTATGATCCTTCTATCCCTACTTTCTTGAGGGTATTTATCAAGAAAGGATGCTGTATTTTTTCAAATGCTTTCTCTGCATCTATTGAGAGGATCATGTGGTTCTTGTCCTTTCTTTTATCAATGTGATAAGTCACATTGATTGTTTTGTGGATATTGAACCAGCTTTGCATTCCAGGTATAAATCCCACTTGGTCATGGTGAGTAACGTTTAAATGTATTGTTGGATCTGGTTGGTTCATATCTTGTGGAAGATGTTTGCGTCCATGTTCATCATGAAAATTTGTGTATACTTCTCCTTTCTAGTGGGTCTTTTTCTGGTTTTGGAATCAAGGTAATGCTGGGTTCAGAGAAAATGTTTGGAAGTTTTCCTTCCATTTCTTTTTTTGGGACAGCTTCAAGAGCATAGGTATTAACTCTTCCTTAAATGTTTGGTAGAATTTTCCTGGAAAGCCATCTGGACCTGGGATCTTGTTTTTTGGGATATGTTTTATTAGTAATTCAATGTCTTTGCTGGTTATGGGTCTGTTCAATTTTCTATTTCTTCCTGTTTCAGTTTTGGTAGTTAATATATTTCTAGAAATTTGTCCGTTTCTTCCAGATTGCTGATTTTATTGGCATATATTTCCTGATAATATTCTCTTATAATTGTTTGTATTTCTGCTGTGTTGGTTGTGATCTCTCCTCTTTCATTCTTGATTTTATTTATTTGGGTCCTTTCCTTTTTCTTTTGATCCAAATGGCTAGTGGTTTATCACTGTTAGTAATTATTTCAAAGAAACAGCTTCTGATTTCATTGATCTGTTCTACCGTTTGTTTGTTTTTTGTGGGGTTATATGTTGTTGTTGTTGTTTTTCCTGTGTGTGTTTTTGTTTTAGTTTTCAGTTTCAATAGCATTGATTTTTGCTGTAATCTTTATCATTTCTTGCCTTCTGCTGGTTTTGGTTTTATTTGTTGTTCTTTTTCCAGCTCTTCAAGGTATAAGGTTAGGTTGTGTATCTGAGACCTTCTTACCTCTTTTGGAAGGCCTGGATTGCTATAAACTTCCTCTTATGACTACCTTTGCTGAATCCCAGAGGTTTTGGTGTGTAGTGTTATCCGTTTCGTTGGCTTCCATGTACTTTTTAATTTTCTCTTTAACTTTTTGGTTCACCCATTCATTCCCTGTTCTTTGAATTTTATCTTTTATTTTTTAACGTTTACATCCAAATTAGTTAGCATATAGTGCAACAATGATTTCATGAGTAGATTCCTTAATTCCCCTTACCCATTGAGCCCAACCCCCTCCCACATCCCATCCAGTAACACGCTGTCTGTTCTACATAGTTATGAGTCAATTCTATTTTGACCCCTCACTGTTTTTATTTTATTTTTGTTTCCCTTCCCTTATGTTCATATGTTTTGTCTCTTAAAGTCCTCATGTGAGTGAAGTCATATGATTTTTGTCTTTCTCTGACTAATTTCACTTAACATAATATACTACAATTCAATCCACATAGTTGCAAATGGCAAGATTTCAGTCTTTGTGATTGCCAGGTAACACACCTTTGTATATATGTACACTTCTTCTTTATCCATTTATCCATTGATGGACATTTAGGCTTTTTCCATACTTTGGCTATTATTGATAGTGCTGCTATGATCATGGGGGTGGTGCATGTGTCCCTTCGAATCAGCACACCTGTATCCCTTGGATAAATGCCTAGCAGTGCAATTGTTGGGTCGTAGAGTAGTTCTGTTTTTACTTTTTTGAGGAACCTCCATACTGTTTTACAGAGTGGCTGCACCAGCTTGCATTCCACCATTCATTCTTTAGTAGTATGTTCTTTAGTCTCCAAGTATTTGTCTTCTTTCCAAATTTTTTCTTATGGTTGATTTTGAGTTTCATAGCATTGTGGTCTGATAATATGGAGATCATGGAATGATCTCAAACTTTTTGTACTTCTTGAGGGATGATTTGTTTCCAGTATGATATCTATTCTGCAGACGTTCCATGTGCCCTGGAGAAGAATGTATATTCTGCTGCTTTAGGATGAAATGTTCTGAATATATCTGTTAAGTCCATCTGGTCCAGTGTCTCACTCAAATCCATTGTTTGTTTGTTGATTTTCTGTTTAAATGATCTTTCTGTTGTCATAATGGGGTGTTGAAGTCCCATACTATTATGGTTTTATTATCAATGATCTTCTTTATATTTGTGATTAATTGATTTATATTTTTGGGTGCTCTCACATTGGGAGCATAAATGTTTACAATTGTTAAGCTTGTTGGTGGATAGGCCCCCTCAATTATGATGCAACATCCTTCTTCATCTCTTGTTACAGTCTTTTTTTAAAAGTCTACATTGTCTCATATGAGTACGGTTACTCTGGCTTTCTTTGGCGACCATTAGCATGATAGATGGTTCTCCGTCCCCTTACTTTCAATCTGAAGGTGTCTTTAGGTCTCATGTGGGTATCTTGTAAACAGCATATAGATGGATCTTCTTTTTTTCCCCACTCTGTTACCCTATGTCTTTTGATTGGAGCATTTATTCCATTGACGTTTAGAGTGAGTACTCAAAGATATGAGATTATTGTCATTATGTGTCTTGTAGAGTTAGATTTTGTGGTGGTGTTTTTTGTGCTATCCACTCTTTGGTACTTTTGGTGTTTGTGTGTGTGTGTGTGTGTGTGTGTGTGTGTGTGTGTGTGTGTGTTTACCTTTTTACATCTTTTCTTCCTCAGAGAGTCCCCCTGAAAATTCCTTGAGGTCTTGTTTAGTGGTCACGAACTCCTTTAAGTTTTGTTTGTCTGTGAAACTTTTAATCTGTCCTATTTTGAATGACAGACTTTCTGGATAAGGAATTCTTAGCTGAATAGTTTTCTGATTCAGCATATTGAGTATACCTTGCCACTCTTTTCTGCCCTGCCAAATCTCTGTGGATAGGTGTGCTGCAAACCTGATCTGTCTTCCATTGTTTGTTAAGGACTTTTTTCCCTTGCTGCTTTCATGATTCTTTCCTTGCCTGAGTATTTTCTGACTTTGAATATAATATTCCTTTTACTGGTGGGTTTTTGTTGAATCTAATGAGAGTCTTCTGTGCTTCCTGGATTTTAATGTCTGTGCCTTTTCCCAGGTAAGAAAAATCATCTGCTATGATTTGCTAAATTAACACTTCTACCCCTTTTCTCTCTCTTTATCATCTCGGACGCTATGATTCTGATGTTCTTTTTAATAAGATAGGGTTAGGGGTAGGTTGATGGTTATGGTTAGGGTAAAGGCTAGGATTGGGGTTAGGTCCCAGGAGGCTGCAGGCACTGAAACCCCAACAGTGCACTTGCTTCCATGAAGGGCTGAGTGGAGTACACAATGGAGGGTCCAGTCAGGATTAGTCTCTGGGTACCAAGACCAGCCAACTCTAAGGGACGCCTTTTGAGTAGGCCTCAGAAATACTCTCTTGTAGATGCAGTCGTGCTTTGGAAATGGCATGGTGATGTTTCAGATTCCATGCTGAGTATTTCTGCACGAATTTATGAACCTGTGTGCGTTCTGTTGTCAGACTTTGAAATTGGGTCCCCATTGGGAGACAGCCATAGCTAGGGTTAGATTTCATCCAGCGACATCACCAGGGCTGAAGTGACACCAGTGTCCTGAAATACATGGAGGGCTGAAGTGAGGGCACATGTGCGGATGCGGGTCTGCTGTAGAGTTACTGTGACAGATAGGGTTAGGTGTAGGTTGAGGGTTACGGTAAGGGTTGAGGTTAGGGTTAGGGTTATGTCCGAGGAGGCTCCAGGCACTGACCCCCCAGGAGAGCAATTGTCTGCCCGAAGGGCTGAGTGGAGTACACAGGGAGTGTGCCAGTTAGGATTAGGCTTGGGTTCCAAGACCAGACAAAATATGGTCAGCCCTTCAGGGAGACCTCAGGTATCCTCTCATGCAGCTGCAGGTGCACTTTGGAAACGACATGGTGATGTTCCACATTCCATGCCTAATATTTTTGTACTGATACTCGAACCCATGTATGTGCTGTTGTCAGACATTGGAATTGGGTCCCGATTGGGAGAGAGCCTTAACATTGGTTAGGGTTCGATCCAGGCACTTCGCCAAGGCTGAAGCAACTCGAGTCTCCTGACCTTCGTTTATATGGTGGGGTTCGGTTGAGGAATAAGCTTAGAGTTAGGGTTAGGTTTGTTTCCCAGGAGGCTCAAGGGGCTAATACCACAGCAGTGCAATTGCCTCCCCAAAGTCCTGAGTTGAAGGCAAAATGAAGGGTGCTGGTCAATAGTAGTCTTTGGTTTCCAAGAACAGTCAACTGTTTGGGCCACTAGTCGGGTAGGCATCAGGAAACCTCTCGGGCAGCTGCAGCCCGGCCTTGGAAATGACATGCTAATGTACCAGGATCCAGTCCAAGTGATCCTTCATCTCTTCTGAGCCCAGGTGTTGTCAGATTCTGGTATTGGATCCCCATGGGGAAAGAGTCTTAGCTATGTTTGAAGTTCAGTCCACAGATGTCGCCAGAGGGAAAGCGAATCCAGACTCGTGATACCAGTCAAGATTTGAAGTGAGGGCCCAAGCGACGGTGTGGGTCAAGTGTAGGATTATGTTTGAGAAAGGGTTAGGCTTCCATTGACCTTTGTGGTTAGATTTATGGTTAGGTTAAGGCCCCAGGAGCCTCCAAGCACTGAAGCCAAAGCAGTACAGTTGTATCACCGAAGGGATGAGTGGAGGGCACAAAGGAGGGTGCCGGTCAGTATAAGAATTTGGATTCAAAGGCCACACAATTCTATGGGCCACAGGTTGGGTAGGCTTTAGGAATGCTGCAACCAGGCCTGGCAAATGACATGGTGAATTTCCAGGTTCCATGCCGAGTGACCCTGCACCAATTATGGACCACAGGCGCTTGGTACTGTCAGACTTTGGTATTGGGTACCCATGGGGAGAGAGCCTTAGCTAGGGTTAGGTGTCGGTGCAGGGATGTCGCCAGGGCCAAAGCGACTCCAGTCTTGATATATCCCTTAAAGTCTGAAGTGAGGGCCCATGCGATGGTGCAGCTCAAGTGTAGGGTTAGGCGTTGAGATAGGGTTAGTTTTTGTTGGAGGGTTCTTGTTTGGGGGAAGGTTAGTGTTATGGTTAGGTCCCAGGAGGCAACAGGCGCTGAAACCATAGCAGTGCAGTTGACTGACCGAGGGGCAAGGTTGAGGGCACAAGGGATGGTGCCGGTCAGGATAAGTCTATAGTTTCCAAGGCGAAACAACACTAACAGCCCTCGTTCGGGTATACCTCAGGAATCCTCTTGGACAGCTGTAGCTGGGCCAGGGTAATGACAAGGTATGATTCCAGGCTCCAGGCCGAGTGAGACTGCACTGCTTCTGGACCCCAGGTGCGTGGTGTTGTCAGAATTTGATATTGGGTCCTGATGGGGAGGGAGCCTTAGCTAGGGTTAGGGTTCGGTCCAGGGATGTCGCCAGGGCTGAAGCCACTCCAGTCTCGAGATCCCCCACGAGGGCTGAAGTGAGGGCCCATGCGACGGTGCAGCACAAGTGTTGGGTTAGGGTTTGAGGCCAGCTTAGGTTTCAGGGGAGGGTTCTGGTTAGGGTTGGGTTTGGGATAGGTTTGGTCCCAGGAGGTTCCAGACGCTGAACCCACTGCCGTGCAGTGCTCTCCCCCACATGCTGAGTTGAGAGCAGAAGGGAGGGTGCGGGTCAGGATCAGTCTTTGGCTGCCAAGGCCACACAAGTCGATGGGTCCCTGGTCGGTGAGGCCTCAGGTATATTCTCGGGCAGCTGCAGCCTGTCCTGGAAAACGACATGGTGAGCTTCCAGGTTCCATGCCGAGTGACACAGCACTGCATCTAGACCCCAGGTGCGTGATGTTGTTAGTCTTTGGTATTGGGACCCCATGGGAACAGCCTTAGCTAGGGTTAGGGTTCGGTCCAGGGACGTCGCCAGGGCCAAAGCAACTCCAGTCTCTTGATCTCCCTCGAGGGCTGAAATTAGGGCCCATGTGATATTCCGTCTGAAATGGAGGGTTAGGGTTCGAGGCCGGCTTGGGTTTTGGTGGAGGGGATCCGGTTATGGGTATGAAGTGAGGTTTAGGGTTAGGGTTGGGTCCCAGGACGCTCCAGACATTAAACCCAAAGCAGTGCAGTGGTCTCCCCGAAGGTATGAGTTGAAGGCACATGTGAGGGTACCAACAGGATCAGTCTTTGGCTTCCAAGGCCACACAGGTCAATTGGCCCCAGGTCGGGGAGGCCTCAGGAAATCTCTAGGTCAGCTGCAGTCGGGCCTGGGTAATGACACGGTGAGCTTCCATGTTCCATGCCGAGTGACCCTGCACTGATTCTGTACCCCAGGCGCATGGTGTTGTCAGACTTTGGTTTTGGGGCCCATGGGGAGAGAGACTTAGCTTGGGTTAGGGTGCGATCCAGGGTCATCACCAGGGCTGAAGCGACTCCAGTCTCGTGATCTCCCTCAAGGGCTGAACTTAGGGTCCATGTGATAGTCCGGCTCAAGTGTAGGGTTAGGTTTTGAGGCCGGCTTAGGTTTCAGTGCAGGGTTCCGGTTAGAGGTAGAATTAGTTTTAGGTCCCAGAAGGCTCCAGGCGCTAAACACACAGCAGTGCAGTGGTCACCCCGAAAGGCTGAATTGAGGGCACAAGAGAGGGTGACGGTCAGGATCAGTCTTTGACTTCCAAGGCCACACAACTCTTGGGCCCCTGGTCTGGAAGGCGTCAGGAATCCTCTCAGGAAGCTGCAGCTGGACCTGGGAATCAACATGGTGAGCTTCCAGGTTACATAGCGAGTGACCCTGCACCTATTCTGTACCCCAGGCGCATGGTGTTGTCACAATTGGATATTGGGTCCCGATGGGGAGGGAGCCTTAGCTAGGGTTAGGGTTCGGTCCAGGGATGTCGCCAGGGCCGAAGCGACTCCAGTCTCGAGATCCCCCATGAGGGCTGAAGTGAGGGCCCATGCGACAGTGCAGCATAAGTGTTGGGCTAGGGTTCGAGGCCAGCTTAGGTTTCGGGGAGGGTTCTGGTTAGGGTTGGGTTTGGGATAGGTTTGGTCCCAGGAGGTTCCAGACGCTGAACCCACTGCCGTGCAGTGCTCTCCCCCAAATGCTGAGTTGAGAGCAGAAGGGAGGGTGTGGGTCAGGATCAGTCTTTGGCTGCCAAGGCCACACAAGTCGATGGGCCCCTGGTCGGTGAGGCCTCAGGTATCCTCTCGGGCAGCTGCAGCCGGTCCTGGGACATGACATGGTGAGCTTCCAGGTTCCATGCCGAGTGACACAGCACTGCATCTGGACCCCAGGCGCGTGATGGTGTCAGACTTTGGTATTGGGACCCCATGGGAACAGCCTTAGCTAGGGTTAGGATTCGGTCCAGGGATGTCACCAGGGCCGAAGCGACTCCAGTCTTTTGATCTCCCTCGAGGGCTGAAATTAGGGCCCATGTGATATTCCGTCTGAAGTGGAGGGTTAGGGTTAGAGGCAGGCTTAGGTTTCGGTGGAGGGTCCTGGTTCGGGGTAGGGTTAGGGTTAGGGTTAGGTCCCAGGAGGCTCCAGGCGCCGAACCCACAGCAGGGCAGTGGTCTCCCCAAAAGGGCTGAGTTGAGGGCACAAGGGAGGATGCCGCTCAGGGTGAGTCTTTGGCTTCCAAGGCGACACAACTCTATGGGCCCTTGGTCGGGGATGCCTTAGGAATCCTCTTGGGCAACTTCAGCCAGGGCTGTGAAACGTCATGTTGAGCTCCAGGTTCCATGCCGAGTGAGCCTGCACCTCTTCTGGACCCCAGGCGCTTGGTGTTGACAGAGTTTGGTATTGGTTCCCCATGGTGAGAGAGCCTTAGCTAGCGTTAGTGTTCAATCCAGGGATGTCTCCACGGCCAATGCGAGTCCAGTCTTATGATCTCCCTCGAGGGCTGAATTGAGGGCCCATGGGGTGGTGCGGCTCAATTGTAGGGTTATGGTTCGAGGCCGGCTTAGGTTTCGGTGGAGGGTTCCGTTTCGGGGTAGGGTTAGGGTTAGGGTTAGGTCTCAGGAGGCTCCAGGCGCTGAATCTACAGCAGTGCAGTGGTCTCCCCGAAGGCTGAGTTGTGGGCACAAGTTAGGAAGCTGGTCAGGGTCTGTCTTTGGCTTCCAAGGCCACATTACTCTATGGTCCCCTGGTTGGTGTGGCCTATAGAATTTTCTCGGGCAACTACAGCCTGGCCTGGAAATGATTTGGTGAGTTTCCAGGTTCCATTCCGAGTGACACTGCACCACTTCTGGACTGCAGGCATGTGGTGTTGTCAGTCTTTGGTTTTGGGTCCCCATGGGGAGAGAGCCTTACCTAAGGTTAGGGTTCAGTCCAGGGACGTCGCCAGGGCTGAAGCAAGTCCAGTCTCATGATCTCCCTTGAGGACTGAAGTGAGGGCCCATGCGAAGTTGCAGCTAAAGTGTAGGGTTAGGGTTTGAGGCCAGCTTAGGTTTTAGTGGAGTGTTCTGGTTAGGGGTATGGTTAGGGTTAGGTCCCAGGAGTCTCCAGGTGCCTGTCCCACAGCAGTGCAGTTGTGTGCCTGAATGACTGAGTTGAGGGCACAAGGGAGGGTGCCAGTCAGGATCATTCTCTGGCTTCCATGGACACACAACTCTATGGGTCCCTGGTTGGCGAGGCCTCAGGAATTCTCTCTGGCAGCTGCAGCCGGGCCTGGTAAAGGACATGTTGAGTTTTCAGGTTCCATGCCGAGTTATTCTGCACTGCTTGTGGACCCCAGGTGTGTGGTGTTGTCAGACTTTGGTATTGGGTCCCCATGGGCAGAGAGCCTTAGCTGGGGTTAGGATTCGGTCCAAGGATGTTTCCAGGGCCGAAGCGACTCCAGTCTTGTGATCTCCCTTGAGGGCTGATTTCTGGGCCCATGTCACGGGGTGGGGGGGGGGTAGCAAATGTAGGGTTAGTGTTCGATATAGGGTTATGTTTGGTTTAGGGTTCTGGTTAGGGTTCTGTAGGGTTAGTGTTTGGGTTAATTCCTATGCGGCTCCAGATGCTGAACCCACAGTATGGTAGTTGTCTCCCCGAATGGTGATTTGATTGCAGACGGGAGGGTCTTAGTCAGGACTAGTCTTTGCCTTTCAAGGCCACATAACTCTATGGGCCCCTGGTCAGATAGGCCTCAGGAATCCTCTCGGCACATATTGCTGGTTGTGTCAAAGGATATGCTGAGGTTCCTGGTTATATGCCAAGTCATCCTGCACTGCTTCTGGACCCCAGGCGCGTATTGTTGTCAGACTTTGGTATTAGCTCCCTATGTGGAGAGAGCCTCAGTTAGGGTTTGTGTTCAGTCCAGGTACATCACCAGGGCCAAAGTGACACCATTCACATGAGTTCCATGGAGGGCTAAAATGTGGGCACTTGGGCGGTTGTCTGTCTGGTGTAGAGTTAGTGTGAGGGTTCGTATTAGGTTTAGGTTTAGGGTTAAGTTTACATTTCTGTTTAGGGGTAAGATTAATTCCCAAGCATTTCCAAGCCCTTAATGTACAGTAGTGCAGTTGTCTCCCCGAAGGGCTGACTGGTGTGCGGAAGGGTCCTGATCAGCATTAGTCTTTGTGTTCCAAGGCCAGACACATATATCTGTACTCAGGATGTAGGCCTCAAGATTCCTCCTGTGCATCAGATGCCATGCTTTGGAAATGACATGGTGATGTTCCACGTTTCACACAGAATTATCTTGCACCGCTTCTCAACCCAGTGTGTGTGCTCTTGTCATACTGTGGTATTCGGTCCCCATGTGGAGATAGCCTTAGCTCCGTTTGGGTTTTGTGCCAGGGAAATCTCCAGGGCTGAAGTGACACCAGTCCTGTGATCTCCCTCTATCGATGATGTGTGGGCACATGCATGCTGCGAGTCACGTTTAGGGTGAGTGTTAAAGATGAGGTGAGGTTTAGGTTCATGTATATACTGTGGGTGACTGTTAAGATTAGGGCTTGGGCACAGGAGGCTCGTGGCACTATACCCCCAGTAGGGCAGTTGTCCCCCCACAGGGCTGAATAGAGGGGTCTAAGGAGGGTCCCAGTCAGGCTGAGTTTTGGGTCCAGGGTCACTCCTTGGTTAGACCTCAAGAAGTCCCCTGTGGAGCTCCTTCTGGTCTTTGGAAATGACACTGTGATATTCCAGGTTCCATGCTGAGTAATCCTTCTCCACTTCAGGGGCCCATGTCCGTCATGTCCTCAGACTTAGGAATTGGGTCCCCATTAAGAGAAAGCTTTAGCCAAGGTTAAGTTTTGGTCCAGGGACGTTGCCAGGGCCGAAGCAACACCATTGCCATGATCACCCTGGAAGGCTGAATGAGGACCCATGCGCGGGTGCGGGTCATGTGTAGGGTTAGGTTTGAGTTGGGGTGAGGTTTAGTTTGAATGGTATGTGAGTGTCACAGTTAAGGTTAGGGTTAGGTCCCAGGGAGCTCCAAGCGCTGAAACTCTTGCAGGGTAGTGGTATTCCCAAAGGATTGAGTGTAGGCCTCATTGGAGTGGGCTGTTCAGGCTTAGTCTTTGTGTGCCAGGGCCAGCTGTGTGTACCATCTTCAGTTGGGCCTCATCAACCCCCTTGTGCAGCATCATGCGGGCATTGGAAATGTCATGATGATGTTTGATGTTCCATGCCAAGTAAGTCTGCACCGCTTTGGGCCATTTGTTTGTGGTGTTCTCAGAGATAGGAATTGGGTCCCTATCCAGAGAGATCCTTAACTAGGGTTAATGTTCTGTCCAGGGACTTCACCAGTGCCAAGGTGACACCATTCCTGTGTGTCGTGTATGTTGGCTTAGGGTTTGGGATTGGGTTTGGTGTTAGGGGTCAGGGTTATGGTTAGGGTTGGTGGTAAGTGTTAGTGTTAGGGGCTAGAATTAGGTTTATGTATTAGGGTTGGGTTTAGGGTTAAGGTTAGTGTTTAGGATTATGGTTAGGGGTTAGGGTTTTGAGTTAGAGTTAGGTTTAGGTGTTAGCTTTGGACTTGGATTAGGCTTAGGTTTAGGGTTATGGTTTGGGGTGAGAGTTAGGGTTATGGTTAGATGGTAGGGTTAAGGTTAGGTGTTAGCGTTAGTGTTAGGGTTTGCGTTAGGTTTAGGGATAAGGTGTGATCTAGGTCTAGGACTTTGGTTCAGGTTATGGGTTAGGGGATTGGATTAGGGGTTAGCGTTTGGGTTAGTGTTAAAATTTTATGTTTAGGGTTAGTGTTAGTGTTTGGGGTTATAAGTTTAGTGTTAGCAGGTAGAGTTAGAGCATTAGGATTAGGGTTTTAGGATTAGAGTTTTAGGATTAGGGTATGAGGGTTAGGGTTAGTACGGGATATGTTTACTTTTACGGTTTGGTTGGGTTAGGGTTGGGTTTACACGTAGGGATAGGGCCTGGGTTTAGTATTCGGACTATGGTTAGGGTTAGTTGTTAGGTTTAGGTGTTGGGATTTTGGTTAGGGTTAGGGTTAGGGCTACAGCAAGAAGTAGGTCATGTTTGCACTGCCACTTGGAGTGGGTGGATGTTCATGCGTGGACACTGCCCTCCATCATGGAGGGATTGCATTCATTTTATCACCCTTGTATTCCTGCACTGCAGGTTGTTTTCACCTCGCCCCTTTCCAGCTTGGTTGTGGAGTGTTTCATGCCATCACCCTGCCCTCTCTCGGTGTGGTAGGATTTCAATTACTGCCTCATCCATTTTTGGTCCTTGGGGTGCATAGTTTTAATCTTTATGTCATTTATTTCTCCTCTGACTTTAATTATTTTCAACATTTTGCTCTTTGGGGGTTTTGTTTGTTGTCCTGTATCTGGCTTTTATAGTTATAAGGTCATGGAGTTTACTTCAGGGTTTTCTTTTTCTTGAGGCAGACCTGTATTGCTATAAACTTCCCTCTTAGAACCAGTTTTCCTGCTTTACAGAAGTTTGGATTGCTGTGTTTTCATTTTCTTTTGTTTCCATGTCATTTTGGATTTTGTCTTTGATTGCTCGGTTGAGCCATTGATTGTTTAGTAGCATGTTATTTAACTTCCATGTTTTGTGCCTTTTCCAGATTTTTTTTTTCTTGTTGTAGTCTTCTACTTTCATAGCATTATGGTCTGAAAAGACACATGGTATGACATCGATCAGTTTGATTTTGTTTTGGCTTGTTTTATGACCTAATATTTTATCGAGTGTGGGAATGTTCCATGTGCACTTGAAAAGAATGTGTATTATGCTGTTTTAGGATGGAATGTCTAAAATATATTGGTTAAGTCCATCTGGTCTACTCTATCATTCAAAATCACTACTCCCTTGTTGATTTTCTGATGGAATGATCTCTCCATTGATGTCATTGGGGTGTTGAAGTGCCCCACTATGATGGTATGACTATCAATTATTTAGTTTTGGACTGTTTTGTGTATTTGGATGCTCTCAGGTTGAACGCTTATATGTTACAATTGTTCCATCTTTTTGCTGGATGGTACCTTTTATTAGTATAGTGTCTTCTTTGTCTCTTGTTACCGTTTTATTTTTAAATCTATTTTGTTTGATATAGGTATGGCTACTTCAGTTTTCTTTTGATACTTTTGTTCTTTAACTAGTCTTTTGTAGGTAGGAAATAGATGGGTCCTATATTGTATTCATTTTATCACCCAATGCTTTTTATTATGAAGAGAGAGAGCACAGGCATGGTAGGGCGGGGTGGGGAGAATGGGAGAAGAGAGAGACAAAGAGAGAAAGAGGGAGAGAGAGCATAAGAATGAGAATGAATCCTCACCAAGTTCCATGCTCAGTGCTGAGCTCAATTGGGGCTCAATCCCATAATCCTGGGATCATAGCCTGAACTGAAATCAAGAGTCAAAATTTCAAGCGATTGAGCCATCCAGTTAGCCCTATCTGGCACACAGTGCCTTTGATTTGAGCATTTATTTTGTTATCATTCAAAGTAATTGATAGACATGTACTTGTCCTATTACTACTTGATGTTGGTTGTTTCTGAATTTTTCTGATCCTTTCTTCTCTTTCTCTTTTTTGGTTTTCTGGGTTTCATCACAATTTCACAGTTGAAATTGCTTGTCTTTATACTCTGCATATGTATTAGTGGTGTTTGTTCTGTGGTTATTATGAGGTTTGTACCTAACCACTTCTGCATATAGAGGTCTATATTAAGTTGATAGTTGCTTAAGTTTGAACCAGTTCTTTACTCCTCTCTTCCCCGTGTTGTAGCTATGTAGTGTTCCTATTTCAAAACCTTTCATATCATGAATACCTTGACTGATGTTTTACAGATATACACATTTTTATTGCTTCTGCATTTCACACTTTAATATGGTCACTTTAGGTGTTTCTTTTCCACTTAAATAGTCCCCTTTAACATTTCTTGCAGGGGTGGTTTGTTGGTTTTGAGCTCGCTGAGTATTTATTTGGGAACCTCTTGATCTCTCCTCCCATTTAAATGATAGTTTGCTGGATAGACTCTCTTTGGTTGCAGATGTTTTCCATTCAGCACCTTTACCATACCATGCTGGTCACTTACAGTTTCAAAGTTTCTTTTGAAAAACATCCAGTGATAACCTTGTGGGGCTTCCCTTGTAGGTAAATGCTGTGTTTTGTTTTCCTGCTGTGAAAATTTTTCTTTATCAGAATATTTTGGGTTTTAATTACTATATTACTTGGTGTGGATCTGCTTCCGTTGAATATATTGGGGGTTATTTGTGCCTCCTGCTTCTGGACTGTCTCCTTCCCCGCATTAGGGAAGTTTTCATCTATTGTGTCTTCAAATACATTTTCTGATCCTAATTTCTCAGAGTTCTGAAAATGAGAAATAGGACAGAAAAGACCTATTGAAGGTTCTCTGATGATCCACTGGATTTGCATGCGTGGAGGATAGATTTGGGACTCAAATGAACAACCTACCTTTAACTTCAAAGAACTAGAAAAAAACAACAATCTATGTCCAATGTTCTCAAAAGGGAGAAAGTAATCCATACGAGAATGCAAACCAATGAAACTGAGACCATGAAGTCAATAGAAATATGAAGAAGACCAACAGGGGTTTTCAGAAGAGTGAAACAAAATTGTCAAGACTATACATAGACTACGCTAAGACACAGAGAGTACGCAGTTCAAAATAATTATAAATAAAGAGAAGAAATTATGCCTTCTACCAAAGAACATAAAGGAGACAAAGAGGGGACTATGGCCAAATTAGATGCCAGCAAACCGCCTGCCTAGAAGAAATGGATAGGTTCTTAGAAACACACAACCTACCAAGACTGTACCAGGAAGAAATAGAAGGTTTGCACAGACCCATTAAAGGAAGACTGTATCAATACAAGAAGATAACCAATGCAAGTAAATTGAATCAGTAATCGAAGTTCTCCCAGGGAAGAAAAGCCCAGGACCAGGTGGATTCACTGGTGAATTTGACCAAATGTTTGTAGAAGAACTAACAGCAGTTGTCTCTCTGATTCAAAAGGAATGAGCACCACCAAACTCATTTCATGACACTGGAATTAACCTGGTAGGAAGCCAGAGGAGGATATTACCTGAACAGAAATCTATAGGCCAGTATCCCTGTGATGAATATAGATGAATAATTCCCAATAATGTACAGGCAAACCAAATTCAGCAGCACATTAAAAGGGTCATTGACCGTGATGAAGGATTTTTTTCCCTGCAAAGGAAGGATGTTTCAGAAATGCAAATCAATCAATATGACCCCTCACATAATTGAATGAAAGAAAATCAACCAGAAAGAAGATTCTTAATTATAAATAACAAACGGAGCGTTACTATAAGGGAGGTGGGTAGGGGGATGGGTTAAATGGGTGATGGGCTAAGGAGGACACTAGTAGTGAGGATCACTAGGTGTTGTATGTAGGTGATGGATGACTACATTCTATACCTGAAGCTAACATTACACTGTATGTTAACCAACTGGAATTTAAATAAAAACTTGAAAAAATAAATACTAAAGAAATACATAAATATCTTTAAACTAAACTAAATAAATACATGTTAAAAAAGAAAAAGAAAACTCATGTGATGATGTCAACAGACACAGAAAAACGTTCTGAGAAAATTTGGTATCCATTTGTGCTAAAAATCTCTTTAAAATTCTGTGTAGAAAGAACATATCTCAACATAAGAAAGGCCGTGTTTGTGAAGCCCACAGCTAATATCATACTCAGTAGTGAAATTGTGAAAGATTTTCCTCTAAGATCAGGCACAAGACAAGGATGCCCTAGATATGTGAAGGGGATTGGGTGATGCAGGCTTCTGATTATGCAATGAATGAATCACAGCTAGAAGATATAGCATAGGGAACATAGAGAATGGTTCTGGAGTAGTGATGCATAGTGACAGATGATAGGTACACCTGTATTAGCGTAGCAGAAAGTATACATTTGTCCAATCACTATGTTGTTCATCTGAAACTAATGTAACATAGTGTGTCAGCTATTCCCAAATAACATGTTTGTTTTTAAACAAGGTAAAGGACTGAAATAAAAAGTTTAATGTAAAATAACCTGTTAATATCTAATCAAGAAATGCAGTGAAGTTCCAAACTAGAAAGTCACCGTATCAAATTCTGTATCATTCCTATACACTAACCCAATTATCTAACAAGAGTAAAGAAAACAATCCCATTTACAATAGCATCAAAAACAATAAAAATTATAGGAATACATTTAGCCAAGGAAATGAAAGATCTCTCTACAGAAAATTGTAAAACCTGTGTGCAGGAATGGAAGAAATTCAATTTGGGTGAAAGAAAGGGGAGAACACACAAGTCAGTGAAAATCCATCCCTTGTCCAACTTTCAGAGGAATTAATACAGATACAATGTCCATATTACTCAAAACCATCTAGAGATTCAGTGCAATCTCTATCAAGACTCCAATGCAATTTTTATGCAATTAGAAAATCATATCCTAAAATTTATTTGGAACCACAAAAAGACCCCATGTAGCCAACGCAAGAAAGAACAAAACAGGAAGCATCACACTTCTTGATTTCAAGCGTCATTCTAACACAAAGAAATCAATTATGTCACTGGCATAAGCACACACACAAGACAATGGAACAGAAATTGAGAGCCCAAACTAAACCCATGCATCACAGTCACCTAGTATTCGACAAGGGAGTCAATAATACACAGTGGAGAAGAGTAGTCTTTTGAATAACTGGTGCTGGGAAAATTGGATATTCACATGTATAAGAACAAAGTTTGGCACCGTATAATACACCACTCCCTAGAGAGTGAAAGGAAGAAATAGAGAGAGATGTGGTTAGAGAGAAACAGAGACAAAGAGGAAGTACAAGAAGGAAAGTAGAGACCTGGTCCGGGTATGTGGACACGGTTAGATGGGCCAGGGGAGAGGGGATGTAGGAAGTGGCTCTGAGTGCTGGGGCAGAAAGGGCTTCTATCATGGGCATCAGGGTTCCATGGCCCCAAGACTCCCAACATCCCTGGGTCCAAGTTCTGCAGAGGCCATTGGAATTGAAAAGATGGGTAGCCCTCATTTCTTCTGGAATTGTGAGGTTCAGCCTCACGTTCTGTCATGGAGAGGGATGTCTTGAGGGAGAGTGTGCCGCTCTTTGGCAGGTAAACTCCATAGCCTGCCCTGTGGGGAGGTGTCCCAGGGCCATCTCCCTCAGTGCCCCAGGCTCTGTTGGATTTCCCCCCTCCCCCACCAGCTGGCCTTCCTCAAGTTCTGAACCCAGGCATCAGGCATTGCGTTGCCCCCAGGTCCTGCAGTCTGGACCTGGCAGAGGTGGACTAGTAATATTGGTAAAAAAAAAAAAAAAAAAAAAAAAAAAATATATATATATATATATATATATATATATATATATTTGACAATAAGGTACACATCCTCTCTCTGGGACTAGCGGTGTGCATCCAAATCATAGGTTGCTATCCTCCTCTCCACAACCAATCTGAGGAATCCAGAAGGTAGGTGGACCCTTTCAAACACCCTAGTCTTCTCTTACATGAAATTCAAAGGCATTTTCTTGACCCAGCTTTCTTTTAGTTCTAAAGAGATGGCAATTAGTAATTGAAGGCATAATAGTCCTATAGGAAATTGACCTATATGACGGATGGACATTATTTCATCCATCCGTATCCCTAAAGCACATTTCATTGGAAATATTAGCCAAGGATACACACTGTAAATTCACAACAGATGTGTAGCTCCCTGTAAGTTGTATTCTGACCTTGTCACATATGTGTCATCAAAGATATTATTAGTGACTTCTCAGATAAGCTTTCAGATAACCTTCAAGAAGGTGATGTTAGAGAATCTGGTATAAATGCAAATTTGCAGATTCTAAATGAGGAATGATTTTTCATTTTTAATGTTTCTTTTTTTGAGAGAACCCAAACTGGGGAGGGGGATAGAGTGGGAGACACCGAATATGAGGCAGGCTCGAGGCTCTGAGCTCTCAGGATAGAGCCTGATGCGGGCCTCAAACTCATGGACTGCAAAATCATGACTTGAGTCAAAGTTGGACGCTTAACTGACTAAGCCACCCAACAACCCCAGGAATGATAGTTTATTGGCAAAGAAGAAGAAATTAAAGATAGTGTAAAGGATGTCTATTTTTAATTGAAATATTGTTCACACATTTGTTGTGTTAGTTTTAGGCATACATTGTAGTCCTTTCATATGTCTATACATTATGTTGTACTCAACCACAAGTGTAGCTATCCTGTGAAAGCATGCAACAATATTGTTACAGGATTGACTCCATTCCATTGGCTGTCCCTTGTATCCCTAGGACTCATTCACTCCATAGCTGGACGCCGGTATCTCTCTCTCTCAAAGGTGTCCATTCTTTATCTAACCTAAGTATTTTGGTGGTAAATAAAATTACCTCTTGTTCAGCATGTGTAAATAGGTGGTCTATTTTTCTGTGAATATTGCTTAAAACATTACAAATGATGTCGTTACGTTAACAAATTCGGTTTCATTCTTCACTCACAAGAAAGAGAAGGAAAAGATTTTGTGTCCCAGGCCCTGTCACTAAAACCTTCCCAACGAGGAGAACAGGCTTAGTTGCCCAGAGCACCTTCGGTCTCTCAGCTGAGCAACCAGGGCCTTCCACATTGAAGGAATTCCCATGGTGGCCAGCAGAGAGAGCTCAAGCACCACAGACCCCCGAGGGGCGGGTTCCTCTGCTGGGCAGTGATAGCCAGCAGAGGGCGCACCATCTGCTTTTCTGACCCAGGGCACCTCAGAGCAGGAAGGGCTTCGATTGCTCTCAGAGGACTCAGACCTCTGCTGGTGCCTCAGTACAGAGAGCAGAGCTGCATTTCCAGCAGGTTCTGCCACCCGCCCCAGGGGAGACCTTGGGAGCTTAGCAGCAACTTGGCATCTCCTGAGTCGCCAGAGAGAAGCTGCCTTGTTGTACTGAGTGCTGAGGAGGGGGCGCCGGGTGGCTTCCCTGGTCAAGCTGGTCGCTGAGCTGCACAGGCCTTTGCATTTTCTGGGCTGTTCCCGTGTTTCATTCCACCCCTTCCTGGACAGTGTTTGCACAAGACGTATTTTACTAAAGGACTTGTGGATTGCGGGGTCCCACGACATCACCTCATAGATGCAGTCGATGGTGTGTTCCAGATTCAGGCTTGTTTCCAAGAAGGAACCCTAACAGAAATTCAGAAGCATGGGAGCTGCATTCAATTACGACATGGATCCATGAAATGCTCGTCTCACGACCTTCTAGAAGAATGAGCTGGGACCCATGTTCCAAGTCCTGCTGGAACCAGAGACCAAGGTAAGGGCACAAACTGTCCCACACATCATACATGCTTTTTAAAAAATTTCATGGTTATTTTTCCAACCTAGTGAAGTGATTGAACACTACAGAAAACCTGGTAGGTAAGTGTCATTAACCTTATGTTATCTTTTAATTTAAATTCCAGTGAGTGAAGACACAGTGTAATATTAGTTTCAGGTGTCCAATATAGAGCAACACTTCCACACATCACCCGGTGCTCATCCCAGGTGCACTTCTTAATCCCCATCAGCTGTTTCACCCATTCCCTCACCTCGCTGTGGAACTCCCCAGTTTGTTTCCTAGTTAAGAGTCCGTTTGTCTCCTCCCCCCGCCCCTTTCTTTTGTTTTCTTGCCATGTGTTAGTGAAATCATTGGGTATTTGTCTTTCTCCGACAGGCTTATTTCACCCAGCATAACATTCTCTCTCTCCATCCACCTCGTGGCAAATGGCAAGATTTCACGTTTTTACGGCTAAATCATATTACATTCCATAGACCACATCTCAATTTATTCATCCGTTGATGGGTGCTTGGATAGTTTCTGTCATTTGGCTTTTGTAGAAAACGCTGCTGTAAACATCACGGTGCATGTATCCCTTTGAAGATTTTGTATTCTTTGTGGAAATACCTTGTAGTGAAGTTGCTGGATTGTAAGGTACTTCTATTTCTAGTTTTGTTTTGTTTTTGGACATCTCCATGTGGTTTTCCAGAGTGGCTGCAGCAGTTTGCATTCCTACCCACAGTGCAAGAGGGTTATTCTTTCCCCACATCCATGGCAACACCTGCTGTGTCATCCTTCATTGATTTTAGCCATTGTGACAGATGTGATGTGTTCTCTCATTGTACTTTCGAATTGTATTTCCCTGAAGATCAGTATTGTTGAGCATTTTTTCATGTGTCTCTTGGCCATGTATATGTCTTCCTTCGGGAAATGTCCACTCGTGTCTTCTGCCCATTTTTAATCAGATTTCTCATTTTTTGGGTGCTGTATAACTGTATATATTTTGGGCACTAACCCTTTATCTGATGTCGTTTGCAAATATCATTCTGTAGGTGTTTTAGTTTTGTTGATTATTTCCTTGGTGATTGAAGGTTTTAATTTTTATGAAGTCTCATTATTTTTGCTTGCGTTTCCCTTACCTCTAGAGATATATCTACAAAGACGTTTGTACAGGCAATGTCAAATAAGATACTACCCGTGTTATCATCTGGGATTTTTATGGTTTCAGGTTTCACATATAGGTCTTTGTCCATGTTGGATTTATTTTGTGTATGTTGTAAGAAAGTGGTCCGTTGTTTATGTTTTGTTTTGCAGATTGCTGTCCAGTTTTTCCAAAACCATATGCTGAGGAGTCTTTTTTTAAATTTATGTATTTATTTTTGAGAGAGAGAGAGAGCATGCAGAAGAGGGGCAGAGAGAAATGGAGAGAGAGAATCCCACGCATGCTCTGCACTGCCCTGAGATCATGACCTGAGATGAATCCACCATCACACGCTTTCATGACTGGGCCACCCATGTGTCCCAAGACTATCTTTTTTTCCATTGGATGTTCTTTCCTGCTTTGTTGATAATTAATTGACCATAGAGGTGTGAGTTTATTTCTGGGTTTCCATGCTATTGAGCTATGCGTATGAGTTTGTTGTTGTTGTTATTTTTTGTTGTGTTTTGTCAGTACCATACTGTTCTGATCAGTATAGCTTTGTAATATAACCTAAAGCCTGGAATTGTGATGTCTCCAGCTTTGCTTTTCTTCTTCAAGTTTGTTTTGGCTGTTTGGGGACTTTTGTCATTCCATACAAATTTTGAGATTATGTGTTCTTGTCTGTCACAAATGTTTTTGTTAGTGTGATAGGGATTTCATTACATGTGTAGATTGTTTTGAGGAGTGTAGACATTTTAACAGTATTTTGTGCTTCCCATCCATGAACATGAAATGTATTCCATTTCTTTGTGTCCTCTTTCATTTCTTTCATCAGTGTTTCATAGCCTTTAGAGTACAGGTCTTTCACCTCTTTGGTTAGGTATATTCCTGTTATCTTGTGGTATTTGTGAACCTGTCAATGGGATTGATCCCTTACTTTCTCTCTGTGTTAATTCATGATTTGTGTTAGAAATTCAATACATCTATGTTCCTTGATTTCTGTATATTGTGACTTGTCGAATTCATATAACAATTCTAGCAATTTTTAAGGGAGCCTTTCATGTTTTTTTATAGAACATATCATGTCAGTTCAAAATAGCGAAAGTACTACTTCTTCCTTGCCAATTTGGATGCCTCTTATTTCTTTTTGTTGTCTGAGTGCTGTGGTTAGGGTTTCCCGTACTATGTGGGATAACAGTGGTGAGAGGGGTCATTCCTATCTTGTCCCTGACCTTGGAAGAAAAACTTTCAATTTTTCCCCATTGAGGATGAGATGAGCTGTGGGTTTTTCATAGATGACCTTTATTATGTGCAGGTAGGTTGAGTCTCTATGTACTTTGGTGAGGGTTTTTATCATGAATGGATGTGACATTTTATCAAATAGTTTTCCTGCCTCTGTTGAAAGCATCCTATTGTTCTTACCCTTTCTTCTATTACTGTGGTGCATCATGTTGATTGATCTGTGAATGTGGAACCACCCTTGCAGCCCAGGAATATATCCCACTTGATTATGGTAAATGATTCTATCAATGTATTGTTGACTTTAATTAGAAGGTATTTTAATGAGAATTTCGGCATACATAGTTATCAGGCAATTGCTCTGCAGTTTTATTTAAAAATTTTTGAACATTTTTTTAAATGTTTCTTTCCTTAGAGTACATAAAAGTGAGGGAGGGGCAGAGAGACAGGGAGAGAGAGAATCCTGGCCATGCTCCACCCTGTCATGGCAGGGCCCAATGTGGGACTCGAAACCATGCACCACAAGATAATGTCCTAATCCAAAATTAAGAGTTGGACAGTAAACAGACCGACCCACACAGGCGCCACTGCAGTTTTCGGTTTTAGTGGAGGCTTCATCTCGTTTTGGTATCAGGGTAATGATGGCCTCATATGATGAATTTGTAACTTTTCCTTCTTTTTTTATTTTTTGTAATAATTCGAGGAGAATACCTATTACCTCTTCCTTGAATGGATGGTAGAATTCATCAATGAAGCCATCTGGCCATGAACTCTTGTGTTGGGGGGAGATTTTTTTAATTACTGATGGGGTATCTTTCTGTTTTCAGCTTTTAGGTATCGTCCTGTTTCAGTTTTGGTAGTGTGTGTGTTTCTAGGAAGTTGTCCATTTTTCTCAGAGTGTCCAATTTGTTGCATATAGTTGTTCATAATATTATCTTCTAATTGTATTTTTGTGGTGTTGACTGTCATTTCTCCTTTCTTATTTGTGATTTCATTTATTTGGGTCCTTTCTGTCTTCTTTGTGAAGAGTCTGCCTAGGAGGTTTTCAAGTTGATTACTGCTTTCAAAGAACCAGCCCCTGGTTTCATTGATTTGGTCTAGTGTCTTTTTGGTTTCTATATTCCTTATTTCTGCCCTAAACTCTATTATTTCCTTTCTTCAGCTGCTCTTTTTCTCATTCCTTTAGGTTTAAGTTAGGATTGTTTGAGATTTTTCTTGTTCTTTAAGGTAGGCTTGTATTGCTATATACTTCCATCATAGACTGCTTTTGCCGCATTTCAAAGGGTTTTACCAGTGTATTTTCATTTTTATTTGTTTCAGTATATTTTCTCATTGATTTCCTGTTTGACCCATTCATTTCGTAGCATGTTATTTAACCTCCCTTTATTTGTGGCCTTCCCCCCCGCCCTTTTTTTGTGGTTGACTTCAAGTTTCCTAGCTTTGTGGTCAGAAAAGATGCTTGGTCTGATCTCTGTCGTTGGGTACCTCTTGAGGCCTGATTTGTGACCTAGAATGTGATCAATTCTGGAGAACACCCCATGTATGCCTGAAAAGAATGTGTACTCTGCCATTTTAGTATGGAGTGTTCTGAATATATCTGTTAAACCCTTCTGGTCCAGTGTGTCATTCAAAGCCATTGTTTCCTTGTTGACTTTCTGTTTATAGGTTCTGTCCATTGATGTGAGTGATGTGTTAAAGTTCTCTACTATCATCATATTATTATAAATGAGTTCCTTTATGGTTGTTCCTAAATGTTTTATATACTTGGTGATCGCATGTTGGGTGCATCAAAATTTACAATCATTGGATCTTCTTGTTTGTCCCCTTTAGTATGAGATCCTGTCTGTCTTCATCTCTTGTTATAGCTTTATTTATTTATTTATTTATGTATTTATTTATTTATTTATTTATTTAAATTTAATGGGGCGCCTGGGTGGCTCAGTCGGTTGGGCGGCCGACTTCGGCTCAGGTCATGATCTCGCGGTCCATGAGTCGAGCCCCGCGTCGGGCTCTGTGCTCACAGCTCGGAGCCTGGAGCCTGTTTCAGATTCTGTGTCTCCCTCTCTCTGACCCTCCCCCGTTCATGCTCTGTCTCTCTCTGTCTCAAAAATAAATAAACGTTAAATTTAAGTCTTAGTTGACATACAGTACATTCTCGGATTTAGGAGTAGAATTCGGTGATTCATCCTTTACATACAACACCCAGTGCTCATCACAACAAGTGCTCTCCTTAATACTCGTCCTCCATCTAGCCCAGCGCTGACCCTTCTCCCTCCATCAACTTTCACTTTTTTTTCCTCTAACATTAAGAGACTCATGTGGTTTGTTACCACGCTTCTCTTTTCCTGCCTCCTTCCCTAGTTTTCATGTGTTTTGTTTCTTAACTTCCACAAGAGTGAAATCATATATGTGTCTTTCTCTGATTGACATATTTCACGTACTATAATACATTCGAGCTCCATCCACATCGTTGCAAATGGCAAGATTTCATTCTTCTTGAAGCTGAGTTATATTTCATTGTATATACGTACGTATGTATATATGAACATACATATATGTCCATATGCATATACATACGTATACATACACACACACACCACAACTTCTTTACACCTTCATCAGTTGATGGATACTTGGGCTTTCTCCATAGTTGGGCTACTGTTGATAATTCTGCTATAAATATTGGGTGCATGCAATGTCACTATTAGGTATTTACCCAAAGGGTACCAAAATAGAGTCTCGGTTTTAAAGTTTATTTTGCCTGATATAAGTATTGTTACTGGCTTTCTTTTGACATTATTGGCATGATAAATATTTCTTCATTCCCTCACTTCAAATCTGCAGTAGACTTAAGTCCAAATAAGGCTTTGTAGGCAGCATCTAGATAGACATTGTTTTTTGTTTGTTTGTTTGTTTGTTTGTTTTGTCCATTCTGACGCCCTATCCGATGTCTTTGGATTGGAGCATTTAGTCCATTTATATTCAGAGTGATTATTGGTAGGTATATATTTAGTCCCATGCTACTAGTTGTTTTGTCATTGTTTCCTGATGTTTTCTCTGATCCTTTCTTGTCTGTAACACTTTTAGTCTTTCCTTTCCACTCAAGAGCCCGATTTAAATATTCTTTTCTTTTGACTGGTGGTACATTTCTTTACTTATTTTTAATATTTCTTCTTTTTAAAATTTAAGCCCAAGTTAGTTACCTTATAGAGGAATACAGTTTCAGCAGTAGAATTTAGTGATCCATCAAGTACAAAATATACCCAATACTCATCCCAAGGTCCACCCCTAATGCCCATCACCCATTTAGCCCATACCCCTATTCACTAACCCTCCAGGAACCCTGAGATTCTTCCCTCTATTTAACAGTCTCTTATCATTTGACTCCCTCTCTGTGTGTATCTTATTTTTGCTTTCTTTGCACTATGTTCACCAGTTTTATTAAATTCGACAGATGAGCGGAATCATAGGATGTGTGTCGTTCTCTGACATATTTTGCTTAGCTTAAGAAAGTCCGGTTCCATCCCTGTTGTTGCAAAGAGCGAGATTTCATTCATTTTGATCACAGAGTAATAGTCCATTGTATGCATATACCATATCTTCTTTATCCATTCATCTGTCAGTGGTCATTTGGGCTCTTTGCATAACTTAGCTATTGTTGATAATGCTGCTATAAATATTGGAGTACATGTGTTACTTCGAGTCAGCGTTAGTGTATCTTTTGGGTAAAAGTACCTAGTAGTGCAATTGCTGGGTCCTAGTGTAGTTCTATTTTTTGTTTTGGTGACGAATCTCCATACTATTGTCCAGAATGGCTACACCACTTTGCATTCGCACCAGCATTGCAAAAGGGTTCCCTTTCCCTGCATCCTTGCCAACATGTCGTTTCTGGAGATGTTAATTTTAGCCATTCTGATAGGTGTGAGGGGATATCTCATTGTGGTTTTGATTTGTATTTCAGTGATGACGAGTGAGATTGAGCATCTTTTCATGTGTGACCAATCTGGATGTCATCTTTCTAAAGTGTCTCTTCATGTCCTTTGCCCATTTCTTCACTGGATTATTTGGTTTCTGGGTGTTGAGTGTGATCAGTTTTTTATAGATATTGGATACTAAACCTTTATCTGATATGTCAACCTGCAAATATCTTCTCCCATTTCATTCAGTTGCCTTTTAGTTTGGCTGATTGTGTCCCCTGCTGTGCAGAAGCTTTTTATCTTCAGGACCCAATAGTTCATTGTGGTTTTTATTGCCCTTGCTTCTGGAGACATGACAAGTGAGAAGTTGCTGCAGCCAGGATCAAGGAGGTGCATTGCCTGTTATCTCCTCTAGGATTTTGATGGTTCCTGACTTACATTTAGATCATTCATCCATTTTGAGGTGTGTGTGTGTGTGTGTGTGTGTGTGTGTGTGTGTGTGTCGTTTAAGAACAGTGTCCAGGTTCATCATTCTCACTGTCCAGTATTCCTAGTACCATTTGCTGAAGAGACTCTGATTCCATTGGTTAGGGCTAGGGTTTGGGTTAGGACCCAGGAGGCTCCAGGTACTGAACCCACAGCAGGGCAGTGGTCACCCGAATGGGCTAAGTTGAGGGCACAGGGGAGAGGGTCAGTAAGGTTCAGTCTTTGTCTTCCAAGGCCACGCAACTCTATGGGACCCTGGTCGGGTAGGCCTCAGGAATTCTCTCAGAAAACTGCAGCTGGGCCTGCAAAACGACATTGTGAGGTTCCAGGCACCATGCCCTGCTTCTGGAACCCCAGGCGCGTGGTGTTGCCAGACCTTGGGATTGGGTCCCCAAGGGGAAAGAGCCTTAGCTAGGGTTAGTGTTTGGACCAGGGACGTAGCCAGGATCGAAGCGACTCCAGTCTCGAGATCTCTCTCGAGAGGTGAAGTGAGGGCCCATGCGAAGGTGAGGTTAAAATGAAGGGTTAGGGTTGAAGGCAAGCTTAGGATTCGGTGGATGGTCCAGTTAAGGGTAGGGTTGGGGTTAGGTCCCAGGAGGACCCAGGTGCTGAACCCAGAGCAGTGCAGTGGTCTCCTCGAAGGACTGAGTTCAGGGCACAAGGGAGGGTGCCGGGCAGAATCAGACTGTGTTCTTCCAAAGCCACACAATTCTAAGAGTGCGTGGTTGGGGAAGCCTCAGGAATCTTCTATGGCAGCTGCAACCGGCATGGGAAATGATATGGTGAGCTTCCAGATTGCATACCGAGTGACCCTTCAACCCTTCTGGACCACAGGCGCGTGGTGTTGTCAGACGTGGGATTGGAACCCCATGGGGAGAGAGCCTTAGCTAGGGTTAGGGTTCGGATCAGGGATGTCACCAGGGCCTACGCAACACTGATCACATGATCTCTCTCAAGGCCTGAAATGAGGGCCCATGCGATGGGGCGGCTCAAGTGGAGGGTTAGGTTTTGAGGACGGCTGTGGTTTCAGTGGAGGGCTACAAAACAGGGTACGGTTAGGGTTAGGTTTATGTCCCAGGAGGCTCCAGGCGCCGAACCCACAGCAAGGCAGTGGTCTCCCCGAAGGGCTAAGTTGAGGGCACAATGGAGGGTGCTGGTCAGGGTCAGTCTTTGGCTGCCAAGGCCACACACGTCGATGGGCCCCTGGTCGGGGAGGCCTCAGGAATCCTCTCAGGCAGCTGCAGCTGGGCCTGGTAAATGACATGTTGAGCTTCCAGGTTCCATGCCTTGTGAGCCTGCACCACTTCTGGACTCTAGGCGCGTGGTGTTGTCAGACTTTGGTATTGCATCCCCATGGGGAAAGAGTCTTAGCTAGGGTTACGGATTGCTCTAGGGATGTCATCAGGACCGAAGTGACTCTGGTCTCGTGATCTCCCTTGAGCGCTGAAGTGAGGGCCCATGCCACAAGGCGGCTCAAGTGCAGGGTTAGGGTTCGAGGCAGGCTTAGGTTTCGGTGGAGGGTCCCGGTTCTGGGTAGGGTGAGGGTTAGGGTTAGGTCCCAGGAGGCACCAGGTGCCAAACCCACAGCAGGGCAGTGGTCTCCCCGAAGGGCTGAGTTGACGGCACAAGGGACGGTGCCAGTCAGGATCAGTCTTTGGCTGCCAAGGCCACACACGTTGATGGGCCCCTGGTCAGGCAGGCCTCAGGAATCCTCTTGGGCAACTGCAGCGGGGTCTGGGAAATGACATGGTGAGCTTCCAGGTTCCATGCCAAGTGAGCTGGCACTGCTGTGAACCCCAGGCTCACGGTGTTGTCAGAATTTGGTATTGGGTCTCCATGGGGAGAGAGCCTTAGCTAGGGTAAGGGTTCGGTCCAGGGACATCGCCAGGGCCGAAGCGAATCCGGTCTCTTGATTTCCCTCGAGGGCTGAAGTGAGGGCCCATGCGACAGGGAGGCTCAAGTGGAGGGTTAGGTTTCGAGGCCCCCTTAGGTTTCAGTGGAGGGTCCCGTTTTGGGGTAGGGTTAGGGTTAGAGTTAGTTCCCACGAGGCTCCAGGCTACAAACTCTCAGCAGGGCAATGGTCTCTCCAAAGGGCTGATTTGAGGGCAAAAGGGAGGGTGCCAGTCAGGATCAGTCTTTGTCTGCCAAGGCCACACACATCGATGGGCCCCTGGTCGAGGAGGCCTCAGGAATTCTCTCAGGCAGCAGCAGCCGGCCTGGGAAACAACATGGTGAGCTTCCAGTTTCCATGCCGTGTGAGCCTGTACCGCTTGTGGACCCGAGGCACGTGGTGTTGTCAGACTTTTGTATTGGCTCCCCATGGAGAGAGTGCCTTAGCTAAGGTTATGGTTCGGTCCAGGGACTTCGCCAGGACAGAAGCGACTCCGGTCTCGTGATCTCCCTCGAGGGCTGAAGTGAGGGCCCATGCAATGTGGCAGCTCAAGTGTAGGCTTAGGGTTTGAGGCCGGCTTAGGTTTTGGTGGAGGGTCCTGGTTTGGGGTAGGGTTAGAGTTAGGGTTAGGTCCCAGGAGGCTCCAGGCACGGAACCCACAGCAGATCAGTGGTCTCCCCAAAGGCCTGAGTTGAGGGTACAAGAGAGGGTGCCAGTCAGGATCAGTGTTTGACTGCCAAGGCCTCACACGTCTATGGGCCCCTGGTCGGGGAGGCCTCAGGAATCCCCCGGGCAGCTGCAGCCGGGCCTGGCAAACGACATGGTGAGCTTTCAGGTTCCATGCCAAGTGAGCCTGCACCGCTTGTGGACCCCAGGCCCGTGGTGTTGTCAGACTTTGGTATCGGATCCCCATAGGGAGAGTGCCTTGGCTTGGGTTTGGTTTTTGTCCAGGGACGTCGCCAGAGTCGAAGCGACTCTGGTCTCATAATCTCCCTCGAGGGGTGAAGTAAGGGTACAGGTGACATGGCGGCTCAAGTGTAGGGTTAGGTTTCGAGGCCGGCTTAGGTTTCAGTGGAGGGTCCCGGTTTGTCATATGGTTAGGGTTAGGGGTAAGTCCAAGGAGGCTCCAGGCGCCGAACCCACAGCAGGGCAGTGGTCTCCCCAAAGGGCTAAGTTTAGGGCGAAAGGGAGGGTGCCGGTCAGGATCCGTCTTTGGCTGCCAAGGCCACACACGTCGATGGGCCCCTGGTCCGGGAGGTCAGGAATCTTTTCGGGCAGCTGTAGCTGGGCCTGGGAAAGGACATGGTGAGCTTCCAGGTTCCATGCTGAGTGAACCTGCACCGCTTGTGGACCCCAGTCGTGTGGTGTTGTCAGATTTTGGTATAGGTTCCTAATGGGGAGTGAGCCTTAGCTAGGTTTAGGGTTTGGTCCAGGGACATCGCCAGGGCCAAAGCGACTCTGGTCTCGTGATCTCCCTCGAGGGCGGAAGTGAGGGCTCACGTGATGGGGCAGCTCAAGTGTAGGGTTAGGATTCGAGGCCAGCTTAGGTTTTGGTGGAGGGTCCCGGTTTGGGGTAGGGTTAAGGTTAGGGTTTGGTCCCAGGAGGCTCCAGGTGCTGAACCCATGGCAGGGCAGTGGTCTCCCCAAAGGGCTGAGTTGAGGGCACAAGGGAGGTTCCAGTCAGGATCAGTCTTTGGCTGCCAAGGCCACACACGTCGATGGGTCCCTGGTTGGGGAGGCCTCAGGAATCCTCTCGGACAGCTGCAGCTGGGCCTTGGAAATGACATGGTGAGCTTCCACGTTCCATGCCGAGTGAGTCTGCACCACTTGTGGACCCTAGGCGTGTGATGTTGTCAGAATTTGGTATAGGGTCCCCATGGTGAGAGTGCCTTAGTTAGGGTTAGGGTTCGGACCAGGGACGTCACCAGGGTCGAAGCGACTCCGTTCTTGTGATCTTCCTCAAGTGGTGAAGTGAGGGCTCATGGGACGGGGCGGCTCAAGTGTATGTTTAGGGTTCGAGGCCGGCTTAGGTTTTGGTGGAGGATCCCTGTTCGACGTAGGGTTAGGGTTAGGGTTAGGTCCCAGGAGGCTACATGCGACGAACCCATAGTGGGCCATGGTCTCCCCGAAGTGATGAATTGAGGGTTCAAGGGAGGATTTTGGTCAGGATCAGTCTTTGGCTCTCAAGGCCACACACGTTTATGGGCCCCTGGTCGGGGACTCCTCAGGAATCCTCTCGGACAACTGCAGCCGTGCCTGGGAAACGACATGGTGAGCTTCCAGGTTCCATGTGAATGAGCCTGAACCACTTGTGGATCCCAGGCATGTGGTGTTGTCAGATTTTGGTATTGGGACCCTCGGGTAGAGTGTCTTAGCTAGGGTTTGGGTTCGGTCTGGGATGTCGCCAGGGATGAAGCGACTCCGGTCTCGTGATCTCCCTCGAGGGCGGAAGTGAGGGCTCATGCAACAGGTCGGCTCAACTGTAGGGTAGGGTTCGAGGCCGGCTTAGGTTTCGGTGGAGGGTCCCGGTTCGGGTTAAGTTTAGGGTTCCAGTTGAGTCTCAGGAGGCTCCAGGCGCCGCACCCACAGCTGGGCAGTTGTCTCCCCGAAGGGCTGAGTTTAGGGCACAAGGGAGGGTGCCGATCAGGATCCGTCTTTGGCTGCCAAGGCCACACACGACGATGGGCCCCTGGTTGGGCAGGCCTCAGGAATCCTCTCTGGCAGCTGCAGCCAGGCCTTGGAAAAGACATGGTGAGCTTCCAGGTTCCATGCTGAGTGAGCCTGCAAGGCTTGTGGTCCCCAGGCACGTGGTGTTGTCAGACTTTTTTATTGGGACCCCATGGGGATAGAGCCTTAGATAGGGTTAGGGTTTGGACCAGCGACGTTGCCAGGGCCGAAGCAACTCCGGTCTCGTGATCTCCCTCTACAGGTGAAGTGAGGGCCCAGCTGACGGTGCTGCTCAAGTGTACGTTTAGGGTTCGACGCAGGTTTAGGTTTCGGTGGAGGGTCCTGATCGGTGTAGGGTTAGGGTTAGATTTGGTCCCAGGAGGCTCCAGGCGACGAACCCATAGAGGGCAGTGGGCTCTCTGAAGTGCTGAGTTGAGGGCACAAGGGAGGGTGCCGATCAGGATCAGTCTTTGGCTTCCAAGGCCACACACTTCGATGGGCCCTTGGTCAGGGAAGCCTCAGGAATCCTCTCGGGCAGCTGCAGCCAGGCCTGGTAAATGACATGGGGACCTTCCAGGTTCCATGCTGAGTGAGCCTGCACTGCCTTTTGGCCCCAGGAGTGTGGTGTTGTCAGATTTTGGTATAGGGTCCCCATGGGAAGAGTGCCTTAGGTAGGGTTAGGGTTTGGTCCAGGGACATCGCCAGGGACACCACGACTCTGGTCTCGTGATCTCCCTAAAGGGGTGAAGTGAGGGCTCATGCAACGGGGCGGCTCAAGTGTATGTTTAGGGTTCGATGCTGGCTTAGGTTTCAGTGGAGGTTCCTGGTTTGACGTAGGGTTAGGTTAGTGTTAGATTCCAGGAGGCTTCAGGCGCTGAACCCACAGCAGGGCAGTGATCTCCCTGAAGGGCTGATTTGAGGGCACAAGGGAGGGTACCGGTCAGGATCCGTCTTTGGCTGTCAAGGACACACACGTTGATAGGTCCCTGGTCGGGGTGGCCTGAGGAATCCTCTCGGGCAGCTGTAGCCACGCCTGGGAAACGTAATGGTGAGCTTCCAGATTCCATGCCGAGTGAGCATGCACTGCTTGTAGACCCCACGCGCGTTGTGTTGTCAGATTTTGGTATTGGGTCCCCATGGGGAGAGTGCCTTAGCAGGGGTTAGGGTTCAGTCCAGGGACGTCGCCAGGGCCGAAGTGACTTCGGTATCGTGATCTCCCTCCAAGGCGGAAGTGAGGGCTCATGCGACGGGACAGCTCAAGTGTAGGGTTAGGTTTCAAAGTTGGCTTAGTTTTCGGTGGAGGGTCCTGGTTGGGGGTAGGGTTAGGGTTAGGTCTAAGAGGCTCCAGGCTATGACCCCACAGCAGCAGACCCCTCCAAAAGGCTGAGTTGAGGGCACAAGGGAGGGTGCCGGTCAGGATCAGTCTTTGGCTGCCAAGGCCACACATGTCTATGGGTCCCTGGTCGGGGAAGCTCAGGAATCCTCTCAGGCAGGTGTAGCCGGGCCTGGGAAAGGACATGGTGAGCTTCCAGGTTCCAAGCCGAGTGAGCCTACATCGCTTGTGTACCCCAGGCCCGTGGTGTTTTAAGACTTTGGTATTGGGTCCCCATGGGGAGAGAGCCTTAGCTAGGGTTAGGGTTCGGTGCAGGAATGTCGCCAGGGCCGAATGGACTCCAGTCTCGTGATCTCCCTCGAAGCCTGAAGTGAGGGCCCATGCGACCGGGTGTCTCAAGTGTAGGGTTAGGTTTCGAGGCCGGCTTAGGTTTCGGTGGATGGTCCTGGTTCAGTGTAGGGTTAGGGTTAGGGTTAGGTCCCAGGAGGCTCCAGGCGCCGAACCCACAGCAGGGCAGTGGTCTCCCCGAAGGGCTGAGTTGAGGGCACAATGGAGGCTGCCGGTCAGGATTAGTCTTTGGCTGCCAAAGCCACACCTGCCGATCGACCCCTGGTCGGGGTGCCCTCAGGAATCCTCTCCGGCAGCTGCACCCGGACCGGGGAAATGACATGGTGAGTTTCCCCGTTCCATGCTGAAGGAGCCTGCACTGCTTGTGGACCCCAGGTGCGTGGTGTTGTCAGACTTTGGCGTGGGTCCCCATGGGGAGAGCCTTAGCTAGGGTTAGGGTTCTGTACATGGACGTCGCCAGGGCCGACGCGACTCCAGTCTCGTGATCTCTTTCGAGGGCTGATGGGAGGGCTCATGCGACGGTGCGGCTCAAGTGTACGTTTAGCGTTTGAGGCCGGCTTAGGTTTTGGTGGAGGATCGTGTTTCGGGGCAGGTTTAAGGTTAGGGTTAGGTCCCAGGAGGCTCCAGGTGATGAACCCACAGCAGGGCAGTGGTCTCCCCGAAGGGCTGAGTTGAGGGCAAAAGGGAGAGTGCCGGTGAGGATCAGTCTTTGGCTGCCAAGGCCACACACGTCAATGTGCCCCTGGTCGGGGAGGCCTCAGGAATCCTCTCGGGCAGCTGCATCCGGGCCTCGAGAACGACATGGTGAGCTTCCAAGGTCTATGCCGAGTGAGCCTGCACTGCTTGTGGACCCCAGGCGCCTGGTGTTGTCAGACTTTAGTATTGGGTCCCCATGGGGAGAGAGCCTTAGCTAGGGTTTGGGTTCGGTCCAGGGATGTCGCCAGGGCCGAAGCAACTCTGGTCTCGTAATGTCCCTGGTGGGCTGAAGTGAGGGCCCATGCAACAGGGCGGCTCAAGTGGAGGGTTAGCATTCCAGGCCGGCTTAGGTTTCCGTCGAGGGTTCTGGTTCGGGGTAGGGTTAGGGTTAGGGTTAGGTCCCAGGAGGCTCCAGGCGCTGAATCTACAGCAGTGCAGTGGTCTCCCGGACGGGCTGAGTTGAGGGTACAAGGGAGGGTGCCGGTCAGGATCAGTCTTTGGCTGGCAAGGCCACACAATTGATGGGACCCTTGTCGGGGAAGCCTCAGAAATCCTCCCGGCAGCTGCAGCTGGCCTTGCCAAAGGACATGGTAAGCTTTCAGGTTCCATGCAGAGTGAGTCTGTACCGCTCATTGACCTCAGGCGCATGGTGTGTCACCCTTTGGAATTGGGTCCCCATGGGGAGAGAGCCTTAGCTAGGGTTATGGTTCGGTGCAAGGACGTCGCCAGGGCCGAAGCCACTCCAGGTCCGTGATCTCCCTCAAGGGGTGAGTTGAGGGCCCTTGCGATTTTGCAGCTCAAGTGTAGGGTTAGGGTTCGAGCCCTTCTTAGGTTTCAGTTGAGGGTTCTGGGTAGGTGTAGGGTTAGGGTTAGGGTTAGCTCCCAGAAGGCTCCTGTCGCTGGACCCACAGCAGTGCAGTGGTCTCCCCGAAGGGCTGAGTTGAGGGCACAAGGGACGGTGCCGGTCAGCATCATTCTGTGTCTTCCAAGGCCACTCAATTTTATGGGCCCGTGGTAGTGGAGGCCTCAGGAATCCTCTCGGACAGATGTAACCGGGCCTGGGAAATGACAGGGTGAGCTTCCAGGTTCCATGCCGAGTCCCCCTTTTTCGCTTCTGGACCCCAGGCGCTTGGTGTTTTCAGACTTCAGTATTGGGTCCCCATGGGGAGAGAGCCCAAGCTAGGGTTAGGGTTTGGTCCAGAGACGTCGCCAGTGCCGAATGGACTCCAGTCTTGTGATCTCCCTCGAGGGCTGAAGTGTGGGCCCTTGTGACGGCTTGGTCAACTATAGGGGTAGGTTTTGAGTCCAGCTTAGATTTCGGGGGAGGGTTCCAGTTAGCGGTAGGGTTAGAGTTAAGGTTAGGTCCCAGGAGGCTCTAGGTGCTGAACCAACAGCAGTGCAGTGGTGTCCCCGATGGGTTGAGTTGAGGGCACAAGGGAGTTTGCCAGTCTGGATCAGTCTTTGACTTCAAAGTCCACACAACCACAAGGGCTCCTGATCTGGGAGGCCTCAGGAATCCACTTGGGCAGCTGCAGCTGGGCCTGGGAAATGACATGGTGGGCTTCCATGTTCCATGTCGAGTGACCCTGGACCACTTCTGGCCCATAGTACCGTAGTATTGTCACTTTGGTTTTGGGTCCCCTTGGTGAGAGAGCCATAGCTAGGATTAGGGGTGGGTCCAGGGACGTCGCCTGGGCTGATGCGACTGCAGTCTCGTGATCTCTCTCAAGAGCTGAAGTGAGAGTCTATTGGAAGTTTCGGCTCAAGTGTTAAGGTTAGGTTTGGAGGCCGATTAGGTTTCAGTGGAAGGTTCCTCTTAGGGGTAGGGTTAGTCTTAGGGATATTTCCCCGGAGGCTGCAGGCACTGAACCCACAGCAGTGCATTGGTCTCCCCGAAGGGCTGAATTGAGGGCACAAGGGAGGGTGCCGGTTAGCAATATCTGGCTTCCAAGGCCACACAACTCTATGGGCCCCTGGTCGTGAAGTCCTCAGGAATCCTCTCGGGCAGCTGCAGCCCGGCCTGGGAAATAACATGTTGAGGTTCCAAGTGCATGCCAAGTGAGCCTGCACTGCTTCTGGACCCCAGGGGTGTGGTGTTTTCAGACTTTGTTATTGGGTCCCCATGGGGTGAGAGCCTTAACTAGCATTAGGGTTCATTTCACGGACATCGCCAGGGCTGAAACGACTCCAGTCTTGTGATCTTCCTCAAGGGTTGAAAGGAGGGCACATGCAATGGTGCGGCTCAAGTGTAGGGTTTTGTTTCGTGGTCGGCTTAGGTTTCGGTGGAGGGTTCCATTTAGGGGTAGGGATAGTGTTAGGGTTTGTTCCTAGGAGGCTGTGGTGGTGACCCCTCAGCAGTGCAGTGGACTCCCCGGAGGGCTGAGTTTACGGCACAAGGGAGGGTGCCGCTCAGGATCACTCTTTGGCTTCCAAGGCCACAACCTCTCTGGGCCCAGGTTCTGGGAGGCCTCAGGTATCCTCTCGGGCAGCTGTAGCCAGGTTGGGAAACGACATGTTGAGGTTCCAGGTTCCATGGTGAGTTAGCTTGCACCACTTCTGGACCCCAGGCACATGGTGTTGTCAGACTGTGGTATTGGGTCCCCATGGTGAGAGAGCATTAGGTAGGTTTAGGGCTCGGTCCAGGGACGTCACCAGGACCGATGCGACCCGAGACTCATGATCTCCCTCGAGGTCTGAAGTGATGGCCTATGTGACGGTGGGGCTCAAGTATAGGGTTAGGGTTCGAGGTCAGCTTAGACTTCGGTGGAGGGTTCCAGTTAGGGGTTGAGTTAGGTTTAGGGTTAGGTCCCAGGATTCTCCAGGCGCTGAACCCACAGGTGTGCAGTGGTCTCCCCGAAGGTCTGAGTGGAGGGTACAGGAGGGTGCTGATCAAGACCAGTCTTTGGCTTCCAATTTCACACAAATCTTTGGCCCCCTGTAGGGTAAGCCTCAGGAATCCTCTCGGGCAGCTGCAGCTGAGCCTGGGAAATGACATGCTGAGGTTCCATGTTCCATTCCGAGTGACCCTTTACCGCTTCTGGACCCCAGCCACATGGTGTTGTCAGAGGTTTATGGTTCAGTCCAGGGAAGTCGCCAGGTTCGAAGCGACATCAGTGTTTTGAATTCCATGGAAGGCTGAAATGAGGGCACATGCTCCGAGATGGATCTGTTGTAAAGTTAGTGTGATATATAGAATTAGGTGTAGGGTGAGTGTTCTGGTTAGGGTTACCATTAGGTTTAGGGTTAGGTCCCTGGAGGCTCCGGGTTGTTACCTTAGAGCAGAGCAGATGTATCCCCAAAGGGCTGAGTGGAGTCACAAGGGTGTGTGCCGGTCAAGATTATTCTATGGGTTCCAATGCTAGACATATGTATGTGCCACCCTTACTGTAGGCTTCAGGAATCCTCTCGTGCAGCTGCCGTCTCCCTTTGGAAATGACATGGTGATATTCTACGTACCATGTCGAGTATTTCTTCATCAATTTTGGAACCCAAGTGCATGCTGTTATTAGAAAATATAGAAATGTATATTTTCTGATGGAATGATATCTCCTTTGATGTCTTGCGGTGTTAAAGTGCCCTTCTATGTATGTATGAGTATCAATTCTTTACTTTAGGTTTTCAGTGTTTTGTGTATTTGATGCTCTCAGGTTAAGCACATATATGTTTACAATTGTTGTATCTTTCATTGGATTATACCTTTTATCATTATAATTTCCTTCTTTCTCTCTTCTTAGAGTTTATTTTTAAATCTATTTGATATAGGTATGGCTACTGCTGTTTTTCTTTGATAATTTACTTCTGTAATTACTCTCTTGTAGGTAGAGGATAGATAGGTCCTATATTTCATTCATTCTCTCACCCAGTGCCTTTTATTATGAAGAGAGCTCGGAGATGGGAGGGCAGGTTGGGGGAAATGGGGGAAGATAGAGAGTAAGAGAGAGAATGAGACTATGTATCTTAAGCAAGTTCCATGCTCAGTGCAGAGCCCAATTAGGACTCAATCCAATGACCCTGGCATCATAGCCTGATCCAAAATCAAGAGTAGAAATCTCAAGTAATTGAGCCATCCAGGCTTCCCTGTCACCCTGTGCCTTTGATTTGAGCATTTATTCTGTTTCCTTTCAAAGTAATTGATAGACATATACTTGTCCTTTTATCACTTGATGATTGTTGTTTCTGAATCTTTCTGATCCTTTCTTCTCTTTCTCTTTTTTATGGTTTGCTGGGTTTCTTTAGTACCACAGTTGAAATTGCTTGTATTTATAGTCTGCATATGTATTGGTGGTGTTTGATTTGTGGTTATTATAAGGTTTGTACCCAACCACTTGTGCATATAGAAGTCTATATTAAGTTGATAGTTGTTTAAGTTTGAACCAGTTCTTTACTCCTCTCCTCCCCGTGTTGTAGATATGTAGTGTCATATTTCAAAACCTTTCATATCGTGGATACCTTGGCTGATGTTTTACAGATATATTCATTTTTATTGCTTTTGCATTTCGCACATTAATACTGTCAGTTTAGGTGCTTCTTTTCCACTTAAAGTGTCCGCTTTAACATTTCTTGCAGGGGTGGTTTGTTGGTTGTGAACTCGCTGAGTATTTGTTTGGGAACCTCTTCATCTCTCCTTCCATCTGAATGATAGTGTTGTGGATACACTCTCTGGCTGCAGATGTTATCCATTCAGCACATTTACCATACCGTGCTGCTCACTTACAGTTTCAAAGTTTCTTCTGAAAAACATCCAGTGATAACCTTATAGGGTTTCTCTTGTAGGTAATTGTCACCTTTTTGTTTTTCTGCTGTTAAATTTTTTCTTTATCATGACATTTTGCATTTTAATTACTATATGAATTGATGTGGATCTGCTTCTGCTGAATATATTGGGGGTTCTTTGTGCCTCCTACTTCTGGATCTGTTTCATTCCCCACATTAAGGAAGTTTTCATCTACTGTGTCTTCAAATAAATGTTCTGGTTCCATTTCTCACAGTTTGGAGAATGAGAAATAAGGCAGAAGAGACCTATTGAAGGTTCTCTGATGAGTCACAGGTTTTGCATGCGTGGAGGATAGATTTGGGACTCAAATGAACAACCTACCTTTAATTTAAGAGAACTAGAAAAAAACAACAATCTACCAATGTCCAATGTTCTCAAAAGGGAGGAAGTAATGCATATGAGAGTGTAAACCAATGAAACTGAGACCATGAAATCAATAGAAAATATGAAGAAGGCCAACAGTGGGTTTTCTGAAGAGTGAAACAAAAATTTCAAGATTATACGTAGACTATGCTAAGACAGAGGACCCAACCCAAAATAATTATAAATAAAAGTGTAGACATTACACCTGATACCAAAGAAACATAAAGGAGACAAAGAGGTGACCATGGCCAAATTAGATGTCAGAAAACTGCCTACATAGAAGAAATGGATAGGTTCTTAGAAACACACAACCTACCAAGACTGTATCAGGAAGATATAGAAGGTTTGCACAGACCCATTAAAGGAATACTGCATCAATACAAGAAGATAACCAATGGAAGTAAATTGAATCAGTAATGGAAATTCTCTCAGGGAAGAAAAGCCCAGGACCAGGTAGATTCACTGGTGAATGTGACCAAACGTTTGTAGAAGAAATAATAGCAGTCCTCTCACTGATTCAAAAGGAATGAACACCACAAATTCATTTCATGAGACTGGAATTACCCTGGTAGGAAGCCAGAAAAGGATACTACCTGAACAGAAAACTATAGGCCAGTATTCCCATGATGAATATAGATGAATAGTTCCCAGTGATATACAGGCAAACCAAATTAACCATCACATAAAAAGGATCATTGACCGCGATGTAGGGTTTTTCCCTGTAAAGGCAGGATGTTTCAGAAATGCAAATCAATCAATATGACCCCTCACATAATTGAATGAAAGAAAAACCATCCAGAAACCAGACTCAACTATAAATAGCAAACGGAGGATTACTAGAAGGGAGGTGGGCAGGGGGATGGGTTAAATGGGTGATCGGCTAAGGAGGGCGCTAGTAGTGAGGAACACTGGATGTTGTATGTAAGTGATGGATGACTACATTGTATACCTGAAGCTAACATTACACTGTATGTTAACCAACTGGAATTTAAATAAAAACTTGAAAAAATATATAGTAAAATACATAAATAAATTTAAAGTAAAGAAAAATACATTTTAAAAATTGTTCTTAATGTTTATTTATTTTTGACAGAGAGTGAGAGAGAGACAGACAGACAGACAGGGCATGATCAGGGGAGGGGCAGAGAGAGTGTGAGACACAGAATCCGAAGCAGGCTCCAGGCTCTGAGCTGTCAGCACAGAGCCTGATGCAGGGCTCGAACCCATAGATCGTGAGATCATGACGTGAATCAAAGTCGGACGCTCAACCAACTGAGCCACCCAGGTGCCCCATACGTTTTAAAAATTAAAAAGAAAACTGCTGTGACTATGTCAATAGACACAAAAAAAAAGTTCTGAGAAAATTTGGTATCCATTTGTGCTAAAAAACTCTTTAAAAATTCCCCGTAGAGGGAACATATCTCAACATAAGAAAGGCCATGTATGTGAAGCCCATATCTAACATCATACTCTATAGTGAAATTGTGAAAGATTGTCCTCTAAGATCAGGAAAAAGACAAGGATGCCCTAGATATGTGAAGGGGATTGGGTGATGCAGGCTTCTGGTTATGGAATAATAAATTACAGATAGAGGATATAGCATAGGGAACATTGAGAATGGTACTGGAATAGTGATGCATGGTGACAGATTGTAGCTACACCTGTGTTAGCGTATCAGAATATATACACTTGTCCAATCACTATGTTGTTCATCTGAAACTAATGTAACATACTGTATCAGCTATTCCCAAATAACATGATTTTTTTAATAAGGTAAAAGAATAAAATAAATTTCAGTATAAAAGAACTTATTAATATCTAATCAAGAAATGCATTAAAGTTCCAAACTAGAAAGTCACTATATCAAATTCTGTAGCTTTCCTATACACTAACCAAATTATCAAAGAAGAAAAGAAAACAATCCATTTACAATAGCATCAAAAACAATAAAGTGTATAGGAATAAATTTAGCCAACACACTGACATTTTGGAGATGAACGCTGCATTGTGCACTGAGAGCGATCCCACATAGCAGCTCCATATGGACCTCACACTTCCTGCTCAGGCTGTGGCCAGGAATGACCTCCAGCTGCATGTCACTGACCCCAACACCCTCCCCTCTGCACCACCTCAAACTCTGCTTACTGTGCTCAACATCCCTTTTATTCCTGTATGATTCAAGGCTCCCCCAGTTTTGCACTGGATCCTTCACTGGTGTTTCCATTTTGGTGATCACAAGGTCTGCATCGTTTAATGAATGTCCCTCTTTCACACAGGACACCTGATGCTCTAAAAGTTAGAGGTGCACCTCATTCATTACAGAACCCAACACATTGTGTCTCCATCATACGCACCAGTACTGCTGATACATCTGCTTTTGTGTAAAAAATCCTCTTTCATTTGACAAGAGAAACGTATAGCTCACTGTATTACAGGGACATGACACTGCCCATTGTATGTATGTCCTGAGAAACTTGAGATATGCTACAGTGTCCTCAGGCAGTTTGTAGTTGGCTTGCCAAGACTCACAACCATCTCTACATCATTGCCACAAAGTCAATCATGAAGAAGATGAATATACTTTACCAGCCACTCAGCCAGTTCAGGTCATCTTAACAAATAGAGTAGGTGGAGGAGGGGGATGTGGCCTATAGCCCATGACTGGTGGTGAAGGGTGGTCCACGGGGCACAGCCTGCAAGGCAATCCTGGGAAAGGACCAGGACTCTTGCATACAAAATAGCCTGCGGAAAAGAAATGAGAGGTATGTTCATAGGACAGAACAGAGCACCAACACCAGCAAAAAGTGGAAACCCAAAGCAGCAGTGCTCATATCCTACTAGCTTCCCCACCACCAGGTTCCAAGAGGGCAGCATCAGCGCCAAAATCTCTACCCATACTTTGGGTTCCACTTACAGCTTTGAGGTGAGGAATGGATGTTATTGGGATAAACTAGTGTCCCCACGTGTCTGGAAACGTAGAAACAGCAAGGGCCATTTTCCTAGAAGATTTATAGGCTGAATACTAAATTAACAAAGTAGCATATTCCAGATAGGAAGGCAACTATGTCCAGGATCACACTCCACCCTTCATCCTCTCCACCACAGAGGCTGTTTATTGTGTCTGTGAAGAACTACAGAATGAGAAGGAATGACAAAGCCAGTGTCCACACATGGAATCATAGCCCTTGTGGCTCAAAGTTCTGCCTCTAAGCCCCTGCCTGTGTCCAAACTACTGTCCCGACAATGGGGTCTCCTCCTCTCTGGAAGTGCTATCCATGGGCACAGAGACATATGGAGAGATGGGGATCCTGAGGGCCTGTAGAGGACCTGAGAAAGCATGCTCTTAGAGAAACAGGTAGCTTATACATGTTAGTTGGGTTCAGCTAATTTATTTTACTTCAGAGGTACTTCTCAGCTTAAGTGCAGTATACTTTGCAGGGTAATTGTGTTCTCTGGAAAAATGAGCTGAAATTCTAAAAGACAAAATTAACACAAATGCACTTTGATGTCTGGTGTAAGTTTCCATGTTTTAGCTGTACCTGTGACACAGGACACGAGAGAACGTGCTCATGTGAACACAAGTGAAGGACACCGTGGGGACTTGCCACACAGGTAATTTTGGATTTTTTCTCTTCACAACTTAAGTTTCAGTGCATGTTTTCTATCACAAATATGCCACCTCTTATAGTTCAGAGTGTTTGTGCCCAGGGCACACCTGAAGGGATTCTGGACAGCATGTTTACCAAAATGCTGATGAGTATGAAATTTACTTTGTCTAAGACCATTGTAAAGGACACATACAAAAATATGAGTTGGAGTGAAGGCAGTTCGCATTTTCAAATTGTAACGATACCCACAGATTTTTCTGAGCACGTTAAAATCCTCAATAGAAGGAAACAGGAGAGGAAGACACAGCAAGAGCAATGATTCCACACTGAGGAGATCCACAAAGAATGAGGCAAGGTAGGAGACTTCCAAGTGGAGTGTGGTGTCATCGTCCTTGATTTATTCCAGGAACACATTAGAAAAGCCCTATGGTCCCCACCTTTAGGCACACTTAGCTGCTCAAGTTACCACAAACAGATGCCAGCTGGGAAACAGGGAAGCCCGTAGACTCGGCAGTAAAGGTTTTGCATTTGGGAAAAAAAAAAACAAAAACAAAAACAGCAGACAGACCATACAACACACAAACCAGAGACAATGGCAGGAGAGTGTCCTGTACAGAAACATGTGGCGGTCCGTAAATACTTAGAACTGAAAATGGCCACAGCATTTACTTTGTGCTTCTTGGCAGTTTTGGCAGAGCCAGTGTCGATGTCACTCTTGGTTGTGACACCTACTTCTGGACCTGCAAAAAGCCCTAGAAGGGATGGAGGTTTATTCTGACTTGAGTAGACTGTTTGAAGGTCAAAAACAAAACAAAAAACCCTCCCCTCATACTTCCGACAACTTAAACTCTTTGTCCCACTGAGATCCCAAATTACATGCACAGGGTGTCCCACATGCCTCCCGTGATACCCAAAAAGAACTTGAAGAACCATCCCTTATAACTTGATGAAGACTCCTAAAAGCCCTGATTCAGATGTATTCATCACTCATCGAACAACTATGGATGGCTGGAGGCACAACTAGATGGACATACGTTACATTGTGCCTCATGCCTCACAGATCCCAGCACGTGGACTGTGTACAGGGCATTTCTGCTGAAGCGCTATGTCTGGTTTTCTGCATACAGCCCCATTCCTTTTCCACAAGAGACGCCTGTACCAACCCATGGTGGGGGAAAGGACAAAGATGAGATCCTGAGAAACTTGAGGAATGTGGTAATGGCAGCAGACACATTCCTCTTGCATCACAATGGTCTGTGGTACCACCTCTGCACCTTGGCCCAAGACCTAACAGCAACAAAATAAGGTGAGTGTGTTTTACAAGTCAACTCCTAGTGCTCAGATCATCTTACCAAGTGTTGCAGGTGGAGGGGTTCCGGGTGGCCTCAGGGCCACTAAGGTTCAGGAGGTGGACGTGCCTGATAGTTCATGGGGGTGGGGCATCTCCAGGGTAGGGCATGCAGAATCGTCCAGTTAACCGAGGAGGTCCCCAGGATCCAGACTGTCCTGCAGAATTGACAGCTACATCCATATGCCAGACAAGAGAACCAATACCAAAAGCAGCTGTAACCCAGAGAAGAAGGTGTCAGCACCTGCCACCTTCTCTGCCACCAGGATCCAAGAGTGTAGCATCAGTACCTGAAAACTCTGTCCCTGCCACTGGATGCCACCACACATCACTGCCCATGTCTGCAGAAGTAAACTGGCAAGGGTCCTGTCCTAGAGGCTTAACAGAAGTAATTACAGATTAATGAAGTAGCATTCTCCAGACAGGCAGCCATCGATGTCCAGGCTCACCCTGCATCCCTCCTCTATGGCGACTCCAGATGGTCTGCTTTTGGTATAGTAAGAACACAAAAAAAATGAGTGGGAATACAGGGCTCATATTCTGCTCATGGAATCACAGCCACTCATGGCAAAACGTTCTGCAGTCGGACCCTCTCTGTGCCTCCTCTGCTCCTCTCCCTGAGAAAGGAGCCTTCCCTCTTGAAGTGTTGTCAAAGGCCTCGGAGACCTCTGGGCAGTGGAGGATGCCTGGAATCTTGCAGGGGAAGGAGAGTCTTCTGTGAAGAACGAGTTACTTGTGGTGAATGTCTACAAAGCTCAGATGTGTTCATCTTAATTCGTAGGGAATTCTGACTTTAAGCATACTACAGGACACAGAGTCATTATGTGCAATGGAAAAAAAGAGGGAGAAATTCCCATAACAGATTTCATGCAAGTGTTTTAGTATAAAATTGGTATGTATCATGAGACTATATCAGCTCTAACAGTGACGGGACAAAACCAGAAACTGCTCATAGAAACACAATTGAAGGACACAGTGTGCAAATTGTATTTACCTAAGGCATAGCTGGAGGATTCCAGACAAGTCATTTACCGACAAAGACGGAAAGGTGATGAGTGATGATATTGGCTTTCTCTATGACCACTCTAAATGGCACAGGGCACATAATAGAAAGTTGGAGTCACGATGTCGTTTCTAACAGGTTCATCTCCTAGCCAGAATCAAGAAAGGAAGACACAGCAGCCACACTGTTCCCACAGAGGTGAGGTCTGGAAGGGATCACCCAGGCCGAGAGACATCTGTTTGGAGTGTGCAGTCATCCTCCTCTCATTATTTCCTGAAACTCACAGAAAAACCTTAAGGTACTCAGTCTCTAAGCGCTTTTGGCTTCTAAACGTACCACAGAAAGCTGACAGACTAAAAATTGAGAAGCCTGTGGGCTCCTGGGTTATGAGTGTGCATTTGGAAAAGAAAGAACAAACAGACATAGCACACAACATGCAAAATTTCCCAAAAGAGTTACAACTGAGAATGGTCCCGGCATTTACCTTGCCCTTGTCTGCATTCTTGGTACAGTCAGAGCCGCTGTAACCCACAGAGGTTTCAGCAGTTTCTCGATCTACTAAAGACCCTAGAAGGGACAGAGGTTTATTCTGCTTTTAGAGAACAGTGTGGAATGAAAACAATCCCTGAACTCATTCCTCAAATATCTTAAACTATTCCCTACAGTCAGGTCCCTGACCAGAGGCAGAGGGTATCCCAAATGCCTCAGGTGACCCCCAAGGAAAAAGGGGAGAACCGTCCCCTCACCTTGATAAAGACCTCACGGTGCCCTAGTTCATGATGTTTCATAATTAATCACGTAACTGTGGACAGGTCAGGTGCAACTAGCAATTTAGAATTCACCAGTAAAACAGTTTTCTCAGTATACATCATGGGAAATCACGATTTCATTACAGATCAGGAATTAGTCTGAGGATGCTTGGATTCAGCATCCGACTCTTAATTTTGGCTCAGGTCACGATCTCACAGCTTGTGAATTCAAGCCCAGCGTTGGGTTCCTCACTGACAGTGTGACGCCTGCTTGGCATTCTGTCTATGCGTCTCTCAAAATAAATAAACTTAACAAAAAAGAATAACACTGAGAACACTGGTTTGGTGTATATCCTCAATGAGTCCTCAACAAGGGTGCATTTCTTCAGGCAATTTGTTCAATCTCCCAGCTTATCTACAAGCTGCCTTCCACAGCAGTTATTATGTAAGGAAAGACTAATTTGACACTATTGAGAAAAGGAAAACTGCGAGAAGTTAGCAGTGAAGCTGCAGAGTTGCACTGATACCATCAGAGGACTAAGCTAAGCTTTATGGAACTTGAATGGCGGGATGTAGGGCTACAGTTCCCAAAACAAACAAAAAGAAAGACTCTTCAAACTAGTGAATAAAGGACCTTCTCCTCAAATAAACTAAAGTCTTCACATTGTATCCGGGTGGGAAGAAAGTTTCCAGGCTCTTCAGACAGGGGGATGCTAGAGGAGGTGGGAGGGTCACCATCAGAGGAGGGGCATGAGCTCTACCAGTCACAGGGACAAGTGCCTCACTGTCTGTGGCACCAGAGGACAACATCCTTCTGTCACCCCTTCAGACCACCTGCCGTCCTTAGTGCGTGTGATTCTTTCCAGACCACACGATGATCACACACAGGAACAGGCTGCACAGCAGAAATTGGACTGCGGCACATCACAACGTGCTCCTTACCTCTCCTTGGAGGGTTCTTGCAGTGATTGGTTTCTGCCTCGTGTATCCCTCAGGCAGCCTCTTTGGTTCCATCCCCGTCCAGTCTTGGATACAGAAAAATAATGGACTTCTATAAGAGTTGCAACACCACGTCGTCTACTAGACAACTAACAGTGCAGGTGTCATCCCTGGAAACACGCATAAAAACGCAAGTCAAATGACCACACCTGTATTTCAAGTAAGCGACCTCCCTGCCCTGCTCTGCCATCTCCCTGTCCCAGATCTGAGTCTTCATCTGGGGGAGAAAAAACACATCCACCTTCAGTCGGAAGGTGGTGCCACACTGTGCACCAAAGAAAGAGGAGGAAACAAGAAAACACTTACCTAGTTGTCCTGAGCATTCTTCTCATGAACTGCAAGCGGAAAAAGCCAACAATGAAAAGCCCGTGGTGAGGGATTCCAAGGGCCACTACACTCACCTGCGTGAGGTGCTAAGGGTTCAGTATGTCAGGCAGAACTCAGGTTACCTGGTATCTAAAGGTGAGCTCTGCCTGCTGCAGCTGTTCCCGTGTTTGTTCAATTTGTGGCCTGTGAGTTACAATTGCTCTTGTCAGATAAGGCCCAATATTGGGTATGATTTTAAATAAGCTGCCCAGGGGCGCCTGGGTGGCTCAGTCGGTTAAGCGTCCGACTTCACCTCAGGTCACGATCTCACGGTCCGTGAGTTTGAGCCCCGTGTCAGGCTCTGGGCTGATGGCTCAGAGCCTGGAGCCTGCTTCCGATTCTGTGTCTCCCTCTCTCTCTGCCCCTCCCCCATTCATGCTCTGTCTCTCTCTGTCTCAAAAATAAACGTTAAAAAATTTTTTTTTAAAATAAGCTGCCCACATTCCCAACAACCTCATATCTGTACCCTGATACAATTTATTCTTACACATGAAACACTTTGCACATGATTATCAATGTACAGTAGGATCAAAGCTATTGTTACATCCTTTCCTTACTCATTATTCCATGCCTGTAGGGTTCAGAGTTCATAGAATTCCTTCCCATTTTCAATTTTTCTCTAACTCATCATGTGATGTGTCTTTTATCATAAAGATCTATTCTTCTATAATTTATATCCTCACCATGTTTCCCAGGGTTGCAAAGACGAGGGCCATGAAATGGCACTACCACATTGCTGGGTATGATTCATTGTAGAACACACTGCTTTCCTACAGATTATGACAACTGACACCACCCCCGAGGAATGTTAGCATGGACAAAGTTTCCACACAGTCTGGCCACTACTTGAGATCTGCAAATGTTTAGAAACTTAATTGTTTTATTCCTTCTAAACTTACCTTTTTTATCTGTTAATATTCTATGCATATGTTGACTTTAAACATTGCAAAAAGATTAAAAACCAAAAAATTAACAGCGGTTTCATGAGCTTCTGGTAATTACTAGCTGAACTCACTTTTACTTGTTTATTTCTTCTGTAGCTATTTTCTTTTTTTTCCTAATGTTTATTTATTTTTGAGACAGAGAGAGAGTGAGCACATGCATGAGTGGGGGAGGGACAGAGAGTGATGTAACAGAATCTGAAACAGGCTCCAGGCTCTGACCTGTCAGCACAGAGCCTGACATGGGGCTCGAACTCCCGGACTGTGAAATTATGACCTGAGCTGAAGTTGGACGCTTAAACGACTGAGCCACCCAGGCGCCCCTTATATAGCTATTTTCAAATTTTACCTGCAGCTGCCAGCTGATTCTTCTTTGCCGCCAGTTCACAGTGTCATTTTCAGCTTCCTAAGATGGGAAAGATACATACACAGTCAGGAACAAGGTCCAGAAGTTCTTCCTTTTTACCTCCCAGCACTCTTGAAGGCCTATGCAAATATCCCTTCCCCCACTTCTTCCATAAATGCACAGACTGACAACCCAATCAGAGAAATGAAGTGAACACCCCATTTAAGTTCAAGAAAATTCAACTTCTGTCTGTTGCCACGTCTCTACTATTGGAACTGTCTTTATAGTTCTCTTGTTTCCTCTCCTTTATCATAAAGTCATCAAATAACATTGTACTTTGTGCCTTCCCAGAGTTGGTCTTTTTTTTTTTAATTTTTTTTTCAGCATTTATTTATTTTTGGGACAGAGAGAGACACAGCATGAACAGGGGAGGGGCAAAGAGAGAGGGAGACACAGAATCGGAAACAGCCTCCAGGCTCTGAGCCATCAGCCCAGAGCCTGACGCGGGGCTCGAACTCCCGGACCGCGAGATCGTGACCTGGCTGAAGTCGGACGCTTAACCGACTGCGCCACCCAGGCGCCCCTAGAGTTGGTCTTTTGTTTGATATGGCGAAGACTCATTTCATCAATGAGTGAAAAACCATATCTGACCAACTGTACCCATTAGGATGAATCAGGGGATCATCACTAGTCTTAAACCTCCATGGGGAGCCCTGATTCTCAGTCCAAAAGTTGTACCATGACACAGGCAATCACCTGAAAGACGACCTTCCAGAATATGGTTTCACTAACATTGCAGCTCACTCCCAGATATCGCTAGCGTTCAGGACTGCAACCCCTGCCTCCACCTTCAAAAGGCCAATCTTAGAACAACATCATCTCCTAACGTACAACCTGATATGAACTGTCACACAGTCTGGGTTTACTTCCAGGAACCAGATTTCAGGTGGAAAACTCTCAACTTCATGGAGCCAAATCTACTTTAACAAGACTCATTCCATTGATAGTGAAGGCAGCAAAAGGCAATGCTTGGCAAGGCTGGGTTGCTGTGTTGCCCTCAGACTATTTTCTTTGTGGTGTTGATTGAGATGGTTTCAACTTGACACTTGATGTACTCAAGAATCACATGCAAAATTGAAAATCTCTTAGCAAATGACACAAAAGCACTAGACAGAGAAAGGCACATGCATTTCCTTCTGGCCTCTCAGGCAGTCCTTCAGCAAATGCTTGCTGGAGTGGCTGTAATGTAGTGGCTATGTTGTAAGGTGTTGAAGATAGAGAGGTGGTCAGGGTGCTGTACCCACTCACAGAAAGAGCTTACGAGTTAACAAAAACAAGATGCCAGTGAGTCAGAGCAAGCCCTAACCCCAGCTGTGGGAAGGACTAACATAAAGGTGAGTCTCCAGGGAAGAGAAGACTTCACTTTCCAACACGAGTGAGGGAATCTAAAGTCCCCCATCTACTCCTGAGAACAAAAGGAAATACTGTACAAAGGAGGAAACATGGGACTGAATGCACCAAGTATCTGACAACCCCACAAAGACACACAAGACCAAGACGGAGAAGGAAGCCCAGGACAAAGCCAGCCTGGCAGCTGGACCCAAACTCCCTAGGACTCATCATTGATGTGGGGGGCATACATTTGAACAGCAAAGAAGCTGAACAACTTTATGGGCACAGACTTAGAAGTAAACAAGTGTAGTTCAGGGGCGGCCAGCAAAGATGAGCCCTAGTGAAGCTGCGGGCTTTGGCCAAGACTCAGAAGAGTTACACTTAAAAAATCAGGGGACAGGAAACAACTTGACTTTCTTAGGGATTGGGCCTGCAGTGAGCAATCTCACTGGCATAATGGATGCAGGGATCCAGTACTGCTGGTACCCGTACCCACTTTCCAGAAAGCAACTTCCATTGTTTCTGCAGCAAGATAATTCATTTTTTTCCCCACACATTTTTGACCCATGTCTGGTCCTGAACAAAAATGACCTAATTGCTGGGTGACAAAACAGTGTGATGCGTTTGAAACCTATAGGACAGTGTAGGTGGATCCAGGTATTAAAGTGATTAATGATGGTTCCTTCCCTCTTCTGCCCCAAAAACATGACACAATGTGTGGCAAGCACTTAGGAGAAAGAAAAATGCAGGCTACGTTACAGAAAGCAAGGTAGGAAGGGTAGGTCCAATTCTACTGAATGCATTGGGCAAAAATACTCTGGACCCAGTTCCAAAAAATAAATACAATTATCTCTACTGGCTGCCATGTTCTCCCATACAATCTGGTCCTTGTGACAGTTCTCACATGAACATCTTACTTTTCTAAAATTTTTTAACGTTTATTCATTTTTTGATAGAGACAGAGTGCGAGTTGGGTAGGGCCAGAGGAAGATATAGAATCCAAAGCAAGCTCCAGGCTCTGAACTGTCAACACAGAGCCCGACATGGGGCTTGAACTCATGGACTGTGAGATTATGACCTGAGCCGAATTTGGACGTTCAACTGACTGAGCCACCCAAGGGCCCCCATCTTACTTTTTTGTAGGCACTTTTCTTTGTTCATAGAATTCTTCCAGGTTATGTGCTTTCTCCTTCAGCTGTTTGACTTTTGCTTCCTTTGTGGCTTTCACAGACCTCAATGCATTACACTTGTCTTCCAGGGCTTTTTTATTTTCTGGAAAAAATAAAAAAGGTGTTTTCTTGATAAACGTGCACATGACCTGAGTCTTGATTTTGGTGAGACAGAAAAAGTGCAAGAACCATGAAGTCATAAAAGTATTCTTTCCCTTACCAATGCAAAGTCACTGCCATCATATGGGGATTTCTCCCCAACAGAAAATATAACTTCTAGTTGACAGTTATTGGACCTCAAGGCTCTTAGCTCTACATCCTCGAATTCAACATTTGCATCTTGTGGTTAAGACAGATATGAGGAAAGACTTTCACGGAAAACTGATCACACAACAATTTGTACCTCACACAGCAAGATCGTGCATTGCAATCAACAAACACCTTGAGGCATGAATATAACTAGAAGACAAAGATGATGGAATATAGTTCCTGTCTAACAACTCATGGCTTTCTTAGTGGTGTATGTATGTATGTATGTATGTATGTATGTATGTATGTCTGTTTATCCCCTGTTCACGTTGGAAATTTACTATTCAGCATTCAGAGAGAAAGAGACTATTGAGCACCTGGGTGGCTCAGTTAGTTGAGCATCAGATTCTTGATTTGGGGTCAGATCATGATTGTAGGATCATGTGATCCAGACCTGTGTTGGGCTCCACACTGAGTGTGAATCCTGCTTAAGATTCTCTCTCTTTCCCTCTGCCCCTCTCCCCCACTTGCTGCCCCTCACTAAAATTAAAAAAAAATCATAAAGCATAATTTAAACATATTTTTTAAAGGGAAAGGATTATACACTTTGGCTATCACCCTTTCTCTCTCAACTATATTTGGGTATTTTCTACATATCTTGGAGGGCAGAGTTGAATGATGTGATAATTACCGAGTTGTGAAAATAAAAGATAATTCCTAGTCCTTGAAATAGCAAATCTCATCTTGGCGGTCCTAGTAAATTTCCAGCTCATTGGTCAGAAAGAGTTTTGGCTCCCGGAGGCCCACTGTCTACTGTGGTAAATGGCAGGCAAATATGCTGTGCTCACTTCACCCAATGAACAAAAACCCTCCAAAGCCAAATTACGGTAAAACTCAGCAGCCAACTCTTAACCACTTCCTGATTCTTCACATTTCTTTCTCTCTCTCTGAGTTTGCAAGGTAGCAAGTGCACTTTGAACGGTGTCATTTAAAATGTCACTAAAGTGGGTGCCTGGGAGGCTCATTCAGTTAAGCATCTGACTTCAGCTCAGGTGGTCATCTCATGGTTTGTGAGTTTGAGCCCTGTGTCGGACTCTGTGCTGACAGCTCAGAGCCTGAGGCCTGCTTCGGATTCTGTGTCTCCCTCTCTCTCTGCCCCTGTCTCTCTCTCTCTCAAATAAATAAACATAAATAATTTTATGTTTACTTGTACTCAACAAGTACAAAAAGATAGAGATCATACCGTGCACAGTTTCAGACCCCAATGCTATGAAACTCAAAATCAACCACAAGAAAAAATCTGGAAAGATAACAAATACTTGTAGACTAAAGAACATCCTACTGAACAATGAATAGTGGAATGCAAGCTGCTGCAACCACTCTGGAAAACAGTACGGAGGCTCCTCAAAAAGCTAAAAAGAGAACTATCCTACGACACAGCAATTGCAATACTAGGCATTTATCTAAGGGATACAGGTGTGCTGTTTCGAAGGGACACATGCACCCCCATGATTATAGCACCACTATCAACAATAGCCAAAGTATGGAAAAAGCCCAAATGTCCATTGAGGGATGAATGGATAAATAAGATGTGGTGTGTGTGTGTGTGTGTGTGTGTGTGTGTGTGTGTGTGTGTCTGTGTCTGTGTGTGGTGGAGTATTACTCAGCAATCAAAAAGAATGAAATCTTGGGGCGCCTAGGTGGCGCAGTCGGTTAAGCGTCTGACTTCAGCCAGGTCACGATCTTGCGGTCCGTGAGTTCGAGCCCCGCGTCGGGCTCTGGGCTGATGGCTCAGAGCCTGGAGCCTGTTTCCGATTCTGTGTCTCCCTCTCTCTCTGCCCCTCCCCCGTTCATGCTCTGTCTCTCTCTGTCCCAAAAATAAATAAACATTGAAAAAAAAATTAAAAAAAAAAAAGAATGAAATCTTGCCATTTGCAAATACATGGGTGGAACTAGAGGGTATTATGCTAAGTGAAATTAGTAGTCAGAGAAAGACAAATATCATATGACTTCACTCATAGGAGGTCTTTGAGACACAAAACAGATGAACATATAATGGAAGGGAAACAAAAAAAACCAGGGAGGTGTACAAAAGAAGCGCACACATAAATATGGAGAACAAACAGTGGGTTACTGGAGGGGTTGTGGGGGGGATGGTCTAAATGGGTAAGGGGCACTAAGGAATCTACTCATGAAATAACTGTTGCACTATACGGTAACTAATTTGGATGTAAATTGTAAATAATAAAAACTAAAATTAAAAAAAAAAGAATGAATGGGTGAACCAAGAAGTTAAAGGGAAAATTAAAAAGTACATGGAAGCCAATAAAACTGATAACACCACAGTCCAAAACCTCTGGGATGCAGCAAAGGTAGTGATAAGAGGAAGTTTAGCAATCCAGGCCTTCCTAAAGAGGGAAGAAAAGTCTCAGATACACACCTAAGCTTATACCTTAAAGTAATGGAAAAAAAGATCATCAAATAAAAACCAAATCCAGCAGAAGACAAGAAATGATAAAGATTACAGCAAAACTCAATGCTTTCAAAACTGAAAACAAAAACAAAAACAAACAACAACCCCCCACACACAAACAGAAGAGATCAATGTAACCAGAAGCTAGTTCTTTGAAATAATTAATAAAATTGATAAACCACCAGCCAGTTGGATCAAAAAGAATAAGGAAAGGACCCAAATAAATAAAATCAAGAATGAAAGAGGAGAGATCACAGCCAACACAGCAGAAATACAAAAAAGAATAAGAGAATATTATCAGCAATTATATACCAATAAAATGGACAATCTGGAAGAAATGGACAAATTCCTAGAAATATACAAACTATGAAAACTGAAAGAGGAAGAAATAAAAGATTTGAACAGACCCATAACCAGTAAAAAATTGAATTAGTAATCAAAAATCTCCCCCAAAAAAAGAGCCCAGGGCCAGATGGCTCTCCAGGGGAATTCTACCAAACATTTAATGAAGAGTTAATACCTATTCTCTTGAAGCTGTCCCACAAATAGAAATGGAAAGAAAACATCCAAACTCTTCCTATGAGTCAGCATTATCTGGATTCCAAAACTAGACAAAGATCCCACTAAAAAGTAGAAGTATAGACCAATTTTCATGATGAACATGGATGCAAAAATCTTCCACAAGGTATTAGCCAACCAGATCCAACAATACATTTAAACTTTATTCACCACGTCCAAGTGGGATTTAACCTGGAATGCAAGGCTGGATCGATATCCACAAAATAATCAATGTGATTCATCAAATCAATAAAAGAAGGGACAGGAACCACATGATGCACTCAATAGATGCAGAGAAAGCATTTGACAAAATACAGCCTCCTTTCTTGATAAAAGGATTCCACCAAAAAACTGTTAGATGATCCATGAATTCAGCAAAGTGGCAGGGTATAAAATTAATGCACAGAAACTAGTTGCATTCTTGTACACAAACAAAGAGGCAACAGAAAGAGAAATCACAGAATCGATCCCATTTACAGTTGCACCAAAACCCATAAAATACCTAGGAATAAATCTAACCAAAGAGGTGAAAAATTTATACACTGAAGTCTATAGAAAGATTATGAAAGAAATTGTGATGACAAACACACAAAAACGAAAAACGTTCCATGCGCCTGGATAGGGAGAACAAATATTGTTAAAATGTCAATAGTACCCAAAGCAATCTACATATTCAACGCAATGCCTATCGAAATAACACCAGCATTCTCCACAGAGTTACAACAAACAATCCTTCAATTTGTATGGAACCAGAAAAGACCCCGAATAGCCAAAGCAATCTTGAAAAAGAAAACCTAAGCAGGAGGTATCACAATCCTGGTCTTCCAGCTGTATTACAAAGCTGTAATCATCAAGACAGTACGGTACTGGCACAAGAACAGACACTCAGATCAATGGAAGAGAATAGGAACACAGAATTGGACCCACAGATGTATGGCCAACTAATCTTTGATCAAAAGAAGAAGATCCAATGGAATAAAGACAGTCTCCTCAGCAAGTGTGCTGGGAAAACTGGACAGTGATATGCAGAAGAATGAGCCTGAACCACTTTCTCACACAAAAAGACACTCAAAACGGATGAAAGACCTAAATGTAAGGTAGGCAGCCATCAAAATCCTCAAGAGGAAAGCAGGCAAAAACCTCTTAATGTTGGCGTCCACATCTTCTTACTCAACACATCTCCAGAGGCAAGGGAAACAAAAGCAAAACTGAACTATTAGGACCTCATCAAAATAAAAAGCTTCTGCACAGAGAAGGAAACAATCAGCAAAACTACAAGGCAACCAACAGAATGGGAGAAGATATTTGCAAACGACATATGAGATAAAGGATTAGTATTCAAATCTATAAAGAACATTCCAAACTCAACACCCAAAAAACAAGTAATCCAGTGAAGAAATGGGCAAAGACACGAGCAAACACTCCTCCAAGGAAGACATCCAGATGGCCAACCGACACATGAAAAAATGCTCAAAATCACTCATCATCAGGAAAATACAAATGAAAACAACAATGAAACACCCCCTCACCCCTGTGAGAATGGCTAACATTAACAACGCAGGCAACAACAGACGTTGGCGAGGAAATGGAGAGAGAGGAACTCTTGCACTGCTGGTGCACTGGCTTGCACTGCTGGTGCCGCCACTCTGGAAAACATTATGTAGGTTCCTTAAAAAATGAAAAAGAAGGGGCGCCTGGGTGGCGCAGTCGGTTAAGCGTCCGACTTCAGCCAGGTCACGATCTCGCGGTCCGTGAGTTCGAGCCCCGCGTCAGGCTCTGGGCTGATGGCTCAGAGCCTGGAGCCTGTTTCCGATTCTGTGTCTCCCTCTCTCTCTGCCCCTCCCCCGTTCATGCTCTGTCTCTCTCTGTCCCAAAAATAAATGTTGAAAAAAAAAATGAAAAAAAAAAAAGAAAAAGAAGACTGTTCTACAACCCAGCAGGTGAACTAGTAGGTATTTATGCAAGGGATACAGATATGCTACTTCGAAGGGACATGAGAACCCCAAAGTTTATAGCAGTCCTATCAACAATAGCTAAAGTATGGAAAAAGCCCAAATGTCCATTGATGGATGAATGGATAAAGACGTGGTGTGTGTGTGTGTATGTATATATATACATACACACACACACAGTATGTATATGTGTGTGTGCGTGTGTTTGTATACACATACATACATACATACACCATGGAATATTACTTAGCCATCAAAAAGAATAAAATCTTGCCATTTGAAACTACATGGATGGAGAGCCTCCTGGGACCTAACACTAACTGTAAACAAACCCTAACCATAACCCTCACCCTACACTTAACCCTATCTAGCACATGAAAAGTAAACCGGATCCACAGCTGCACATGAGCCCTCACTTCAGCCCTCCATGGAATTAACAACATTGGTGTCGCTTTGGCCTTAGCAACTTCCCTGTACCGAACTCTTACCCTTGCTAGTGTCTATCCCCATTGGGACCCAATTCCAAAGACTGGAAACAGCATGGACATGGGTTCGAGAATCGGTGCAACAATACTCGGCATGGAACATGGAACATCACCATATCTTTTGCAAAGTGTGATTGCAGCTGCACGACAGGATTCCTGAGGGCTATTCCAAGGGTGGCCCAAATCTCTTTCTGGCCTTGGATCCTATGAACTGATACTGACTGGCATGCTTCCTTATGTACTCCACTCAGCCCTTCGGGGAGACAACTGCACTGTTGTGGGTTCAGTGCCTGGAGCCTCCTGGGACCTAAAACTAACCCTAACCATAACCCTAAACACAACCCACAACTTACATCTAACTCTATCTCTAATTGAACCCTATACTTGACCCCCACCTTCTCTAGGGCCCTCAACACAGCCCTCGAGGGAGATCATGAGACTGGAGTCGCTTCAGCCCTGTCGACTTCCTTGGACTGAACCCTAACCCTAGCTAAGGATTTCTCCCCATGGGGACACAATTCTAAAATCTGACAACAGCACCCACAAGGGTTCGAGAATTGGTGCAAAAATACTCAGCATGGAACGTGGAACATAACCATGTCATTTCAAAAGCACGACTGCAGTTGCACAAGAGGATTCCTGAGGCCTAACCAAAGGGTGGCTCATATATTTGCCTGGCCTTGGAACCCAAAGACTAATCCTGACAGGCACCCTCCCTTGTGTCCTACACTCAGCCCTTCGGGGAGACAATTGTTCTGCTGTGCGTTCAGTGCCTGGAGCTTGCTGGGTTAGGGCCTAACCCTAAACCTAATCATAACCCTAATCATAAACTTCAAACTACACCTAAGACTATGTCTAACCCAAACACTACACTTGACCCGCACACTCGCATGGGCACTCAATTGAGCCCTCCAGCGAGATCACGAGACTGGAGTCTCTTCGGCCATGGCCACACCTCTGGAATGAACTCTAACCCTAGCTATGGCTCTGTATGCATTGGGACCCAATTCCAATGTCTGACAACAGCTCTCACACTGGTTCAAGAATTGGTCCAGAAATAGTTGGCATGGAACTTGGAACATCACCATGTCACTTCCAAAGAGCGACTGCAGCTGCATGGGAGGAATCCTGAGGCCTACCCAAAGGGTGGCCCGTACATTTGTTTGGTCTTGGAACCCAAACAAGAACTGACGGGCACCCTCCCTTATGTACTACACTCAGCTCTTCAGGTTGACACCTGCTCTGTTTGGGGTCAGTGTCTGGAGTCTCGTGGGACCTAAACCTAAACCTAACAGTAACCCTAACCATAAATATCACCCTACACTGAACCCTATCTATCTCATTAAGTCTACACCAGACCCACAACTGCGCATGTGCCCTGACTTCAGAGCTCCATGGAATTCACAACACTGGAGTTTCTTCGGCCCTGGTGACATTCCTGGACCAAACCCTAAACCTATCTAAGTGTCTCTCCCATGGGGAAACAAGTCCAAAATCTGACAATAGCACACACAAGGGTTCGAAAACAGGTGTAGAAATACTTGGCATGGAATATATATCATCACCATGTTATTTCCAAACTGTAACCCTAACCGTACCCCTAACAATTACCCTCACCCTACACCTACCCCTATATCTAACCCTACCCTATATTGAACCACACCCTCGCATGTGCCCTCAATTCAGCCCCCGAGGGAGATCACGAAACTGGAGTTGCTTCGGGCCTGGCGACTTCCCTGGACCAAATCCCAATGCTAGCTAAGGCTCGGGGACCCAATTCCAAAGTCTGACAACAGTACGCACACGGGCTCGAGAATCAGTGCAGAAATACTTGGCATGGAACGTGGAATATCACCATGTCATTTCCAAAGCACGAATGCAGCTGCATGAGAAGCTTCCTGAGTCCTACACGAAGGGTGACACATAAATTTCTCTGGCCTTGTTAGTCAAAGGCTAATCCTGACCAGCACCCTCCCTTGTGTACTCCACTCAGCCCCTCGGGACACACCAGCTCTGCTGTGGGATCAGTGTCTGGAGTCTTCTGGGACCTAAATCTAACCCTAATCCTAAACATAATCCTTACCCTACACCTAACCCTATCAACCTCAATAAGCTACACCAGACCCATAGCCACACACGTATCCTCACTTCAGCCCCCCATGGAATTCACAACACTGCTATGGCTTCTGCATGGTGAGGCCCCTGGACCGAAACCTAACACTAACTGAGGCTCGGTCCCTATGGGGACCCAATTCCAAAGTCTGACAAGGCATGCACATGGGTTCGAGTATCGGTGCAGAAATACTCAACATGGAACGTGGAACATCACTATGTCACTTTCAAAGCGGAACTGCAGCTGAACGAGAGGATTCCTGAGGCCTATATGAAACTTGCCCAATATTTGTTTGGCATTGGAACCCAAAGACTAATCCTGACTGGCACCTTCCTTTGTGTACTCCACTCAGCCCATCAGGGAGACAACTGCTCTATGGTGGGGTCAGTGCCTAGAGACTCCTGGGACCTAACCCTAGCCCTAACATAACCCTAACCATAACCCTCACCCTACACCTAACCCTAACATTAACCCAAATCCTACACTTGACCCGAACTGTCACATGGGCCCTCAATTCAGTCCTCGAGGGAGATCATGAAACGAGTCAATTCGCTCCTGCTGACTTCCCTGGACCTAACACAAACCCTAGGTAAGGCTCTCTCCCCGTCAGGACCCAATTCCAAGTCTGACAACAGCATGCACACGGTTTCGAGAATCTGTACCGAAATACTCGACATGGAATGTGGAACATCACTATCTCATTTCAAAAGCGCGACTGCAGCTGCACGAGACAAATCCTGAGACCTACCCGAAGGGTGACCCTTACATTTGTCTGGCCTTGGAGCCCAAAGACTAGTCCTGACTGACACCCACCCTTAGGGACACCACTCACTCCTTCGTGGAGACAACACCACTGTTGTGGGTTCAGTGCCTAGAGCCTCCTGAGACCTAACCCTAACCCTAATCATAACCCTAACCGTAACCTTCACCCTACACCTAACCCTATCTAGCACACTAACTCTAAACCAGATTCACAGCCACGCATGTGCCCTCACTTCAGCCCTCCATGGAATTCAAAACACTGGTGTCGCTTCGGACTTGGCGACTTCCCTATACTGAACCCTGACCCTAGCTAAGTGTCTATCCCCATGGGGACTCATTTACAAAGTCTGACATCAGCACATACATGGGATCGAGAATCGGTGCATAAATACTAGGCAGGAAACGTGGAACATCACCATGTCATATGCAAAGCACGACAGCAGCTGCACGAGAAGAATCCTGAGGCCTACCCGAAGGGTGGGCCATATGTTTGTCTGGCTTTGGAACCCAAAGATTAATGTTAACGAAAACCCTCCCTTCTGTACTGCACTCAGGCCTTCAGGAAAACAACTGCTTTGCTGTAGAGTCACTGCCTTCACTCACCTGGGACCTAACCCTAACAGTGAACTGAAACATAACCCTCACCCTAAACCTAACCGTATCTAGCACACTAACTCTACAGCAGACTCACAGCCACACATCAGCCCTCTATTGAATTCACAACAGTGGTGTTTTTTCAGCCTGGCGACAACCCTGGATGGAACCATACCCTAGCTAAGGCTCTTACCCATGGGCACCCAAAACCAAAGTCTGAAAACACCACGCACCTGGGGTACAGAAGCAGTGCAGGATCACTCCAGATAGAACCTGGAACCTCAGCATGTCATTTCTCAGGCCCAGCTGCAGCTTCCTGAGAGGATTGCTGAGGCCTACAGGACCAATGGCCCATACAGTTGTTTGGAATTGGAACGGAAATACTAAAAATGACTGGCATCATCCCATGTGCCCTCAACTCAGCCCTTCGGGGAATCCTGCACTGCTATGCAAACAGCTGCACTGCTGTGCACAACTGCATTGCTGTGGACTCAGTGCCAGGAGCCTCCTGGCACCTAGCCCTATCCCTAACCAGAACCCTCAACCAAAACCTAACCCTATGTCGAAACCTAATGCTACACTTGACCCGCACCGTCACATGGGCCCTCACTTCAGCCCTCGAGGGAGATCACGAGACTTGAGTCGGTTTGCATCTGGGGACATCCCTGGACCAAACCCTAACCTTAGCTAGGGCTCTCTCCCCATGGGGACCCACCAAAGTCACAACACCACGTGCTTGGAGTCCAGAAGCGATGTAGGATCATTCGGCATAGAAACTGCAACATCACCAAGTCATTTCCAAGGCCTGAGTACAGGTGCTCAAGAGAATTCCTGAGTCCTAACTGATGAGTGGTCCATAGAATTGTATGGCCTGGGACCCAAAGACTAATCCTGACCAGCACCCTCCCTTGTGCCCTCAACTCAGCCTTTCTGGGAGACAACTGCACTTCTGTGGGTTCAGCACAGGGAGAATCCTGGGACCTAACCGTAACCCTAACCCTAACCAGAACCCTCAACAGAAACCTAACGGTATCTCGAACCCAAACCCATGACTCACACCGTTGCATGGACCCTCAATTCAGCCATCGAGGGAGATCATGAGACTGGAGTCGCTTCAGCCCTGGTGTCATCTCTGGACCTAACCTTAACCCTAGTTAAGGCTCTCTCCCCATAAGGACCCAACACCAAACTGACAACACCATGCGCCTATGGTCCAGAAGCAGTGCAGGATCACTCAGCATAGAATCTGGAACATCACCATGTAATTTCCAAGGCCTAGTGGCAGCTGTCCGAGAGTATTCCTGAGGCCTACTCGAACCCTGGCCCACAGTGTTGTCTGGCCTTGGAATCCAAAGACTCATCCTGAGGGCACCCTCCCTTGTGCCCTCAATTCAGCCCTTTGGGGAGTCAACTGCACTGCTGTGGCTTCAGCGCCTGGAGCCTGTTGGGACCTAATGCTAACCAGAACTCTCAAGCAAAACCTAACCCTATCTCAAAAACTAACCCTACAGTTGAGCAGCACCGTCGCATAGGCCCTCACTTCAGTCCTCGAGGGAGATCACAAGACTGGAGTTGCTTTGGCCCTGGCGACGTCCCTGGACCAAAACCTATCACAACTAAGATTATTTCCCAATGGGGACCCCATACCAAAGTCTGACAACACCAAGCGCCTGGGGTGCAGAAATGGTGCAGGATCACTCAACATATAATCTGGATCATCACCATGTCATTTCCAAAACCCGGCTGCAGCTATCCAAGAGGAATCCTGACGCCTACCCTACCAGTGGCCCATAGAGATATCTGGCATATGAACCCAAAGACTAATTCTGACCAGCACCCTCCCTGGAGCCCTCAACTCAGCCCTTTGGGTAGACAACCACACTGCTGTAGGTTCAGTGCCTGGAGCCTCTTGGGACCTAACCATAACCGTAACCCCAACCAGAACTGCCAACCAAAACCTAACCCAGTCTCGAAACCTAACCATACACTTGACCCATACCATCACCCAGGCCCTCACTTCAGCCCTTGAGGAAGATCATGAGACGGGAGTTGCTTCATCTCTGGTGACGTCCCTGGACTGAACCCTAACCCTAGCTAAGGCTCTCTTCCCATGGGGACCGAATACCAAAATCTGACAACACCACACGCCTGGGTTCCAGAAGCGGTGCAGGATCACTCCACATAGAACCTGGAATATCACCATGTCATTTCCAAGGCTGGGCTTCAGGTGCTCCAAAGTATTCCTGAGGCCTAACCGACCAGTGGCCCATAGAGTTGTCTGGCCTTGGAACCCAAAGACAAACCCTGACCGGTACCCTCCCTTGTGCCCTCAACTCAGCCCTTCGGGGAGACAAGTGCACTGCTATGTGTTTAGCGCCTTGAAGCTCCTGGGAACAAACCCTGAACCCTACTTCTAACCCTAATCAGAAACCTCAACTGAAACCGAACCTAACTCGAACCCATCCCTACAATTGCTCCGCATCGTCATATTGGCCCTCACTTCAGACCTCGAGGGAGATGACGAGACTGGTTTCGCTTGGAGCTGGAAACGTCACTGGACCGAACCCTAAACCTAGATAAGGCTCTCTCGCTATTAGACCCAATAACAACGTATGAAAACACCACATGCCTGGGAAACACAAGGGGTACAGCATCACTCTGCATAGGACATGTAATATACTATGTCCTTTTGAAGGACCGGTTGAAGCTCCAGAGAGATTTCCAGAGGCCTACCCGACTAGTGGCCCATACAGTTATCTAGCCTTGGAACTCAAAGACTAATCCTAATCGATACCCTCGATTGTTCCTTCAAATTAGACTTTCAGGGACACAACTGCCCTGCTCTGGTTTAAGCGCCTAGTGTCTCCTGGAACATAACCCTAAACCTATGCTTAAACCTAAACAAAACCCTCAACCGAATCCTAACACTATCTCAACCCTAACCCTACAGTTGAAAAGCACCATCGCATGGATCCTCAATTCAGCACTAGAGGGAGATCATGAAACTAGAGTCGCTTACGCCCTGGCGACGTCCCTGTAACAAACCATAACCCTAGTTAAGGCTCTCTACCCATGTAGACCCAATAACAAAGTCTGACAACACCATGCCCTGGGGTCCAGAAGTGGTGCAGGATCACTCAGCTTAGAATCTGGAACATCACCATGTCATTTCCAAAACCTGGCTGCAGCTGCCTGAGAATATTCCTGAGACCTACCAGACCACTTTCTCATAGAGTTGTCTGGAATGGAACCAAAAGACTAACCTGACAGGCAACCGACCTTGGAACCTCTACTCAGCCCTTCGGGGAGACAACTGCAATGCTGTGGGTTCAGCCCCTGCAATGTCCTAGGACCTAATCCTAACTACTAACGCTAACCCTAACCAAAACACAAACCCTAACCTTAATCCTAGCCCTAAATCCTATCCCTAACCCAAACCATGGCACAACCTACCCTAACCCCAACCACAACAATACTAACCCTAAACCCTACACCGTAACGCTGAACCATAAACCCCAAATCCTAATCCAAATCCTAACCATAACCATGAACTTAAACCCTAGACCTGAACACTAAACTCACACTAATCCCTAACCCATAAATCCTAACACGAACACTAGACCAAACACTGACTCTGACCGTAACCCTAAAACCATAAACCTAAAACCTAAAACCCTAAAACCCTTAAACATAACCACGAAAACATAACCCCTACCCCAAAACTTAAAACCTAAACTCCAAACAATAAAACCTAAATCCTAACCCCTATCCCCGACACTACCCTGACTGTGACGCTAACCCTGAAGCTAATGCTGATACTAAAACTAACACCTAAGACCTACCCTAACCATCACCCCAACCCTAGCCCCTAAACCCTAAACCTAACCTTCACCCTAATCCTAACCCTTTAAATCTAACCATCTAATCCTAACCCTAACCCTAACCCCAAACTGCTAACCATAACCCTAACCCCATGGACAGTCCTTCATCACCAGTCATGGGCTATGAACCACCGCCCCCCCCCCCATCCTCCACCTCCTCTATTTGGGTAGATAAACTGAAGTGGTTAGGGATTTCTAAAGCATATTCATCTACTTCGTGAAACACTTTGTGGGAAAAATGTAGAGATGGTTGTTAGGGCTTGGCAATTCAACTGCAAAACTGCCTGAGGACTTTGTAACATATCTCAAGTTTCTCAGGACATATGTTCAATGGACTGTATCACTTCCCTGTAATGAGGTCAGCTTTAGGTTTCTCCTGTCAAAAAGAAAGAGGATTTTTACACAAAGACAGATGTATCGGGCGTACTGGTGCATATTTTACAGACACAATGTTTTGAGTTCTGTGAAGGATGAGATGCAACCCTAAGCGTAGGTGCCTTAGGTGTCCTGTGTGAAATGGGGCACATGCATTATATGACAAAGACCTTGTGGTCACCATAATGGAAGCACCAGTGAAGGAGTGGGGGAAACTTGAATCACACAGGAATAGAAATTTGAGAAATTAGAGGACAGTAAGCAGAGTTTGAGGAAGTGCAGAGGGGAGGGTCCTGGGTTCAGTGAGATGCAGTTGCAGGCCATTCCTGACCACAGCCTGAGCAGGGAGCATGAGTTCCACACGGAGCTACTATGTGGGATCACTCTCAGTGCACAATGCCAGGTTCCTCTCCAAAATGTCATATTTGTCAAAGTGCACCCAGGTGATCATCTAAAAAGGTTGTTGTCTCCCTGCGTCGTCTGAAGGTTCTGGATATTTATGGGTGAAAAAATGCCCTGGATATATAGGAAATTTAACTTGGTCTTAAGGAAATGCTTGTCTGCCTAAGTTCATATCCTTCAGTGAGATTGAAAGTGAAGACAGGATCTAGATCAGCTGAGTGCCTGCATTGGCCTTTAGCCTGGGTAAACCTACAATTCAGGGATGCCAGATGCCACCCCTGCTGGACCCCTGACATAACCTGACTACGGCTTTGCATCTATCTCCTTAAACTTCTCTCACAATATCCCGAGGGTTTCCCTGTGTTCCTGCTACCTTAGCCAGAATACCAATTCTCAGTGGGACCTACACAGAGCCTGAGATGGGTTATCTGTGAAAGAGGGGTAATATTTGTTTCTAAGGACATAATGAAAATAAGACATTGAATACAGAATGCATCTACAAAATGTCTGGGAAATGTCCACTCACCCTTCTCACAGTTTCAATTAAGATATCTCCACACAAATGATCATCAAAAAAAGATGGTCACAGAAGTTCATTAAACTAAGACGTTTAATGCCTCTGCCCAGGGATTGGGGATCGCCACTTTAAAGAAGACAACAGCACACTTATTCTATTAAGATTCAGGCACTACCAGACAAAGAAAGAAAAACATAGTTACGAGAATGTGTATATCAGAGTTCTACATCTGAGGTCTGAAGACAATCATATTCCATTACATATAGACTCGCAGATGCATCCACACAATAAAGTGTTCATCTGAGGCCACAGATTAAGTACCAAAGAGGGAATGCACGTAGGAAAACATAAGACCATAGGGAAATAACCCCAAATCTCGTAAATCTCACTGCCTTATACAACAACTATTTTGAAATTTGAAGAGGACTGTGTGAGGTGACAGAGTATGGTGATTATATATCTTAAAAATGTGTCAGATCTGCCTGCATGCTTTCTCTGCTCACCCTGCACTCTCCACTTTGTTCTTCTTAGTATCCCTTAATAGTACTTTCACTGTTCTGTCTCTGTTTCAGTGTTTGCTTCTAGGAGGACCTACTCTCACCCCTCATTGAATGCACACAGTGTGGTTCCTATACACACAGGTAACAAACTAGCAGAAATTTCAGTGATGGAGGATAGCAGCAAGATCACCCTTTTTGCAGAGGAGTCCGAGAGAGTTTTATGGGGTGATGGTAACTTCCTATATCTAGATGCATGGGGTGCTTGTGCTCATTTATTTTAGAAATATTCACTGACTCCTGGTGCTTGGGGTCAGATAGACAGGTACCTGACCCTAGCATATAGCTGATTTCTAATGGTGGGTAAGGATCAGGGACCAGCAGTGACTGTGGGAGATGAGTGATGAGGCCACACATGGAGTCAGATCCTCCCTCAGGATGCCATGTCTCACGGACAGCAACCTCGTGCAGGAGGGCTCTGAGGATCACGTATTTCTTGAACTGCATAATCCTACTCCATATTTCTCACTGAGGGATGGACAGGGCAGAGGCCAGCAGCTGCAGGACACCCTGATCATGGCTGGAGTGGAACTGTGGGCCTGGGAGATTGAGTCAGAGAAAGGGAAAGGCAGAAGATAGTGGCAAGGATTTTGAGAGATAAAGGGAAGAGGAGAGAAGGCAATGTTTTCTACTGACTTCACCCACATTTCTGTGTGAACAAAAGGAGATTCATGTCTCGCAGGGAAGGGAAGAGGGCTGGCAAAAAGACAGGGTGACATTCTTAGCTCAAGTGCTCAGGATATCTGCCTTGCTCTTGAATACATATCACAGGAAGCCTGTGCCTTCTGTCATAAGTGGAACTGCAGCTCATACCATTTAGTGAAAATTAAAGCGATGATGAAGACCTCATCATTAAAGTGTTGCAATGAGAGTATGTGAACATACAGAGAGATACAATAGAAGCAAAAGTCCAAAGGTAAACCGACTGCAAAACTTATGGGAATATAGAGTATCAGAAAAGGAGATACCCCAATGCCAGCTTTCAGACACCTGGGCAATATGTGAAAATGTGGGAAAAAAGTAGTCCTTACTTCAAAAGCAACATTAGCATTAGACACAAAGGGATCATGATGGAAGGTTTAGGGAGAAACCATCTGATTTTATGGTGCTGTACCCATGGTCCTGTACCCTCAATCTCATCAAAGTATACCCTTTAACTTGAGGTTTGTTATATGTAATTTTACCTCATTAAAGAGAGTTTCAAAACATAAAATAATAGAAGCAAATGTGGGAAAGTTCCTTTCCAATCCTGAAGTGCATGTGTGGTATGAGTCTGTCTTCCCATGTCTCAAAAATCCAAAATAATAAGACATTTAAAAAATTAATAATAGCAAAGTAAGAGGACCCTGAGCTCACCCTGTCCCATGTTTTCAACTGCATAACATCCACATCCAAGTCCATGAACCAAAGAGCGATCCAAAGACTGGCAGAACAAACTCCACACCGAAGTAGAGAGAAGCTGCATCAGAAAGGTTAGGAATGTCAGAAAGGTGGAGGCTGTCTGCCTGCAGAAGGGACAGAAGTAGTGAGCCCTCACACCAGGGAGGTCATACAGGGAAGACTAATCTCCATAACATTGGGTATTAAAACTTAGAGGGGCTGAATGCCTTTGTGTTCAGATACAGGAGCTTTGGAGGTCAGCTGACCCAGCACTGGGAGATCCAGGAGGATGAGTGATAGACAGATTCCTGCGTGTGTAGAGAGGCAATGTAAGCATACCATTTTACATAATGCTGAGGGAACAGGAGACAGATGTACTCATGCTGATTCCTGAGTGTGTTGGAGGACTTCTCCAACAATGAGGGAGCTCACAGGCACCATTCTTCTCCTCCAGCCTCCCAGAATAAGCGTAGAAGCACCCACAAGAGGGTGAGGCTGCACAGACACTTGCTAACTAACCCATTAGCAGTGTGCCAGGCCCAAGGGTTCACTAGGGGACTCACAAAACCAAGCCTGCTGGTCTCAGGGCAAACATTTTTCAAACCACAAGGGCACCCTGTCTGACAAGCTGCATGCATAGCTGCCACAACATGCTGTGCACATCTGCACCTCACCCAGCTGTACATATCCAGGCACCCTCATCTGTCTCAGTAAGCCACATGTCCCCAGGCACAGACATGCTCTGTGCATATCCTCAAGCCCCTAGCTTCCACCGCTGGTCTACAGCCCCCAGCCACCAAAGGACATCGGGAAATCTGGCATAGGACTTGTAGCCCTGTGAGATTTTGCTAACACTCCTGCCCTGTGCCCAAGTTATCCAGCGGGCATACCACCCCACAGCTGGCCTGCCTGGGTCCCACTAACACCACTGAGACAAAGCATAGCCCACAACAGCACACAATCAGTGCAGACACCCGCACTAAAAGGAAAAGTAACCCAGACACAGCAGCAGGCTGTGAACAGTACCCATACGATAGCCTCCTGAAGGTCCAGGTCCTATAAACGGAGACATGCACTGCTGAGTTCTCAAGGACCTCTTCTTCATAACGTTATTAGTTTCAAGAGCATAAGGTACAGCTGACTTTCTTAACACAGAGAAATAGAGACAGAGAGACAGCCAAAATGGACACACAGAGATGTTTATCCACAATGAAAGACCTAGTCAAAGTCACAGCCAGAGATCTAAGCCAAAGAAATGTAGGTAACATACCTGATAGAGATTTGAAAGCAATGATCGTAAGGATACTCATTGGAGTTGTGAAATGAGTAGAAGAGTGAGACCCCTGACTAGAGATAAGAAATATTACAGTAGACATTGAGGACACAATAAAGGAGAGACACGCTTGCTGGAACTAACACAGGGATGGAAGAAGCAGAGGAGCAAACCAGTGACCTCGAAGACTGAGTAATGGAAATGAATCACATTGAACCAAAGAGAGAGAACAGAATTCTGCAACGTGAGATGAGACTAAGGGAACTCAGTGACTACAGCAAAGATAACAATATTGACATTGTAGGAGTCACAGAAGAAAGAGAAAAGGGGGCAGAAAATTTATTTGTGGAAACAATAGCTGAAAAGTGCCCTAATTGGGGGAGGAAACAAACGTCCACATCTGGGAGGCTAGAGAATTCACATCAAAATGAACAAAATCAGGCCAACATCCAGACATATTGTAAGCAAACTTGCAAATTACAGTGACAATAAGGAAAACTCTTAAATGCAGCAACACAAAGAGAACTTCACTTAGAAGGGAAGACCCATAAGGCTAGCTACCAGATTTCTGAACAGATACTTGGCAAGCGAGAAGCGAGTGACATCACATATTCAAAGTGCTGAATGGAAAGATCAGCAGCCAAGAATACTCTATCCAGCAAGTCTATCATTCAGAATGGAAGGAGACACAGACTTTCCCAAACAAAAACTAAAGGTGTTTGTACCACTAAACCAGTCCTGCAAGAAATATGAAGAGGGACTCTTTGAGTGGAAAGGAGAGACCAAAAGTGATACTATAGAGGTAAAAGACACAAATCAAGTAAAACATGAATATTTTTGTAAAAAATAGTTAAGGAACTCAGAGATATAGATTTCAAATATAATAACATCTAACCAAAAACCTAGGGAGGAGAAAATAATGGGTTCCAAGGTAAATGACCATCAGCTTAATACAAACTGCTAAATGCGGAAGAGGTTATATAAATAACCCAGCAGTAACCATATATCAGAAACCAGTCACAAATATGCTAAGAATAAAGATAAATACATTAAAATACTTCACTAAAGAAAATAAGCAAAACATGAAAGACAGACAAGAAAGGATCGGAGAAAATCATTAGAAACCACAAGAAAACAGGTAATATAATGGCAATACATACATACATAGCGATCATTTCTTTGAAGGTAAATGGAATGAATGCTCCAATCTAGAGACATAGGGTGTAAGAACGGATGAAAAAAAAACTAGAGTAGCAATACTTGTATCAGAAAAAATACACTTAAAACAAAGTACATAACAAGAGACAGAGGAGGACGTTATATAACAGTAAAGAGTACAGTCCAAAAGGAGATATAACAACTGTAAATATATCCCACAATTAAGTGGGATTTATTACCAAGCTGCAAGGGTGGTTCAGTATTTGCAAATCAATCAATGTGATACAATATATCAACAGGAGAAAGGATAAGAACCATATGATCGGGGCACCTGGGTGTCTCAATCTTTTAGCAGTCTGACATCAGCTCAGGTCATCACCCCATGATTCGTGAGTTCAAGTCCTACATCGGACTCTGTGCTGAAAGCTCAGAGCCAAGAGCCTCCATTGAACTCTGTGTCTCCCACTCTCTTTCTGCCCCTTCCCTGCTCACACTCTGTCTCTCTCAAAATTAATAAACGTTAAAAGAAAAGAACCATACGGTCATTTCAATACATGAAGAAAAAGCATTTGACATACTACAACATCCATTCATGATTATAACACCCGAAAGTAGGTTTACAGGGAACATACATCAATGCAATAAATGTTTTCTATGAAAACCCTGCAGCTATAATCAACCTGAATGGAGAAAATCTGAGAGCTTTTCCTATAAGGTCAGGGAAAACACAAGGATGTTTACTCTTACCACTTTTTTTTTAAATTTTTTTTCAACATTTATTTATTTTTGGGACAGAGAGAGACAGAGCATGAACAGGGGAGGGGCAGAGAGAGAGGGAGACACAGATTCGGAAACAGGCTCCAGGCTCTGAGCCATCAGCCCAGAGCCTGACGCGGGGCTCGAATTCATGGACCGCGAGATGGTGACCTGGCTGAAGTCGGATGCTTAAACGACTGCACCACCCAGGCGCCCCATACCACTTTTAATAAACATAGCACTGGAAGTCCAAGCTACAGCCAGCAGATAAATCAAACAAAATGAAACAAGACAAAACAAAACAAAACAACGTAAAGTAAATTAAAGTAAAGTAAAAGAAAAGTAAAGAAAAAAAAAAGAAAAGAAAAGGAAAGAAAAAACGAATCCAAATCTGGAAGAAGTGAATCTTTCATACTTTGCAGATTACATGACACTATATATAGAAAACCCTAAAGAGTCCACCCAATAACTGCTAGAAGTGATAAATGAATACAGCAATGTCACCAGATACAAAATAATTGTACAGAAATCTGTTGCATTTCTAGACAATAACAAAGCAGTAGAGAGAGAAATTAAGAGAACAGCCCCATTTACAGTTGTACATCAAATAATAAGGTATCTATGAATAAATCTATCCAAGGTGGTGAGCGACCTATACTCTGAAAAGTATAAAACAGTGATGAAAGAAATACAAGATGACACCAAAAAATGGAAGGATATTCCATACTCATGGATAGGAAGTACAAATTTCATGGAAATGTCTATACTTCCCAAAGCAACTGACACAATTAATGCAATCGCCATCAAAATAGCAACAACATTTTTCATAGAACAGTCCTAAAATTTGTACAGAACCACCAAAGACCCAAATCTTCAGAGTAAACAACCTTTATGTGAAGTGATAATTATGGATGGAACTATGCCTCTGGATCTTCTGCTCCAAAACACAGTAGTCAGCCTAAGCATTTGAACAAACGTTAGACATATCCCAACCAAGGATCATTCTACAAAATACATTCTACAAACGTACCCTCAAAACTTTGCAGATTATGAAAAATATGGAAAAATCTAAAAATTGCCATGGCCAAGTGAAGCCGAATGAGACAGCATGACTGTCATGTGCCAGCTGGGATGAGTCTGGGACAGAAGAGGTTAAAACTGAAGCAATCTGAATACAAATACAAAGTTAGTTAATAGTACCATATCTCTTTGGGATATTGATTGTGATCATGTATCAACTTAGAGGACATCAATAGTCAGAAAACACTCTGATGTATGTGGAGACTCAATAATATCTTCCCAATTTTTCTGGTAACTAGAAACCCACCACGATTAAAAAGATGATTAGTAATCATGGTTTTATGTTTTCAACACCTAATATTATATGACTAGTTCTAGTATTAGTTACTAGTGATGGCCACGTACCTATTCTTGTTGTTCTTACTATTGTGTAATTTAAATAATAGCATTCATGGTACAGAAAACTCAATGCATGATATACACTTCATAGAAACATCCACTTTACATATTTTAAGGGAATAACATATGTAGACACCACTGTATTATGTGGTATGTAAATTAAGTGTTTTTCGGATCTGGAATGAACATGTCATTAAATGGCTTTCCATAAAGGCGGTTATCCTAGATAATGAATGATACTCAGATTTTACAGGATGTACTTCACATCATGCCTGAACAGTGCCCAAAAAAGAAAACATACGTACACACGGCCAGATGGATCATTGTGACTGGCTCACTTATTGTAAAGAATCCTTGCTTTAATATTTTCACACATATTTTTTAGCATGAATACAAGAGAATGAAATATTTTCAAATCGAAGAGATGTTCAAAGGCTGGAAGAATGATAGGGTGTTCAAGGGGTTTCAGAAGGAAAAGATGTGACCATAAAGTGGCAGTCTCAGGCAAGCAGGTTTCTCTCGTCCACTTTGACAGGTTTCCATGAGGGGATGTCCATCACAGCATGTGATCTGCAAAAGAGTAGGACCCAGAAGTACCAGAGGGAAAGACACGCTTTACGAAGAGGTGACTTGGAAAGGGTGCTTCTGTGCCTAAGTGATGGCTCAGAAACCTGGCTGGGCGTCCATCGGTCAAAGATTTCAGGGGGCCAGCAGTAACCTAGACTCACAAAGACCTTGGTAACATACATCAATATAATTTAGAGTCACAAAAATCTTAGAGCCACAGAGTTGATCTCCATCTATGATTAGGATATGGTCACAGATTTACAGGATATGATCATCGGGCCAGCATACTTAGGGTTATGTTTTTAATAAAAAAAGTTGATGTGCAAAAATATGGGTTGGAATGTAAAGAAAACTCACAGGACCATCATGGAGTTCCTTACGTTAAGGCCTCATGTCACTAACCCTAAATTCATTCCTGTAGGAATGTAATCTTTAACCAGTCAGCAATGAAATTCCTAGTCATTGCTGGAAATTTAACTGATAGACCCCTGCCATTCCCTCAAGGAGGAAATCTCGCCTAAATAAGGTATTCCATGCCACTAAATTTGTTTTAAGTTTATTTATTTTGAGAGAGAGAGAGAGAGAGAGAGAGAGAGAGAGAGAGAGAGAGAGAGAGAAAGAGAGCACATGCAAGGGAGGGGCAGGAATAGAGGGAGAGAGAGAAGCCCATGACCACGAGGTCATGATCTGAGCCAGGATCAAGACTCGGACACTTAACCAAGCGATCCAGACCCCGAGAATGTGGAGTTTCAAAGGTTAGAAGGCTTGGTTGGGATACAGCCCTGAGGGCACTGGTCTAATCCTTGAGAGAAGGCAGCAAACTACTTACAGGCAGATGGCATGGAAACAGTGACCTGTACATCGCCTGGTGCAAACAGTGGGGCAATTATACACTCATCATGGAGAGCATCCCTGAGAGGCAGTGTTCACAACAAGGGGACAAAGGAGCTAGGACAGAGGAGGTGTGTGGGACCATTTTCCTCCTCTTCCCCACAGCATAAACACAGAGCCATCTGCTGGAAACAATGTCATCCCCACACTGGCTGCCTAAGATGCTTACACCAACCCCACATTCCTGTGCTCTGGTGAGACTGGCCTTCTAGGTCAATCAGGCTTGCCTCAGTCCCAATGGAGGTGTCCCCTTCCCCAGAAGACCAGCGGAAACTCATGACCACACCACCTCTCTTGAACAGACAGTTCTGCAGAGCTTCACTTCGAGTAGCAGTCATTTCAAGTCTCATTTAAGAAGCAGATCGGAGCTGACCTAGATAAAACTCAGAACATTCTGGCCAAAGACCATACATTGTCCATACAACTGGCCTGAAGGAAAGTGCAGCCAGAACACAAAACAGTGTACGCAACACACACCACAGACACTCCCTGATGTGTCAGGCCCTGGACACTAGATGACCTCCATTTCATAAAGCCATTCATCTCACAGGCAGCTAACATAATGAACTTTTGTAACACAGAGAAGGCAAATAGCCAAAATGCCAAGACAAGAGGAATGCATCCCAAATGAAAGAACAAGATAAGGTCATGGCCAGAGACATGGAAGGAACACTTCCAAACTCATTCTATGAGGCCAGCTTGGCTTTGAGTCCAAACTGGACAGAGATCCCACCAGAAAGGAAACTACAGACCAATTTCCCTGATGAACCTGGATGCAAAAATTCTCAACACAAAGTAGCGAACCGGATCCAACAATACATACAAATAATTATTCACCACAATGAATTGGATTTATTTCTGGGATGCACCACCAATTCAATATCTGCAAATCAACTGATGTGATACATCACATTGAGAAAAGAAAGGATAACAACCATATGATCCTTTCAATAGATGCAGAAAGAGCATTTGACACAATGCAGCATCCTTTCTTGATGGAAAAAAAGCACTCATGAAAGGAAGGATAGAAAGATCTTGTCTGAATATCAGTATGTCCATATACGAATGTCCCACAGCTAATATCATCTTCAATGAGGAAAAACTGAGAGCTTTCCCCCTGAGGTCAGGAACACGACTGGGATGTCCACTCTCACCACTGTTATTCCACAAACTGTTGGAAGTCCTAACCTCAGCAAGCAGACAAAAAGAAATACAAGGCGTCCAAATTGGCAAGGAGGGTCAAACTTTCCCTCTTCGCAGACATGATACTTTCCAAGGAAATCCAAAAGACTCCATGGAAAAACCGTTAGGACTGATACTGGAATTCAGGAAAGTCTCAGGATATAAAATCAATATACAGAAGTTGACTGCATTTCTATACACCAATAATGAGTCAGCAGAGAGAAATCAAGGATTGATTTACTTTACAACTGCACTGAAAACCATCAAATACCCAGGGGTAAACATAACCAAACAGGAAAAAGATCAGTACACTTAAAACAATAGAGGGGCGCCTGGGTGGCTCCGTCGGTTAAGTGCCGACTTCAATTCAGGACATGATCCCGCATTTGTGGGTCTGAGTCCCGTGATGGGCACTGTCCTGACAGCTCGGAGCCTGGAGCCTGCTTCAGAGTCTGTGTCTCCCTCTCTCCCTCTTTCTGCCCCTCCCCTGCTCATGTGCTCTCTCTTTCTCTCTCTCTCTCTCAAAAATAAACAAAGATTAAAAAAATAAAGGAACAAACCATACAACATCTATGAAAGAAATGGAAGAAACACAAACGGAAAAACATTCCATGCTCATGGATGAGAAGAATATTATTAAAATGTCAATACTACCCAAAGCAATCAACACATTCAATGCAATCTCTATCAAAATAACACCAGCATTCCTCACAGAACTAGAACAAACAACCCTAAAATTTGTAGGGAGCCAGAAAAGACCCCAAATCGCCAAAGTCATGTTGAAAAAGACAACAAAGCTGGAGACATTAAAATTTGGACTTTATGGTGTATTAGAAAACCGCAATCATCAAGACAGTATGGTACAGGCACAAAAACGGACACAGACATCAATGGAACGGAATAGGGAACCCATAAATGGACCCTCAAACATATAGCAGAGTAATCTTTGATAACACTGGAAAGAATATCCAATGGAAAAACAAAAGTCTCTTCAGCAAATGGTACTGGGAAAACTGGACAGTGAGAAGATTGGACCTGGACTATGTTCTTAAACTACACACACACACACACACACACACACACACACACACACACACACACACCTCAAAATGGATGAAAGATATAAATGTAAGAAAGGGACCATCAAAATCCTAGAGGAGAAAACAGGCAATCTACCTCCTTGATCCTGGCCACAACAACTTCTTGCTTGTCATGTCTCCAAAGCAAGGGCAATAAAAACCAAAATGAACTATTGGGACCTCAAGATAAAAAGCTTCTGCACAGCAGAGGACACAATCAGGAAAACTAAAAGGAAACTTAATGGAATGGGAGAAGATATTTGCAGATGACATATCAGATAAAGGGTTAGTATCCAAAATCTATAAAAAATTATCACACTCAACACCCAAAAACCAAATAATCCAGTGAAGAAATGGGCAAAAGACATGAAGAGACACTTTAACAAAGATGACATCCAGATTGGTCACACATGAAAAGATGCTCAATCTCACTTGTCATCACTGAAATACAAATTGAAACCACAATGAGATATCCCCTCACACCTATCAGAATGGCTAAAATTAACATCTCTGAAAAAGACAGATGTTGGCAAGGATGCAGAGAAAGGGAACGCTTTTGAAATGCTGGTGGGAATGCAAAATGGTGTAGCCACTCTGGAAATAGTATGGAGATTTTTCAGAAAAACTAAAAACAGAACTACACTAGGCCCCAGCAATTGCACTACTACGTATTTATCCAAAGGATACACTAACGCTGAGTCGAAGTGGCACATGCACTGCAATGTTTATAGCAACATTATCAACAATAGCTAAATTATGCAAAGAACCCAAATGACCATTGACAGATGAATGGATAAAGAAGATGTGGTATATTCATACAATGGAATATTACTCCGCGGTAAAAAAGAATGAAATCTTGCTATTTGAAACAACATGGATGGAACCAGACTTGATTATGCTAAGCAAAATATGTCAGAGAAAGACACACATCATATGATTTCTCTCATCTGTCGAATTTAATACAACTGATGAACGTAGTGAAAGGAAAGCAAAAATAAGATACAAACAGAGAGGGAGTCAAACGGTAAGAGACTCTTAAATACAGAGAAGAAACTCAGGGTTCCAGGAGGGTTACTGAATAGGGGTATGGGCTAAATGGGTGATGGGCATTAGAGACAGCACTTGGGATGAGTATTGGATATATTTTGTACTTGATGGATCACTACATTCTACTGCTGAAACTGTATTCCTCTATAAAGTAACTAACTTGGGCTTAAATTAAAAAAAATATTAAAAAGAAGTAAAGAAATGTACTACCAGTCAAAAGAAAAGAATATTTAAATCGGGCTCTTAGAGTGGAAATCTAGGACTAAAAGTGTTACAGACAAGAAAGGATCAGAGAAAACATCAAGAAACAATGGCAAAACATCTAGTAGAATGGCACTAAATATATACCTATTAATAATCACTCTAAATGTACATGGACTAAATGCTCCAATCAAAAGACATTGGATAGGGCGTCAGAATGGACAAAACAAACAAACAAAAACAACACCTATCTAGATGCTGCGTACAAAGCTTTATTGTGACTTAAGTCACATTCAGATTTAAAGTGAGGGAATGAAGAAACATTTATTATGCCAATAATGTCAAAAGAAAGCCAGTAGCAATACTTATATCAGGCAAAATAACCTTTAAAACCAAGACTCTATTTTGGTACACTTTGGGTAAATACCTAATAGTGACATTTCATGAACCCAGTATTTATAGCAGCATTATCAACAGTAGACAAACTATAGAGAAAGCCCAAGTATCCATCAACTGATGAAGGTATAAAGAAGTTGTGGTGTGTGTGTGTGCGTATGTATGTATACGCATATATACATATGTACATATGTGTACGTTCATATATACAAACATATGTATATACAAAGAAATATAACTCAACTTCAAGAAGAATGAAATCTTGCCATTTCCAATGATGTTGATGGAGCTAGAATGTATTACGCTAAGTGAAATATGTCAATCAGAGAAAGACAAATATATGATTTCACTCATGTGGAATTGAAGAAACAAAACAGATGAAAACATGGGAAGGGGGCAGGAAATGAGAAGAGTAGTAACAAACCACATGAGTCTCTTAATGTTAGAGAAAAAAACCCGAAGGTTGATGGAGGGAAATGGGTCAGTGCTGGGCTAGATGTGGGATGAGTATTAAGGAGAGCACTTGTTGGGATGAGCACTGGGTATTGTATGTAAGGGATGAATCACCAAATTCTACTCCCGAATCCAGGAATGCACTGTATGTCAACTATGACTTAAATTAAAATAAATAAATAAATGAATAAGTAAGTAAATAAATAAACAAATGAAGCTATAACAAGAGATGAAGACGGACGCTATCTCATACTAAAGGGGACAATGAAACAAGAAGATCCAATGATTGTAAATTTTGATGCACCCAACATGCAATCACCAAGTATATAAAATATTTAACAACAACCATAAAGGAACTCATTTTTTATAATATAACGATAGTAGAGGACTTTAACACATTGTTCACATCAAAGGACAGAAGCTGTAAACAGAAAATCAACAAGGAAACAATGGCTTTGAATGACATACTGGACCAGATGGGTTTAACAGATATATTTAGAACACTCCATACTAAAATGGCAGAGTACATATTCTTTTCAAGCGCACATGGGACATTCTCCAGAATTGATCATATTCTAGGTCACATATCAGAAGAAGAACAGCAGAAGGAAGGAAGTAATAGAGATTCAGGCAGAAATAAGGGATATTCAAACCAAAAAGACACTAGACAAAATCAATGAAACCAGGGCTGGTTCTTTGAAAACAGTAATCAACACGAAAACTTCTAGGCAGACTTTTCAGTAAGAAGAGAGAAAGGACTCCAATAAATAAAATCACAAACAGGAGAAATGACCGTCAACACCACAAAGATACAATTAGAAGATAATATTATGAACAACTATATGCAACAAATTGGACACTCTGAGAAAAATGGACAAATTCCTAGAAACACACAAACTACCAAAACTGAAACAGGAAGATACATATATTCTGAAAAGAGAAAGAAATCAAATCAGTAATAACAAAAATCTCCCCCCAACACAAAAGTTCTGGGCCAGATGGTTTAACTGATGAATTCTACCATCCATTTAAGAAAGAGCTAATAGGTATTCTCCTCGAATTATTACGAAAAGTAAAAAAGAAGGAAAACTTATAAATTTATCTTATGAGGCCATCATTACCCTGATACCAAGACCAGATAAAGCCTCCACTAAAACCGAAAACTGCAGCGGCGCCTGTGTGCCTCAGGCTGTTTACTGTCCAACTCTTAATTTCGGATTAGGACATTATCTTGCGGGGCGTGGGTTCGAGTCCCATGTTGGACCCTGCCATGACAGTGTGGGGCCTTGCCAGGATGCTCTCTCTCCCTATCTCTGAGCCCCTCCCTCACTTTTATGTACTCAAATGAAAGAAACAAACATTTAAAAAATGTTAAAAAAATTTTTAAATAAAACTGCAGACCAATAGCCTGATGACTATGTATGCCGAAATTCTTATTAAAATACCTTCAAATTAAAGTCAACAATACATTAATAGAATCATTTACCATAATCAAGTGGGATATATTCTTGGGCTGCAAGGGTGGTTCCACATTCACAGATCAATCAACATGATGCACCACAGTAATAGAAGAAAGGGTGAGAACAATAGGATGCTTTCAACAGAGGCAGGAAAACTATTTGACAAAATGTCACATCCATTCATGATAAAACACCTCAGCAAAGTACATTGAGAGTCAACCTACCTGCACATAATAAAGGTCATCTAGGAAAAACCCACAGCTCATGTCATCCTCAATGGGGAAAAATTGAAAATTTTTACTCCAAGGTCAGGGACAAAACAGGGATGACCCCTCTCACCACTGTTATCCCACATAGTATGGGAAACCCTAAGCACAGCACTCAGACAACAAAAAGAAATAAGAGGCATCCAAATCGGCAAGGAAGAAGTAACACTTTCACTATTTGGAACTGACATGATGTGTTCTATAAAAAAACATGGAAGATTCCCTTAAAAATTGCTAGAATTGATATATGAATTCCACAAGTCACAATATACAGAAATCAAGCTACATAGATATATTGCATTTCTTTTTTTTTTTTTCAACGTTTATTTATTTTTGGGACAGAGAGAGACAGACCATGAACGGGGGAGGGGCAGAGAGAGAGGGAGACACAGAATCGGAAACAGGCTCCAGGCTCTGAGCCATCAGCCCAGAGCCCGACGCGGGGCTCGAACTCACGGACCGCGAGATCGTGACCTGGCTGAAGTCGGACGCTCAACCGACTGCGCCACCCAGGCACCCCGATATATTGCATTTCTAACACAAATCATGAATTAACACAGAGAGAAAGTAAGGGATCAATCCCATTGACAGGCTCACAAATACCACAAGAAACCAGGAATAAACCTAACCAAAGAGGTGAAAGACCTGTACTCTAAAGTGTATGAAACACTGATGAAAGAAATGGAAGAGGACACAAAGAAATGGAATACATTTCATGTTCATGGATGGGAAGCACAAATACTGTTAAAATGTCTACACTCCTCAAAACAATCTACACATATAATGAATTCCCTATCACACTAAGAAAAACATTTGTGACAGAACAAGAACAAATAATCTCAAAATTTGTATGGAATAACAAAAGTCCCCAAACAGCCAACACAAACTTGAAGAAGAAAAGCAAAGCTGGAGACATCACAATTCCAGACTTTAGGTTATATTACAAAGCTGTATTGATCAGAACAGTATGGTACTGGCAAAACAACAACAACAACAACAACAACAACAACAACAACAAAACACAGAGGCATAGATCAATAGAATAGAAACGCATAAATGAACTCACACCTATATGGTCAATCAATTCTCAACAAAGCAGGAAAGAACATCCAATGGAAAAAAAGATAGTCTTGGGACACAGGGGTGGCTCAGTCAACAAAGCGTGTGATTGTGAATTCAGCTCAGGTTATGATCTCAGGGCAGTGCAGAGCATGCGTGGGATTCTCTGTCTCCATTTCTCTCTGCCCCTCTTCTGCATGCTCTCTGTCTCTCAAAAATAAGTAAATAAACTTAAAAAAAGGCTTCTCAACATATGATTTTGGAAAAACTGGACAGCATCCTGCAAAACAAAACAAAAACAACAATGGACTACTTTCTTACAACATACACAAAAATAAATCCAACATGGATAAAGACCTATTTGTGAAACCTGAAGCCATAAAAATCCCAGAGGATATCACGGGTAGTATCTTATTTGACATTGCCTGTACAATGTCTTTGTAGATATATCTCTAGAGGTAAGGGAACCACAAGCAAAAATAATGAGACTTCATAAAAATTAAAACCTTCTGTCACCAAGGAAATAATCAACAAAACTAAAACACCTACAGAATATTTGCAAATGACATCGGATAAAGGGTTAGTGTCCAAAATATATACAGTTATACAGCACCCCAAAAATGAAAAATCTGATTAAAAATGGGCAGAAGACAAAAATGGACATTTCCTGAAGGAAGACATATACCTGGCCAAGGGACAAATGAAAAAATACTCAACAATACTGATCTTCAGGGAAATACAATTCAAAAGTACAATGAGATAACACATCACTTCTGTCACAATGATGAAAATCAATGAAGGATGAAACAGCAGGTGTTGCCAAGGATGTGGGGAAAGAATAACCCTCTTGCACTGTGGGTAAGAAGGCAAATTGGTGCAGCCAGTCTGGAAAACATTATGGAGATTTCTCAAAAAAAAAAACAACTGGAAATGGAAGTAACTTATGATCCAGCAATTTCACTACAAGGTATTTCCACAAAGAATACAAAATCTTCAAAGGGATACATGCACCATGATGTTTCCAGCAGCATTTTCTACAACAGCCAAATTACAGAAACTATCCAAGCATCCATCAACCGATGAATAAATTGAGATGTGGTCTATGGAATGTAATATTATTAGGCCGTAAAAACATGAAATCTTGTAATTTTCCATGAGCTGGATGGAGCAAGAGAATGTTATCCTGGGTGAAATAAGCCTTTCAGACAAAGACAAATACCAGATGATTTCACTAACACATGGATATAAAACAAAACAAAGTGGGGGGGAGGAGGAGACAGTGACAAACAGACTTTTAACTAGGAAACAAACTGAGTGCTTCCAGAGCAAGGTGGGGAATGGGTGAAACAGCTGCTGGGGATTAGGAAGTGCACCTGGGATGAGCACCGGATGACGTGTGGAAGGGTGACTCTATATTTTACACCAGAAACTAATACTACACTGTATCTTTACTCACTGCAATTTAAATTCAAGATAATGTACGTTAATGACAGGTACCTACCAGGTTTTCTGTAGTTTGCAATCATTAATTAGGTTGGAAAAATAACCATGAAACTTTTTAAAAAGCATGTATGATGTGGGGGACAGTTTGTGCCCTTACCTCGGTCACTGGTTCCAGCAGGACTCGGAAAGTGGGTCCCAGCTCACTCTTCCAGGAGTTCCCAAGACGAACATTTCATGTATTCATGTCCTAACAGAATGCAGCTCCCGTTCTTCTGAATTTCTGTCAGGGTTTCTTCCCGGAAACAAGCCTGAATCTGGAACAAACCATCGACTGCATCGATGAGGTGATGTCGTGGGACTCCGCAATCCACGAGACCTTTAGTAAAACATGTCTTGTTCAAATACTGTCCGGGAAGGGGAGGAATGAAACACGGGAACAGCCCAGAAAATGCAAGGGCCTGTGCAGCTCAGCAATCAGCTTGCCCAGAGAAGTCACCCAGCGCCCACTCCTCAGCACTCAGTACAATAAGACAAATTCTCTCTGGCGACTCAGGAGATGCCAAGTTGCTACAAAGCTCCCAAGATCTCCCCTGGGGTGGGCGGCACAACCTGCTGGAAATGCAGCTCTGCTCTCTGTACTCAGGCAGCTGAAGAGGCCCTGAGTACTCTGGGAGCAATCAAAGCCCTTCCTGCTCTCAGGTGCCCTGGGTCAGAAAAGCCGATGGTGCGCCCTCTGCTGGCCATCACTGCCCGGGCAAAGGAACACGCCTCTCCGGGTCTGTGGTGCTCGAGCTCTCTCTGCTGGCAATCATGGGCATTCTTGCAATGTGGAAGGCCCTGGTGGCTCAGCTGAGACACTGAAGTTGCCTGGGCAACTAAACCTGTTCTCCACATTGGGAAAGGTTTTAATGACAGGGCCTGGGACACAAAGAAATCTTTTCCTTCCCCTTTCTTGTGAGTGAAGAATGAAACCGAATTTATTAACGTAATGACATCATTTGTAATGTTTTAAGCAATGTTCACAGAAAAATAGACCACCAATTTACACTTGCTGAGCAAGTGGTAATTGTGTTTACCACCAAAATACTTAGGTTAGATAAAGAATGGACACCTTTGAGAGAGATACTGGCGTCAGCTATGGAATGAATGAGCCCTAGGGATACAAGGGACAGCCAATGTAATGGAGTCAATCCTGTAATAATACTGTTGCCTGTTTTCACAGGATAGCTACACTTGGGCTTAAATACAACATAATTTATAGACATATGGAATGACTACAATGTATGCCTAAAACTCATACAACAAATGTGTGAACAATATTTCAATTAAAAATAGACATCCTTTACACTATTTTTAATTTCTCCTTCTTTGCCAATAAACTATCATTCTTGGGGCGCTTGGGTGGCTTAGTCGGCTAAGCGTCCGACTTTGACGCAAGTCGTGATCTTGCAGTCCATGAGTTTGAGCCCCGCATCAGGCTCTGTCCTGAGAGCTCAGAGCCTCGAGCCTGCCTCAGATTCGGTATCTCCCACTCTCTCCCCCCTCCCCAGCTCGGGCTCTCTCAAAAAAAGAAAAAAGAAACATTAAAAATGAAAAATAATTCCTAATTTGGAACCTGTGAATTTCCATTTATACCAGATTCTCTAACATCACCATCTTGATGTGGAGAGCTTATCTGAAAAGTCACTCATAATATCTTTGATGACACATATGTGACAAGGTCAGAATGAAACTTACAGGGAGCTATGAATCAGTTGTGAATTTACAGTATGTATCCTTGGCTAATATTTCCAATGAAACGTGCTTTAGGGACACAGATGGATGAAATAATGTCCACCAGTCATATAGGTAAATATCCTGTAGGACCATTATGTCTTCAATTACTAATTGCCATCTCTTCAGCATTAAAAGAAAGCTGGGACAAGAAAATGTCTTTGAATTTGATGTAAGAGAAGACTAGAGTGTTTTAAAGTGTTCACCTACCTTCTGGAATCCTCAGATTAGTTGTGGACAGGAGGATATCAACCCACGATTGGGATGCACACTGCTAGTCCCAGAGGGAGGATATGGACCTTATTGTCAATTTTTTTTTTATCAATATCAGCAGTCCACCTCTGCCAGGTACAGACTTCAGGACCTGGGGACAACACGATGCCTGATGCCTGGGTTCAGAACTTGAGGAAGGCCAGCTGGTGGGGGAGAGGGGAAATCCAACAGGGCCTGGGGCAGTGAGGGAGATGGCCCCAGGACACCTCCCCACAGGGCAGACTTGGAGTATACCTGCCAAAGAGCAGCACAATCTCCCTCAAGACATCCCTCTCCATGACACAACATGAGGCTGAGCCTCACAATTCCAGAAGAAATGAGGGATACCCATCTGTTCAATTCCAATGGCTTCTGCAGAGCTTGGACCCAGGGATGTTGGAGTCTTGGGGTCATGGAACTCTGATGGCCATGATACAAGCCCTTTCTGCCCCAGCACTCAGAGCCACCTCATACATCCCGTCTCCCCTGAAGCATCTAACGCCATCCACATACTGTGAGCAGGTGTCTACCTTCCTCTTTGTACTTCCTCTTTGTCACTGTTTCTCTCTAACCACATCTCTCTATGTTTCTTCCTTTCACTCTTTAGGGAGTGTAACATACGGTGCTAACCTTTATTCTTATACATGTGAATATCCAATTTTCCCAGCACCAGTTATTCAAGAGACTATTCTTCTCCACTGTGTATTTTTGACTCCCTTGTCAAATACTAGTTGACTGTGCATACATGGGTTTAGATTGGGCTCTCAATTTCCGTTCCATTGTCTTGTGTGTGTGCTTATGCCAGTGACATAATAGTGACTGCTTTGTGTTAGAATGAAGCTTGAAATCAAGAAGTGTGATGCCTCCTATTTTGTCCTTTCTTGCATTGGCTACTTAGGGTCTTTTTGGGGTTCCAAATACATTTGACGATATGTGTTTCTAATTGCATAAAAATTGCATCGGAGTCTTAATAGAGATAGCACTGAATCTCTAGAGGGCTTTGAGTAGTATGGACATTGTATCTGTATTAATTCCTCCTACAGATGGACATGGGGTGGCTTTTCACTGACTTGTGTGTTCTGTTTCTTCCATGAAAATTGAATTTCTTCCATTTTTGCACACAGGTTTTATAGTTTTCTGTAGAGATCTTTCACCTCCTTGGCTAAATTTATTCCAATAAATTTTATTGTTTTTGATGCTATTGTAAACATATGGCCAACTAATCTTTGACAAAGCAGGAAAGATTATCCAATGGAAAAAAGACAGTCTTCTTTAACAAATGGTGCTGAGAGAACTGGACAGCAACATGGAGAAGATTGAAGCTAGACCACTTTCTTACACCATTCACAAAAATAAACTCAAAATGGATAAAGGATCTGAATATGAGACAGGAAACCATCCAAACCCTAGAGGAGAAAGCAGGAAAAGACCTCTCTGACCTGAGCCGTAGCAATTTCTTACTTGACACATCCCCAAAGGCAAGGGAATTAAAAGCAAAATGAACTACTGGGACCTTATGAAGATAAAAAGCTTCTGCACAGTAAAGGAAACAACCAACAAAACTAAAAGGCAACCAACGGAATGGGAAAAGATATTTGCAAATGACATATCAGACAAAGGGCTAGTATCCAAAATCTATAAAGAGCTCACCAAACTCCACACCCAAAAAACAAGTAATCCAGTGAAGAAATGGGCAGAAAATATGAATAGACACTTCTCTAGAGAAGACATACAGATGGCCAACAGGCACATGAAAAGATGCTCAATGTCGCTCCTCATCATGGAAACACAAATCAAAACCACACTCAGGTATCACCTCACGCCAATCAGAGTGGTCAAAATGAACAAATCAGGAGACTATAGATGCTGGTGAGAATGTGGAGAAACGGGAACCCTCTTGCACTGCTGGTGGGAATGCAAATTGGTGCAGCCACTCTGGAAAACAGTGTGGAGGTTCCTCAAAAAATTAAAAATATACCTACCCTATGACCCAGCAATAGCACTGCTAGGAATTTATCCGAGGGATACAGGAGTACTGATGCATAGGGACACTTGTACCCCAATGTTTATAGCAGCACTCTCAACAATAGCCAAATTGTGGAAAGAACCTAAATGTCTATCAACTGATGAATGGATAAAGAAATTGTGGTTTATAAACACAATGGAGTACTACGTGGCAAGGAGAAAGAATGAAATATGGCCCTTTGTAGCAACATGGATGGAACTGGAGAGTGTGATGCTAAGTGAAATAAGCCATACAGAGAAAGACAGATACCATATGGTTTCACACTTATGTAGATCCTGAGAAACTTAACAGAAACCCATGGGGGAGGGGAAGGAAAAAAAATAGGTTAGAGTGGGAGAGAGCCAAAGCATAAGAGACTCTTAAAAACTGAGAACAAACTGAGAGTTGATGGGGGGTGGGAGGGAGGGGAGGGTGGGTGATGGGTATTGAGGAGGGCACATTTTGGGATGAGCACTGGATGTTGTATGGAAACCAATTTGACAATAATCTTCATATATTAAAAAAAATAAAATGTATTTATTTAGTTTGGTTTAAATTTATGTATGCATTTCTTTAGTATTTATTTTTTCAAGTTTTTATTTAAATTCCAATTGGTTAACATACAGTGTATGTTAATTTCATGTATAGAATGTAGCCATCCATAACTTACATACAACACCCAGTGATCCTCACTGCTAGCACCCTCCATAGCCCATCACCCATTTAACCCATGCCCCTGCCCACCTCACTTATAGTAACCCTCCATTTGCTATTTATAGTTAACAGTCTGGTTTCTGGTTGATTTTTATTTCATTCAATTATGTGAGGGGTCACATTTATTGATTTGCATTTCTGAAACATCCTGCCTTTACAGGGAAAAAAACCCTTCATCACGGTCAATGATCCTTTTCATGTGATCCTGAATTTGGTTTGCTTGTATGTTACTGGGAATGATTTATCTATATTCATCACGGGGATCCTGGCCTATAGATTTCTGTTCAGGTAGTATCCTTCCTGGCTTCTTACCAGGGTAATTCTAGTCTCATGAAATGAGTTTGGTGGTGTTCATTCCTTTTGAATCAGTGAGAGGACTGCTGTTAGTTCTTCTACAAACATTTGGTTAAATTCACCAATGAATCCACCTGGTCCTGGGGTTTTCTTCCTTGGCAGAACTTCGATTACTGATTCAATTTACTTACATTGGTTATCTTCTTGTATAGATACAGTCTTCCTTTAATGGGTTTGTGCAAACCTTCTATATCTTCCTGATACAATCTTGGTAGGTTGTGTGTTTCTAAGAACCTATCCATTTCTTCTAGGTAGGTAGTTTTATGTCATCTAATTCGGCCATAGTCACCACTTTGTCTGCTTTACGTTTCTTTGGTAAAAGGCATAATATCTTCTCTTTTATGTATAATTCTTTTGAATTTGGTCCTCTTTATGTCTTAGCATAGTCTATGTATAGTCCTGACAATTTTGTTTCACTCTTCTGAAAACCCACTGTTGGTCTTCTTCATATTTTCTATTGATTTCATGGTCTGTTTCATTGGTTTCCACTCTCATATGGATTAATTTCTCCCTTTTGAGAACATTGGGCATAGATTGTTTTTTTCTTCTAGTTCTTAGAAGTTAAAGGTAGGTTGTTCATTTGAGTCTCAAATCTATCCTCCACGTATGCAAATCCAGTGACTCATCAGAGAACCTTCAGTAGGTCTTTCTGTCCTATTTCTCATTCTCAGAACTCTGAGAAATAGAATCTGAAAATTTATTTGAAGACACAATAAATGAAAACTTCCCTAATGTGGGGAAGGAAACAGATCCAGAGCAGGAGGCACAAAGAATCCCCATTATATTCAACAGAAGCAGATCCACACCAAGTCATATAGTAATTAAAACCCAAAATGTCGTGATAAAGAAAAATTTTCACAGCAAGAAAAAAAAAGTTGACAGTTACCTACAAGGGAAACCCCATAAAGTTATCACTGGATGTATTTCAGAAGAAACTTTGAAACCGTAAGTAAGCAGCACGGTTTGGTAAAGGTACCGAATGGAAAACATCTGCAACCAAAGAGAGTCTATCCAGCAAACTATCATTCAGATGGAAGGAGAGATCAAGAGGTTCCCAAATAAATACTAAGCGAGTTCACAATCAACAAACCACCCCTGCAAGAAATGTTAAAGTGGACGCTTTAAGTGGAAAAGAAACACCTAAAGTGACAATATTAAAGTGTGAAATGCAAAAGCAATAAAAATGAGTATATCTGTAAAACATCAGTTAAGGTATTCACAATATGAAAGGTTTTGAAATAGGAACACTACATAGCTACAACATGGGGAGAGAGGAGTAAACAACTGGTTCAAACTTAAACAACTATCAACTTAATATAGACTCCTATATGCAGAAGTGGTTAGGTACAAACCTAATAATACCCACAAATCAAACACTAGTAATACATATGCAGAGTATAAAGACAATTTCAACTGTGAAATTGTGAAGAAACACAGCAAATCAAAAAAAGAGAAAGAGAACAAAGGATCAGAAAAAATCAGAAATAACCAATATCAAGTAAAAATAGGACAAGTACATGTCTATCAATTACTTTGAATAGAAACAGAATAAATGCTCAAATCAAAGGCACTGGGTGACAGGGGTAACTGGATGGCTCAATCGCTTGAGATTTCAACTCTTGATTTCGGTTCAGGCTATGATCGCAGGATCATGGGATTGAGCCCCAACTGGGCTCTGCACTGAGCATGGAACTTGGTGAGGATTCATTCTCATTCTCATTCTCTCTCTCCCCCTCTCTCTCTCTCTTCCCTCATTTGCCCCACCCCGCCCTCCCATGCCTGTTCTCTCTCTCTTCATAATAAAAGGCACTGGGTGATAGAATGAGTAAATATATAGGACCCATCTATCTTCTACCTACAAGAGACTAATTATAGAACTAAGGTTTCAAAAGAAATCTGCAGTAGCAATACCTTTAGCAGACAAAATAGATTTAAAAATAAAACTGTAAAAAGAGACAAAGAAGGACACTATAATAATAAAAGATACAATCCAACAAAAAGATAGAACAATTGTAAACATATATGCGCTCAACCTGAGAGCATCCAAATACACAAAGCAGTCCAAAACTAAAAAATTGATAGTCATCCAATAATAGTAGGGCACTTTAACACCCCAATGACATCAATGGAGAGAGATTTCCATCAGAAAATCAACAAGGAAATAGAGACTTTGAATGATAGAGTAGACCAGATGAACTTAACCAATATATTTTAGACATTCCATCCTAAAACAGCACAATACACATTCTTTTCACGTGCACATGGAACATTCCCACACTCGATAAAATATTAGGTCATAAAACAAGCCAAAACAAAATCAAACCGATTGACACCATACCATGTGTCTTTTCAGACCACAATGCTATGAAACTAGAAGTCTACAACAAGAAAAACAATCTGGAAAAGGCACAAAATCATGGAAGTTAAATAACATGCTACTACACAATCAATGGCTCAACCAACAAATCAAAGAGAAAATCCAAAAAAACATGGAAACAAATGAAAATGAAAACACAACAATCCAAAATTCTGTAAAGCAGGAAAACTGGTTCTAACAGGGAAGTTTATAACAATACAAGTCTGCCTCAGGAAAAAAAGAAACAAAAAAACACACACTGAAGGAAACGCCATAACTTTATAAAATAAAAACCAGACAAAGGACAAAAAACAAAACTCACAAAGGACAGAATGAAGAAAATAATTAAAATCAAAAAAGAAATAAATGATATAGAGATTAAAACTATGCACCCGATGCATCAAAAACGGATGAGGCAGTACGTGAAATCCTATCATACCAAGAGAGGCAGGGTGATGGTGTGAAACAGTCCAGAGCCAAGCAAGAATGGGGCAAGGCAAAAACAACCTCCAGTGCAGAGAGACAGGGGCAAAAAAAAAAAGAACACACTCCCTTCCAGATGCAGTGCGGTGTCCACGCATAAACAACTCCCCGCTCCAAGTGGGAGTACAAACATAACTTACTTCTTGTCCTAGACCTAACCCTAACACTAACCCAAATCCAAACACCTAAACATAACAGCTAACCCTAACCCTAACCTAATCCTAAAACCTGTCCTATCCCTATGCCTAAACCCAAACCTAACCCTACCGAACTGAGAAAGTAAACAAACCCTGAACTAACCCTAAACTTGAGCCTAAACCTCTAACCCTAACCCTATAACTCTAACCCTAAAACCCTAACCCTAATGCTCTAACTTTACCCGCTAACCCTAAAATTATAAAACCTAAAACTAACCCTAACCCTAACCATAAAACTCTAACACTAACCAGAACGCTAACCGCTATTCGAATCTCCACACCCATAACCCGAACCCAAGTCCTAGACCTAGACCTCACCTTATCCATAAAACTAACGCAAACCCTAACGCTAATGCTATCAACTTACCCTACCCCACCATCTAACCATTACCCTAACTCTCAAACCCAAACCATAACCCTAAACCTAAGCCTAACCCAAGCCCAAACCTAATGCCTAAACCGAACTCTAACTCCAAACCCTAACCCTTAACCATAACACTAAACACTAACCATAACCCTAAACATAACCCTAATGCATAAACCTAACTCTAACCCCTAACACTAACCCCTAACACCAACCCTAACCATAATCCTAACCCCTAACACCAAACCCAATCCCAAACCCTAACCCAACGCACACGACACACAGGAATGGTGTCACATCCACACTGGTGAAGTCCCTGATCAGAACATTAACCCTAGTTAAGGATCTTTCTAGATGAGGACCCAATTCCTATCTCTGAGAACACCACAAACAAATGGCCCAAAGTGGTACAGAATTACTCGACATGGAACATCGAACATCATCATGACATTTCCAGTGCCCGCATGGAGCAGCACAAGGGGGCTGATGAGGCCCAACTGAAGATGGCACACACACAAGGCTGGTCCTGGAACACAAAGACTAAGCCTGAACAGCCCGTTCTGATGAGGCCCATACACAATCCTCTGGGGAGACCACTACCCTGCAAGAGTCAGCGCTTGGAGCTTCCTGGGACCTAAGCCTAACCTTAACTGTGACACTCACATACCGCTCAAACTAAACCTCACCCCAACTCTAAACCTAACCCTACACATGACCCGCACCCGCGCATGGACCCTCATTCAGCCCTCAGGGTGATCATGGCACTGGTGTCACTTTGGCCCTGGCAACATCCATGGAACGAACCTTAACCTTGGCAAAAGCTTTCTCCTAATGGGGACCCAATTCCTAAGTCTGAGGACATGACGGACATGGGCCCCTGAAGCGGAGAAGGATTACTCAGCATGGAACCTGGAATAATGGAACCATGGAACAATGTCATTTCCAAAGACCAGAAGGAGCTCCACAGGGGACTTCTTGAGGTCTAACCGAGGAGTGGCACTGGCACCCAAAACTCAGCCTGCCTGGGACCCTCCTTAGACCCCTCTACTCAGCCTTGTGGGGTGACAATGATCCTACTGGGGGTATAGTGCCAGGAGCCTCCTGTGACCAAGCCCTAATCTTAACAGTGACCCACAGTATACACGTGAACCTAAACCTCACCTCATCTTTAACACTCACCCTGCACCTGACTCGCACCATGCATGTGCCCTCATATCATCGATACAGGGAGATCACAGGACTGGTGTCATTTTAGCCCTGGAGATTTCCCTGGCCAAAACCCTAACTGTAGCTAAGGCTTTCTGCATATGGAGACCGAATTTCCACAGTCTGACAAGAGCAGGCACAATTGGTTGAGAAGCGGTGCAGAATAATTGTGTGTGAAGCATGGAACATCACCATGTCATTTCCAAAGCAGGGCTTCAGGTGCACAGGAGGATTCCTGAGGCCTACCAAAGAGTGCAGATATAGGTGTGGGGCCATGGAACGCAAAGACTAATGCTGACCGGTACCCTTCCTTCTGCACTCCAGTCAGCCCTTCGGGGAGACAACTGCACTGCTGTAGGTTCAGGGTCTAGAACCTCCTGGGAACTAATCTCAACCATAAACAGAAATGTAACCCTAACGCTACACCTAAACCTAACACGAACTCTCACACTAACTCTAAACCAGACCCACACCCACCCATGTGCCCACATTTCAGCCCTCCATGGAATTCACGAGAATGGTATCGCTTCGGCCCTGGCGACGTCCCTGTACCGAACCCTAACCCTAGCTAAGGCTCTCTCCCCATGGAGACCCAATTCCAAAGTCTGACAACAGCACGTACATAGGTTCCAGAATCAGTGCAGAAATACTCAACATAACATGGAACATCACCATGTCATATCCAAAGCACAACTGCAGCTACAACAGGATTTATGAGTACTACACGAAGAGCTTTCCATACACTTGTCTGGACTTTGTACCCAAAGACAAATCGTTACTGGAAACCTCCCTTGTGTACTCCACTCAGCCCATCGGGGAGACAGCTGTACTAGGGGATTCCTGAGCCCCACCAGAAGGGTGGCCCATACATTTGACTGGCCATGGAACCCAAAGACTAATCCTGACCGGCACCCTCCCTTGTGTACTCCACTGAAACCTTCGGGGAGACAACTCCTCTGCTGTGGGGTCAGTACCTGGAGCCTCCTTGGACATAACCCTGACCCTAACCCTAACCCTAACCCTAACCCTACACCTGAACCTATCTATCACACTAACTCTAAAACAGACCCAGAGCCAAGAATGTGCCCTCACGTCACCCTCCATGGATTCACAACACTGGTGTCACTTTGGCCCTGGCAATGTCCCTGGACTGAACCCTAACCCTAGGTAAGGCTTTCTTCCCATGGGGACCCAATTCCAAAGTCTGACAACGGCACGCACACGTGTTCAAGAATAGGTGCAGAAATACTCGCCATGGAACGTGTAACATCACAACGTCATTTCCAAAGAGCTATGGCAGCTGCACTAGAGGACTTATTAGGCCTAACCGAAGGGTGGCCCATACATTTGTCTGGTCTTGGAACCCAAAAACTAATCCTGACCGGCACCTTCCCTTGTGTACTCCACTCAGACCTTCGGGGAGACAATTGCTCTGCTGTGGGGTGTCTAGAGACTCCTGGGACCTAACCCTACCCTTAAACATAACCCTCACCCTACACCTAACCTTATCTGTAACCTTAACCCTACACTTGACCTGCACTGTCGCATGGGCCCTCACTTCAGCCCTCGAGGGAGATCACGAGACTGGAGTCGCTTCAGCCCTGGCGATGTCCCTGGGCCGAACCCTAACCCTAGCTAACCCTAGCTAAGACTCTCTCCCCATGGGGACCCAAAACCAAGTCTGACAACACCACGCACCAGGTGTCCAGAAGCGGTGCATAGAACCTGGAACAACACCATGTCCTTTCAAAGATCCGGCTGCGGCATCCCGAGAGGATTCCAGAGGCCTCACTGACCAGTGGCCCAAAGAGTTGTGTGGTCTTGGAAGCCCAAGACTAATCCTGACCAGCACCCTACCATGTGCCCTCACCTTATTCCTTTGGGAAGACAACTGCACTGCTATGGGTTCAGCGCCTGGAGCTTTCTGGGTCCTAACACTACCCTAAACCTAAGCCTAACCAGAACCCTCTACCGAAACCTAATCCTATCTCAAACACTAACCCTCCACTTGACCATCATCATCGCATGGGCTCTCACTTCATCCCTGGAGGGATATCACGAGACTGGAGTCTCTTCGGACCTGGTGACGTCCAGGGACAGAACCTTAACCCTAGCTAAGGCTCTCTCCCCATGTGGACCCAATACCAAAGTCTGACAACACCACATGCCTGGGCTCCAGAAGCGGTGCAGGATCACTCGGGATAGAACCTGGAAGGTCCCCATGTGATTTCGAAGGCCTGGCTGCACCTGCCTGATAGGATTCCTGAGGCCTACTACACCAGTGACCCATAGAGTTGTCAGGACTTGGAACCAAAAGACTAATCCTGACTAGCACCCTCCCTTGTACACTCAGCCCAGCGGGGAGACAACTGCACTGCTGTGCGTTCAGCACCTGGAGCCTCCTGGGACCTAATTCTAACCCTAACCCTAAAAGTAATCCTAACCAGAACCCTCAACCGCAACCTAATCCTATCTTGAACTCTAACCCTACACTTGACCCGCATCATCGCTGGGCCCTCAATTCAGCCCGCAAGGGAGATCATGAACCTGGAGTCGCTTCGGCCCTGCCGACTTCCCTGGAACTAACCCTAACCCTGGTTAAGGCGCTAACCCCGTGGGTAACCAATTCCAAAGACTGACAACAGCACACACACGGTTTCGAGATCAGTGTAGAAATACTCTACACGGAATGTAGAACATCACCACGTCATTTCCAGAGTGTGACTGCAGCTGCACGAGAGGATTCCTGAGGCCTATGCAAAGTGTCTCCCATACATTTGTCTGGAATTGGAACCCAACTACTTATCCTGACTGACACCCTCCCTGGGGACACCACTCGGCCCCTCGGGGAGACAACAGCACTGTTGTGGAATCAGTGCTTGGAGCCTCCTGGGACCTAACCCTAACCAAAACTGTAACCCAAACCATATCCCTCAACCTACACTTAACCCTATCTCTAACCCTAACCCTGTACTTCACCTGAAACTTTGCATGGGCCCTCAATCAGCCCTCTAGGAAGATCATGAAACTGGAGTCGCTTCAGCCCTGGTGACTTCCCAGGACCGAACCCTAACCCTAGCTGAGGCTCTCTCCCCATGTGGAATAAATTTCAGGTCTGAAAACAGCACACACATGAGATCGACAATCAGTGCAGAAATACTCAGCATGGAACATGGAAATTCACCATGTCATTTGCAAAGCGTGACTGCAGCTGCATGAGAGGATTCCTGAGGCCTACGTGTAGGGTGGCCAAAACATTTTTCTGGCCTTGGAACCCAAAGCCTAATGCTGACCGGCACCCTCCTTTGTGTAGTGCACTCAGCCCTTTAGGGAGACAACTGATCTACTGTGGGTTCAGTGCCTGGTGTCTCCTGGGACCTAACCCAAACCCTATCCATGACCCAAACCATAACCCTCACCCTACACCTAACCCTATCTAGCACACTAACTCTACAGCGGACTCACAGCCACACATTTTCCCTCACTTCACCTTCCGTGGAGTTAACAACACTGGTGTCACTTCAGCCCTGGCAACTTCCCTGGACCGAATCCTAAACCTAGCTAAGCCTCTCTTCCCATGGGGTCCCAATTCCAAAGTCTGACAATACCATGCAGACTTGTTCGAGAATCGGTGCAGAAATACTCGGTATGGAGCGTGTAACATCACCATGTCATTTACAAAGCGCAACTGCATCTGCACAAGAGGATTCCTGAAGCCTACCCAAAGGATGGCCCATACATTCATCTGGCCTTGAAACCCAATGACTAATCCTGACAAGCACCCTCCCTTGTGTCCCCCACTCAGCCCTTTGGGGAGACAAAGGCTCTGCTGTGGGGTCAGTGCCTGGAGCCTCCTGGAACCTAAAACTAACCCTAAACGTAACCCTAACCGTAACACTCACCCTACACTTAACCCATTCTCTAACACTAACCATACACTTGACCTGCACCCTCCCATGTGCCCTCATTTCAGCCCTTGAGGGAGATCACAAATCTGGAGTCGCTTGAGCCGGTCTATTTCCCCAGACCGAATCCTAACCCTAGCTAAGACTCTATCACCATGGGGACCCAATTCCAAAGTCTGACAACAGCCTGCTCAACGGTTCAAGAATCGGTGCAGAAATGCTCGGCATGGAACGTGGAACATGAGCATGTCATTTTCTAAGGGTGACTGCGGCTGCAAGAGAGGTTTACCGAGGCCTACCCGAAAGGTGGCCCAGATATTTGTGTGGCCTAGAATCCAAAGGCTAATCATGACCGCCACCCTCCCTTGTGTCTTCCACTCAGCCCTCTGGGGAAACATCTGCACTGCCTTGGGATCAGTGTCTGGAGGCTCCTGAGACCTAAACCTAACAGAAACCCTAACCAGAACCCTCAGGCGAACCCAAACCCTATCTCGAACTCTAACCCTACACTTGAAGCGCACCATCACATGGGCCCTCACTTCAGCCCTCGAGGAAGGTCACGAGACTGGTCTCGTCAACACTGGCGATGTCCCTGGATCGAACCCTAACCCTAGCTAAGGCTCTCTCCCCATGGGTACCCATTACCAAAATCTGACAATCCCACACGCCTGGGGTCCTGAAGCAGTGCAGGATCACCTGGCATAGAACCTGGAAAATCACTATGTTGTTTCCAAGCCCCATTGTAGCTGCCCCTGAGAATTCCTGAGGCCTACCCGACCAGTGGCCCATACAGTTGTCTGGCATTTGAGCCCAAAATTAATCCTGACGAGCACGATCCACTGTGCCCTCACTCAGCCCTTCAGGGAGATAGCTGCACTGCTGTGCGGTCAGCACATCCCCCTGGGAACTAACCCTAACCCTAACATTAGCCAGAACATTCAACAGATCCCTAACCCTATCTCAGTTCAAAGCCTACTCATGACCTGCACCTTCACATGGGCCCTCACTTCAAACCTCCATGGAAATCACAAGACTGGATTTGCTTCGGCACTGGTGATGTCACTCAAACGAACCCTAAATTTAGCTAAGGTCTCTCCCCATGGGGACCCAATACCAAAGTCTGAAAACACCACGAGTCTGGGTGCATGAAGCGGTACAGAATCACTCAGTAAAAAACCTGGAACATCACCATGTCCTTTCAAAGGCCTGGCTGCAGCTGCCCAAGAGGATTCCTGAGGGCTCCCTGAAGGGTGGTCCATACATTTGTCTGGCCTTGGAACTCAAAGACTACTCCTGACCAGCATCCTCCCTTGTGTACTCCACTCGGCCCTTCGGGGAGACAGTTCCTCTGATGTGGGGTCAGTGCCTCGAGTCTCCTGGGACATACCCTAACCCTAACCGTAATCCTAACCCTAGCCCTCAACCTGCTCCTAACCCTATCTATCACACTAACTCTACAGCAGGCCCACAGCTGTGCATGTGCCGTCACCTCAGTCCTCCATGGAATTCATGATACTGGTGTCGCCTCAGCCCTGTCGATGTCCCTGGTCTGAACCCTAACCGTAGCTATGGCTCTCTCCCCATGGGACCCCATTCCAAAGTCTGACTACAACACGCACACGGGTTCGAAAATAGGTGCAGAAACACTTGGCATGGAACATCACCATGTGATTTCCACAGCGCGAGTGTGTCTACAAGAGAGTATTTCTGAGGCCTACCTGAAGAACGTCCCATATAGTTGTCTGGTCTTGGAACCCAAAGACTAATCCTGACTGGTACCCTCCCTTGTGTACTCCACTCAGCCCTTTGTGGAGACAAATCCACTGTTGGGGTTTCAGTGCCTGGAGCATCCTGGGTCCTAAGTCTAACCCTAACCTTAACCCTAACCATAACCCTCAACCTACACCTAACCCTGTCTCATTAAAAAGGACAACATCAGAATCAGAGGGCTCCCAGAAGATGAAGAGAGAGACAAAGGGGTAGAAGTGTTAAGTCAGCAAATCATAGTGGATATTTTTTTTTACCTAGGAAAAGGCACAAACATTAAAGTCCAGGAAGCACAGAGGACTCTCATAAGATTCCACAAAAATCCACCAGTAAAAGGAATATCATATTCAAATTCACAAAATACTCAGGCAAGGAAAGAATCATGAATGCAGCAAGGGAAAAAAGTCTTTAACCAACAAGGGAAGACAACAAAGATCAGGTTTGCAGCAGACTGACCCACAGAAGCTTGGCAGGCCAGAAAGGAATGGCAAGATATACTCAATGTGCTGAATCAGAAAAGTATGCAGCCAAGAACTCCTTATTTAGCAAGTCTGTCATTCAAAATAGAAGGACAGATTAAAAGTTTCCCAGACAAATAAAACTTAAAGGAGTTCGTGACCACTAAGCAATTCCTCAAGGAATTTTCAGGGGGGCTCCCTGAGGGGAGAAAAGATTTAAAAAAAGAATAAAAAAATACCAAAGACTGGATAGCACAAAAAACACCACCACAAAATCCAACGCTACAAGACACATAATGGCAATAATCTCATATCTGTGAGTACTCACTCTAAACGTCAATGGCATAGATGCTCCAATCAAAAGACACAAGGTAACAGGGTGGGGGAAAAAAGATCAATCTATATGCTGTTTACAAGAGACCCATATTAGATCTAAAGTCACCTTCAGATTGAAAGTAAGGGGCTGCAGAAACATCTATCATGCTAATGGTCTCCAAAGAAAGATGGAGTAGCCTTACTCATATCAGACAATCTAGACTTCAAAATAAAGACTGTAACAAGAGATGAATAAGTGTGTTGTATCATAATTGAGGGGGTCTATCCACCAAGAAGACTTAACAATTGTAAACATTTATGCTCCCAATGTGAAAGCACCCAAAGATATAAATCAATTAATCACAAATATAAAGAAGCTCATTGATAATAAAACCATAATAGTATGGGACTTCAACACCCCATTATGACAACAGACAGATCATTTAAACAGAAAATCAACAAACAAACAATGGATTTGAGTCAGACACTGGACCAGATGGACTTAACAGTTATATTCAGAACATTTCATCCTAAAGCAGAAGAATGTACATTCTTCTCCAGGACACATGGAACATCTGCAGAATAGATATCATACTGGAAAACAAATCAGCCCTCAACAAGTACAAAAAATTCGAGATCATACCGTGCATTTTATCAGACCACAATGCTATGAAACTCAAAATCAACCACAAGAAAAAATTTGGAAAGATAACAAACACTTGGAGACTAAGGAACATACAACTAAAGAATGAATGGTGGAATACAAGCTGGTGCAGCCACTCTGTAAACAGTATGGAGGTTCCTCAAAAAACTAAAAACAGAACTACCCTATGACCCAACAATTGCACTGCTAGGCATTTATCCAAGGGATACAGGTGTGCTGTTTTGAAGGAACACATGCACCATCCCCATGATTATAGCAGCACTATCAACAATAGCCAAAGTATGGAAAGAGCCCAAATGTCCACCAATGGATGAATGGATAAAGAAGTGATATACATATATACATATATATATATTATATATAATATATAATACAATAATATAATATATATTATAATAGATATGTTATATATATATATATATATATATATATATATATATATATATATATATGACTGAAATCTTGCCATTTGCAACTACATGGTTAAAACTGTAGGGTATTATGTTAAGTGAAATTAGAGAAAGACAAAAATCATATTACTTCACTCACATGAGGATTTTAAGAGACAAAACATGAACATAAGGGAAGGGAAACAAAAATAAAATAAAAACAGTGAGGGGGACAAAACAGAATGGACTCATAACAATGTAGGACAGACAGAATGTTACTGGACGGGATGTGGGAGGGGGTTGGGCTAAATGGGTAAGGGGCATTAAGGAATATACTCATGAAATCATTGTTGCACTATATGCTAACTAATTTGGATGTAAATTTAAAAACATAAAAAATAAAACTAAAAAAAAGGAATGAATGGGTGAACCAAGAAGTTAAAGAGAAAATTAAAAAGTACATGGAAGCCATGAAATGGATAACACCACACCCCTAAACCTCTGGGATTCAGCAAAGGTAGTCATAAGAGGAAGTTTATAGCAATCCAGGCCTTCCAAAAGAGGTAAGAAGGTCTCAGATACACAGTCTAACTTTATGCCTTAAAGAGCTGGAAAAAGAACAACAAATAAAACCAAAACCAGCAGAAGACAAGAAATGATAAAGATTACAGCAAAAATCAATGCTGTCAAAACTGAAAACAAAAACAAAAACACAAATAGAAAAAAAACAATAAATAACCCCCCTCCACCCACACACAAAACAGTAGAACAGATCAATGAAACCAGAAGCTTGTTCTTTGAAATAATTAATAACATCGATAAACCGCTAACCAGTTGGATCAAAAAGAAAAAGGAAAGCACCCAAAGAAATAAAATCACGAATGAAAGAGGAGAGGTCACAACCAACACAGCAGAAATACAAATAATAAGAGAATATTATCAGCAAATATATGCCAATAAAATGGACAATCTGGAAGAAACAAATTCCTAGAAATATATAAACTAACAAAACTGAAACAGGAAGAAATAGAAAATTGAACAGACCCATAAGCAGTAAAGACATTGAATTAGTAATCAAAAATTTCCCAAGAAAAAGAGCCTAGGGCCAGATGGCTTTCCAGGGGAATTCTACCAAACATTTAAGGAAGAGTTAACACCTATGCTCTTGAAGCTGTTCCAAAAAAAGAAATGTTAGGAAAACTTCTAAACATTTTCTCTGAACCCAGCATTACCTTGATTCCAAAACCAGAAAAAGACCCACTAAAAAGGAGAAGTATACACAAATTTTCATGATGAACATGGATACAAAAATCTTCCACAAGATATGAACCAACCAGATCCAACAATACATTTAAACATTACTCACCACGACCAAGTGGGATTAATACCTGGAATGCAAATCGGGTTCAATATCCACAAAACAATCAATGTGAGTTATCACATCGATAAAAGAAAGGACAAGAACCACATGATCCTCTCAATAGATGCAGAGAAAGCATTTGACAAAATACAGCATCCTTTCTTGATAAAATCCCTCAAGAACATAGGGATAGAAGGATCATACCTCGAGATCATAAAAGGCATATATGAAAGACTCGACGCTAATATCATCCTCAAAGGGGCAAAACTGAGAACTTTCCTCCTAAGGTCAGGAACAAGACAAGGATGTCCACTTTTGCCACTGGTATTCAACATAATATTGGAAGTCTTAGCCTCAGCAATCAAACACCACAAAGAAAAGGTATCCAAATCGTCCAGGAGGAGCTCAACCTTTCACTCTTCATAGATGGCATGAAACTCTATGTGGAAAACCCACCATAGTCCAACAAAAAACTGCTAGAAATAATATAGGAATTCAGCAAAGTGGCAGGATATAAAATCAATGCACAGAAATCAGTTGCATTCCTATGCACCAACAATGAAGCAAGAGAAAGAGGGATCAGGGAATCGATCCCATTTAAAATTGCACCAAAACCCATAAAATACCTAGGAATAAATCTAACCAAATAGGTGAAAAATCTATACACTGAAAACTATAGAAAGCTTATGAAAGAAATTGCAGATGGCAAACACACAGAAAAGAAAAATATTGCATGCTCCTGGATAGGAAGAACAAATAGTGTTAAAATGTCAATAGTACCCAGAACAATCTACATAGTCAACACAATACCATCAAAACAACACCAGCATTCTTCACAGAGCTACAACAAAGAATCCTACAATTTGTATGGAACCAGAAAAGACCTTGAATAGCCAAAGCTATCTTGAAAAAGAAAACCAAAGTAGGAGGCATCACAATCCTGGACTTCAAGCTGTATTACAAAGCAGTAATCACCAAGACAGTATGCTCTTGGCACAAGAACAGACACTCAGATGAGTGGAAGAGAATACGAACACAGAAATGGACCCAGAAATGTATGGCCAACTAATCTTTGACAAAAAGAATAGAATATCCAATGGAATAAAGACAGTCTCCTCAGCAAGAATGCTGAGAAAACTGGACAGCGACATGCAGAAGAATGAGTCTGGACCACTTTCCCACACTCAAAATGGATGAAAGACTCTCAAAATGGATGAAAGACCTAAATGTAACATAGGAAGCCATGAAAACCCTCGAGGAGAAAGCTGGCAGAAACCTCTTGGATGTTTGCTTCCACAACTTCTTAGTCAACAAGTCTCCAGAGGCAAGGGAAACAAAAGCAAAAATGAACAATTAGGACCTCATCAAAATAAAAAGCTTCTGCACAGTGAAGGAAACAATCAGCAAAACTAAAAGGCAACCAACAGAATGGGAGAAGATATTTGCAAATGACATATGAGATAAAGGACTAGTATGCAAAATCTATAAAGAACATATCAAACCCAATACCCCAAAAACAAGTAATCCAGTGAAGAAATGAGCAAAGACATGAGCAAACACTTTCCAAGGATGACATCCAGATGGCCAAATGAAACATGAAAAAATGCTCAACATCACTCATCATCATGGAAGTACAAATCAAAAACACAATGAGAGAACACCTCACCCTTGTGAGAATGGCTAACACTAACAACTCAGGCAACAACAGATGTTGGCGAGGAAGTGGAGAAAGAGGAACTCTTGTACTGCTGGCGGGAATGCAAACTGGCACAGTCACTCTGGAAACCAGTAGGTAGGTTCCTCCCAAAATGAAAAAGAGGACTACTCTACAACCCAGCAGTTACACTACTAGGTATTTATCCAAATGATACAGATGTGCTATTTTGAAGGGAAAAGTGAACCCCAAAGTTATAGAAGCACCATCAACAACAGCTAAAGTATAGAAAAAACCCAAATGTCCATCGATGGATGAATGGATAAAGAAGATGTGGTGTACACACACACACACACACACACACACACACACACACACACACACACACACTAGAGTATTGCTTAGCAATCCAAAATAATAAAATGTTGCCATTTAACCTGCATGGATGGAACTAGAGGGTATTATGTTAAGCGAATTTAGTCAGAGAAAGACAAATATTATAGGACCTCACTCATATGAGGACTTTAAGATACAAAACAGATAAATATAAGGGATGGGAAGCAATATAAAAACAATAATATAAAAACATGGAGGGGGACAAAAACATAAAAAACCCTCTTATATGTGGAGAATAAACAGTGTTACTGGAGGGACTGTGGGAGGGCTGATGTGCTAAATGGGTAAGGGACTTTAAGTACTCTACTACTGAGATCATTGTTCCACATTATGCTAACTTGGATGTAAATTTTAAAAATAAATTAACTAAAAATTAAAAAAAAATTAACCCAGTAAATAAAAGACATCCCAACAGAATATTGTTGAAAAGCTGTCAGTCATGAGTCCCCACTAAGGTTTGTACCTAAATGGCTTTCTTAATTTCCCTAGTTTCTCATAAATACGGACAGTGTGCTCTGACACAAATCTGCTCTTGCCCTGCCTCAAGGTGAGCAGAAAGAATATATTCACCTTTGACTTGGCTTGTTAAAAAGAAAAGAGAAAAGCAAATTCATTTAACATAAAGCAAGTTTTACTCATGATGCAAAATCTGCTTGACTACTTTGGACATAATGTATTGCATTTGTTTATGGCTGACTTTGCCTAAATTAGTGAATCTATTTAAATGACCAAATATTGCACGTTTCACTTAGTTGCAAACACACACACACACACACACACACACACACACACACACACACACAAATAGCATGAAACAAAAGTGAATAGGATATAACATAAATGCAGTAAGGACATAAAAGATTAGTTTTCCTATAAAACATAAAATAACTGCTTTGGCAACAGTTTTCCATTTGATAACTTCACAAGCAAATTTATATTGACTTCCAATTTATTAACCATTTTTAGAAATACTATGTTTAATGATAACTCTAAATACAAGTGGGATTATTTTTCAGAAAGAGGGAAACATTTTTTTTCTCCTTAGTATATTAATTAAGCTGAAAACTGAAAGGATATCAGTTTTGTAAAAGACAATCCCAACAGACAACATTGTTGGTATCTGAACCATCATGTCAGTAAATGTACAGTCAGTGAGGCTGTATCCTTGACTGAAAATCATGCACCATTTGTGGAGGGAACACCAGAAACTCTCCTCCAACATGATGATTGTCATTCAGGAGCTGTATTTTTTTTTATTTGATGAAATGGCATGTTCAAACTATCTTTATCATGACTCCAATCTCTGGCTTTTTAAGTCCAGGTCAGTTCTAAAATGGTCTTAATTCATTTGCCTCGGGTAACTTCTCTTAATCCTGAATACCCAAATAAAAGAGACCTCAAATTAATTTTTTGATCATTAAAGAAAATAGGTCTACCAAAACAACATATACCAAACCTTACTAGCTATGATAGTATGCTTATCTCTTCCAAGTTACTAAAAGATTTACTGCTTGTATTCAGCTTAATGGTCAACCTGGCATTTAATGGGAGCCTAGGGAAACAACAGTAATGTATTTTTGGAATTTCAGGCTATTCCTTTGTTTCAATCAGCAGTCACTATAAATATGTTATGGTCTACAGATTTATTCTAGACCTATCTTCTATGTTTAAGTTTATATTTGAGAGAGAGAGAGAAAGAGCATGAGCCAGGGAGGGACAGAGAGAGGGAACACAGAATCGCAATCAGGCTCCAGGCTCCCAGCTGCCAGCACAGAGCCCAACATGGAGCTCAAAGTCATGAGCAGTGAGATCATGACCTGTGCCAAAGTCAGATGATAACCAAATGAGCCACACAGATACCCGAAGACCTATTTTAAATTTGCAAATATCAGACTCCAAAAGTACTGACTATTATCTAAGCCTTTAGCTCATTCACAAGTTGCATTGACTTTGAACAAAAGTAATTTTGACAAGATGCGCTAGTCTTCTATTCTTAGGAGCTACACAGACATAGAAGCAGAAAACCAACAGCTTCCTCATACACAACTTAAGAATCATCTCTACACCACTGATGCCAATTTAAAACAACCATTATATGGCCACTTGATCAACATTCATAAGGTCATGGCAATGGTTTGGAAATGCCAAATGAAACCAGAGCTCAACACGTGTAAGGAGTCACCCCATGACCCCTAGGATTTCCATCTACATGTCCAAATGACAACTATTAACAGCTGCTTTCCTGTCAATTTAATGATGGTACAACTTGCATGAATGCAAATATAACATAATTTTTAAAACAGAGCTCATTCTGAAATAGACAATCTATGCAGAAAAATCCTAAGTTCTATTTCAAACAATCAGCTGCACCCAAAGAAAGAACGATACTGTCTTAGCTATAAATAACTGACTTTCAAAATCTACGACGGGTTTTCACCAATACAGCTCAGTCATGTTACCAAGAACACATGGTAAACTCTTACAACAAAGGCAATGGCCTTTTCCTCTATATTGTAGGAAATATAACAGCTATTATCTTGACATTATGAATTCATTGTATAATTCAGACCTGTTACAAAGGAAACAAACTCTCTCAGTATTCTTACTGGCTAAATTTTGCAAAGGGAAGAATACGTTTATATAATCATTAAGGATAACGGAAATTGCAGCAATAAAAAACAAAAGGATGTAATATTGAAATTCAACCTGTGGGTATAATTACTCAGATACTAAACTTAATCCCATTTCCTGAATTGTTACACCAGCTTTACACGTACCATTGCTTATATCATACCAGGCTGAAGTATGGCTTTTCCCCGTTCATCTTGGGGACATATGGTAGATGAAAGAAAGTGGGCTTTGGAGCCCATAAGAACAAAGTTATCGAAAGGACAGCACTTACTAGTACTGTGATCTCAGAAACATGACCTACTCTCTTTTGAGCTTCAGATTGTTGATTTTCAAAATGAAAATAATCATACTTACCTCACCTGGAGGTTATGATGTCCGTGCTAAAGATGTAATTCCAGTGCCAGCCAGGAACTTGGAGTATAGAGGTAGAAGGAAGATGCAAGCCTATACAAATAAATACAGTTATAACTTGGGCTAAGGGCAAACTGGGATTAGCACTGTGTGAACAAATAACGGGCACAAGGGCATAGAGAAAAAAAAAAAACCCATGTAGGTAGTGACTAGGTACAACAGACAGAAACCTGTTATGGAATGGATTTGCCCCCAAAATCCATACATTGAAGTCTTAACTACCCATGGGACTGTACTTGGATACCAGATCTTGAAAGGTAAAGTGGAGGTCAAATGAGCTCATTTGTGGGGAGGGACTCTAGTCTGATAACCGGTGTCCTATAGGAAGAGAGTGGGCAACTACACACACAGAAGGAAGACCACGTGAAGACAGTGGGAAGGAGGCCATCCACCAGTCATGGAGAGAGGACACCCACCCTGGCCACACCTTGATCTGAAGTGTGAGAAAATAAATAAATCAATTTCTGTTGCTTAAGCCACCCAGTCTGTGGTACATTGTGATGGCGGACCCAGCAAAATAATAAGAAATCCTAATATTTACTTGCTCAGCAAATGGTGTGTGAGCCTTTGAAGGAGTTGGGCACTGTTCGAGGGCCCTAAGGAACCAGCCCTAAACAAAGCTAGTTTGGTCTTTGGATCCCATGGAGCCGATAATCTGGCAGGGACTGCAGTAGGCGACATCCAGCAAGCAAGAAAGAAAAACAGATGGTGCCAAGGGCCAGGAAGAAAAAGAATGCAGGAAAGGGATATGGGGTGTTCAGGTCAGAGAAGGAACAGTTTTCAGTTTCACATAGAGAGCTAGCAGAGACTCCACTGAGCAGGTGATGTCAGAGCAAGGTTATGACGGAAATGAGGGAGTATGTCTTGTTGGCACGTGGAAGTATATCCCCGACAGAGAGAGGCAAAGTGAGTGCAAAGACCTGAAGCAGGAGTATGTGCCTGACAAGCTCAGGGAACAGGGATGGGCCAGTGTGGCAGCAGCCCAGTAAAAAAGGGGAGGGGAATAGGAGAGGCCTACAGGGAGGTAGCAGAGTCTGGGGAGGGTAGCACCTGTGTGGTGCACAGCTGGAGTCAGGTGTCTGGAGACATGAACAGCTGTGGGCAGCGCATAAAGACTTAGAGGCCCCAGATGCTGGCATATAGAAGCCTGAGGCTGGCTGAGATCACCCCAAAGTAAGGGCAGATGGAAAGCAGATGGGGGACAGGAAGAAGATGAGGACCTACCAACACAGACACTGGTGAGCAGCGGCCCAGACGGTGGGAGGAGGAAGGAAGTAATTTTTAAAGAAAGGGGGTAATCAAATGAGACCGTAAAATGGTGCCACGTAATCCACATACTGAAGTTTGAGACTTCACTGTGACCTTCAGCGATGTGTGTCATCCATTAAAGAGATGAGAAGTAGGGACGAGTGGGAGAGGAAGCCCATTCAGACTCAGCTGACAGAGAAACAAGGGAAGTTCTGCAGGCACTGGCACATGCACTGCTAGGCATAGGAAGACAAAGCAGGTGGTGCTGGATGGGAAGTGATTGCTCCCCGTGGGCCGGGAGAAACAGCTGCAGGTGCACAGGAAACAATAATGCTAGTATGTGCAACACGAAATATTTGTACTTGCTTAAGCTCTATCAGAGCGGATAACCATGGATAGTTAACCATGAGATAAAAATAACCTAACTGTAAAGTCAATACCAAACCAATTGTTGACCCAACACAGATAGGCAATCAAGGAAAGATGAAAGGAAGTAAAAGGAACTCAGGGAACACAAACCCCACCTGCTTACCAGTAAAATCACCTCTAGCATTTCTAGTTTTAGAGGCCCCACCTGCCTAGGGACATTCATGAAATGGCCATGGTATCCTGACCGTGGAAAAGTAGCATAATCACTTGTTTGCTAAATAGTGACTCATTTGAATGGCCACACGAGGGTTTTACTGTCTCTTCCAATCGGTGAAATGGACCTTCCCGTGAAGAGGCGGGAATAGGGCAAGAAGACAAGTAGACTGATGGAGCTGCTTTAAAATGATTTTAGCTTCACTGTTTTTTGAGAGAGAGAGAGAGACAAACAGACAGAACACACGTGGGGAAGGGGCAGACAGAGAGTGAGACACAGTATTTGAAGCAGACTCCATGTTCAGAATCATCAGCACAGAGGTGAAGCGAGGGTTTGAAACCACAAACCGTGAGACTATGACCTGAAGTGGGACACTTAATCCATTGAGTGGCTGAGACAGTGCAAAATACGTCTGGCCTAAAAGGAACATCAAGGCTACATCGCTGATGAAGGGGTGCAGAAGGGGCACATGCATGATCCCCTCCCGTGCCAAGGTGTGGGAAAGAACATGAGTGACACCCCTCCATCGCAGAGACAGTGGCGCAATGGTGACCCCTTCCCTTGATGTGGGAGGGTGCATGTGTTAGCCCCCTCCTGTCCAAAGGGGGGGGAACGCTAATGCTTGAAAACCTCTCATACCCAGGGTGGAGGAAGTACTACCTAAGCCTTACCCTACGCCTTATGTCAGTGCCAACCCTAACACTTACCTTAAGAGATGTGTGTTTCTTCAGCTGTGAAAGTGAAAGAACCATTCGTGAAATATCACATTTAATAGTGACATCACTACTCTCTCCCTAAAAGGTGGCACTGTGAATGGGTGACCATCTCACACACCAACCAGGGGCAAGGCAGAATCCTGAAACACCTCTGGCATCAAGTGGGGTGGGGCACATGTTTGAACACCCTCCAATGCTGAGGGGGGTTATGTGCATGTGTGAACACCCTTCCCACCGAGGTGAGTGGGGTCAAGCATGAACACTGTCCCTTACTGAGGGAGGGTTGTGTGCCTGAACAAATGGTCTGCCTCACAGAGAGGGGGTTGTGGGCATGCCTGAACCCCCTTTGGCAAGGCAGGGGGGAGGGCTTTTCACATGCGTGAACACCATCCTGGCGAGAGGAGTGGGGAGCATACGTCAACGCCCTGGCCGCGTTTCTTCAGCTGTGTTTCTTCAGTTGTGAAAGTGAAAAGAACCATTCATGAAACATCACATTCAATAGTGACATCAGTACTTCCTCCCTGAGGGGTGGCGCTGTGCATGGGTGACCGACTCACATGCTGACAGGGGGCCAGGCGGAAGCCTGAACCACCTCCTGTGCTAAGTGGGGCAGGGCGCATGCACCAACGACCTCCCTGGCTGAGGTGGTGGTTCTGTGCATGCCTGAACACCCTTCCTTGCCCAGAGGAGGGGGGCGCATGTGCAAATGCCTTTCCTCATTGAGGGTAGCTGTGTGCATGCGTGAACATACACTAGTAGGGGGGGCTGTGCGCATGCCTGTACAGCCTCCTGCGGTAGTGGGTAAGGAGCATGCATGCATGCCCTCCCTCACTGATGGGGATTGTGCTCATGTGGAAATGCCCTACCTCTTGGAGCAGGAGTTTTGTGCATGTGTGAACAGTCTTCTGCCAGTAGGGAGAGCTGTGCACATGTGTGAACAGCACCCAGTGGTATGGGGTGGGGCCCACGTGCGAATGGCATCCCTCCCCCAGCTGGGGTTGTTCAGAAGTGTGAACACACTTCCGCCACAAGGGGGGCTGTGCACATCTATGAACACCCTCCAGCGCTGAGGGGGTAAGGTGCATAGGTCAACACCCTCCCGTGCCAAAATGGGTATGGGGCACATGCTTGAACCATTCCCTTGTTGAGGGATGCATGGTGCATATGTGAATGCCCTCCTTCATGGAGGGGTTGTTGTGCGCGTGCATGAATACCGTCCCTCACCGACTGGTGGCTATGCGCATGCATGAACACCCTCCCGGGCAGAGGGGGATGGGGCAGATGCGTGAATACTCCCCCATGCTGACGTGTCACGTCACATAGGTCAACACCTTCCCATGCCAAAGTGGGGGGATGGTGCACATGGGTGAACACCCTTCCACCAGGAGGGGAGCCTTACACGAGAACAAACTCCTGCACTAATGGGGCAGGGTGCGTGAACAAACGCCCTCCGACGCCAAGGAGGGTTGTGCATGAGAACACCCTTCTACACGGACAGAGGGCTGTGCCCATCTGTGCCAAGGGGGGCGGGGTGTATTAGTGAAACACCTCTCTTGCAGAGAGGGGGAGCAAGCATGACCTAACCCTTACCCTAAAGCCTAAATGTAATGCTAACCCTAACCCTTACCTTAAGTGATGCATGCTTCTTCAGCTGTGAAAGTGAAAAGAATCATTGATGAAAGGTCACATTTAATAGTGGCAACAGTACTCCCTCTCCGAGGAGTGGCACTGTTCATGGGTGACACCCTCCATTACCGAGGGGATGAGGAGCATGTGTGAACCACCTCCCATGCTGAGGGAGACAGGGCACATGTGTGAACACCCTCCCTCACCTTGGGACGGGTGGTGCAAATGTGAGAATGCGTGAACGCACTTCCAAGCTGAAGAGGATGGGGCACCGTGCTGAAGGGGGCGGGACACACGCATGAATATTCTCCCACACTGAGGGGTGGTGCTATTGTGTGAATACACTCTAGAGACGAGGGGGTGGGTGTGGAAGCATGACCTAACCCTTACCCTAACCATTAATGGTAATGCTAACCCGGACGCTTACCTTAAGAGTTGTCTGCTACTTCAGCTGTGAAATTGAAAAGAACCATTCATGAAACGTCACATTTAATAATGGCATCACTATTCCCTCATTGAAGAGTGGCGCTCTGCATGGGTGACCTCCTCCCACACCAAGGTGGGGCTGTGCACATGCGTAAAAGCCCTCCCTGCTGAGGTGAGCAAGACACATGCATGAACCATCTCCCATGCAGAGGTGGGGTGTGCCCATGAGTGAACACCCTCCCGACCCTACAGGTGGTCATGCACATATGTGAACAATCTGTCCCGAAGTGGGGATCTACGCATGTGTGAAAGCCCTCCCCAGCAGAAGTGGAGTGGAGCACGTGCTTCAATATTTTACCACTCTCAGGGGTTGGGGTGAAAGGGTGAACACTCTCCCTTGCTCAGGATAGTGGGGTAATGTGTGAAGTCTTCCCGTGCTGAGGGGGGAGAGCAAGCATGACCTAGCCCTTATCTTAACCCCTAACTATAATGCTAACCCTACCCCTGACCTTAACAGATGCATGCTCCTTCAGCTGTGAAAGTGAAAACAGCCGTCCATGAAACATCAGATTTAATAGTGGCATCACTACTCCCTTGCTGACTAGTGGTGCAGTGCACAGGTGACCCCCTCCAGCGCCTGAGGGGGGAGGGCACATGCGTGAACCCCCTCCCACGCTGGGGGGCAGGTTCATGCACATACCTGAACACCTTCCCAAGCCAAGGGGGCACTGTGCTCATGCATGAACACCTCCTGAGCGAAGGAGGGCATGGTACATGGACAAATGCCCTCCCTCGCCAAGGGTTGTGGTGTCCATGCATGAACACCCTCGCACACGAGATGGGTGCAGGCGCATACATCAACATCCCCCTCCCCCCCCGCTGAAGGGGACTGGTTCCTATTGGTGAATGCCCTCCTGAGATGGGGGGGGCGTGGCTCATGTGTGAACGCCCTCCCACTCCAAGGGAGGGTGCAGGCATGGCCTATCCCTTACCCGAACCATGAACGACAATCCTAACCATAACACTTACCTTAAGAAATGCCTGCTTCTTCAGCTGTGAAAGTGAAAAGAGCCATTCATAAAACAACACATTAAGTAGTGGCATCACTACTCCCTTGTGGAGGGGAGGCAGGCTGCATGCCTGAACACCCTTCCACAAGGAGGGTGGCGGGGGTCAGGTGTGACCTTCCTCCCTTGCCAAAACGGGGGCTGCAAGCATGACCTAACCCTTACCCTAATCCTCAGGGTAATCCAAACCCTAACCCTCATCATAAGAGATGCTGCTTCTTCAGCCATGAAAGTGAAAAGACTCATTCATGAAATGTCAGATTTAATAGTGGCAACACTACTCCCTTGCTGTCTCTTTCAATCAGTTAAATGGACCTTTCCGTGAAGAGGCAAGAACAGGACAAGACCCTATGGAGCTTTAATTCACTGGCCTACAGAGACAACATCAATACAATCAATAGGGACAACACATCTCCCCATGGGCCAACAATTTAGGTTGGGGTGACCTCAGAGAATATCCTCTCTGAGGGATGTAGATGTACACTTACCAGTCAAAAGTACAACCTCACTTGATCCAAAATACATAACCAACACCTTAGGTTTGATACATGTACCCTGTTAGAGTTTCCTTTTGGGGGTGGGTGATTGTTGTCTCCACATTCGATGCAGAGTTATGAAACGGTGGTTGTGGGTGTTTTCTCCTCTTCCATCAAGAGTTCCAAGGTGACAATTTGTGGGAGCCAAGTGGTAGTTGGTCTGCTCCTGAATCCCTGCGTGCGTCGGGTTCCCTGTTGAGCATCATAGCAGAGGCCTAGTGGAAATATGAGAGATGTCAGAAGACACTCAGGTAACCAAATATGTGAATGAAGAACCTCCTGAAATACCATCAGAAGACTATGGGACACTGCTACCATCCACAGTTACAGTCCAGTTTCCGAGAGCATGTGGGATGCTCTAGAGGAATGCAGTGTTACAGTGGATGAGAGGTGTCCGGCTAGTAGAAGAAATGCTGTGCATCCCCGATGCTGGCTGGGGAAATGTCGTATATGTTGTCAGCTATGCCAAAGATAACAAAAGAACAATGAACGAGACAGACGCCTGCTTCTTCAGCAAAGAAAGTGAAAAGAGCCATCCAGGAAATATGGGATTGAAAATGATTTTAGGTACATTAAGTTTTGACAGACACAAAGAACACAAGTGGGGCATGGGCAGAGAGAGAGAGAGAGACAGATAGTATCTGAAGCAGGCTCCAGATTCCCAGCTATCAGCACAGAAGCTGCCAAGGGCTCAAAACCAGAAACCAAGAGATCATGAACCAAGATGAAGTGGGACGCTTAACTCAGAGACATCCAGGTGCCAAGAAAAACATCTGAATTAAAATGAATATCACTGCTACATCGCGGATAAAGGGAAGCATATGGGACACATTCGTGAAGCCATCCCACACCAAGGGGGATTGCACCATCCGCTAAACCTTAACTGACACCTAACATTAATCCTAAACATAAACCTTACATTAAGAAACGCCTACTTTTTCAGTTGTGAAAGTGAAAATAGATATTCATGATTTAATACTGGCATCAGTATCAGATTTAATACTGGCATCAGTAATCCCAATCTAAGGAGTGGTGAGACTCAAGGGTGACACCATCGCATGCAGAGGGTGTGGAGGGTAGCATGTGTGAGCACACCCCATGCACCAAAAAGGATTGGGTGGTATGTGAAATCCTACCATACTGAGAGAGTGTGGGGTGATGGTGTGAAAAACTCCAGAGCAAAGGTGGAATGGGCAAGGCAAGAACAACCTCCAGTGCAGAGAGACTGGGGCGATAGCAAGAACACAATCCCTTGAACATGGAAGGTGGTGTCCACGCATGAACACCTTCCCGCTCAAAGTGGGGATGCAAGCATGACCTACTCCTTGCCCAACTCCTAAACCTATCACTAAACTAAATCCCACCACCTAAACCTAACACCTAACCCTAACCATAACCCTAATGCTAAATCCTGCCCCCACCCTTCCCCTAACCCTAGCCCTACCTCTAACTAACTATAAATGTAAACATAACCCGAACCAACCCTAACCTTACCCTAACCCTCTAACCCTAAGCCTCTAACTCTAACCCTAAAACCCTCATCCTAACGCTCTAACTCTACCCGCTAAATCTAAAACTATAAACCTAAGGCCCTCTCCCCATGGGGATCCATATCGAAAGACTGATAACAGCACACACACCGGGACCAGAAATGGTTCATGAACACTCAGCATGGAATGTGGACATCACCATGTATTTCCAAAGCACAGCTGCAGCTGCACAAGAGGATTCCTGAGGCCTAAATGATGGGTGGCTCATACAGTTGTCTGGCCTTGGAACCAAAAGACTAATCCTGACCAGCACCCTCCTTGTGTACTCCCTTCTGCCCTTTGGGGAGACAAATGCTCTGCTGTGGTTTCAGTGCCTGGAACCTCCTGGGACCTAACCCTAATGCTAACCAGGACCGTATGCTAACCCTCAACCTAAACCTAACCCTATCACTCACACTAGACACATCTATCTACACCAGACCAGATACAGTTGTCTGTCCTTAGAACCCAAAGATTAATCCTGACCTGCAGCCTCGGTTGTGCACACCACTCAGTCATTCGTGGAGGCAACTGCACTGCTGTGGGTTCAGCGCATGGAGCCTTGGGAATGAAGAAAACCCTAACCGTACCCCTAACCATAACCCTCAAACTAATCATAACCCTAATTCTAACCCTAACCCTACACTTTAGCCACACCCTCGCATGGGATCTCAGGCCAGCCCTTGAGGGATACCACTAGACTGGAGTTGCTTCGGCCCTGGTGACTTCCCTGCACTGAACCCTAACCCTGGCTAAGGAACCTTCCCCATGGGGACCCAATTCACAGTCTGACATCAGCACGCACATGGAATTGAGAAGCAGTGCAGGAATACTTGGAGTGGAATGTGGAACATCATCATGTCATTTCAAAAGCCCGGCTGCCACTGCACTCGAGGATTCAACAGGCCTACCTGAAGAGTGCCTGATACAGTTGTCTGGCCTTGGAAACTGAAGACTATTCCTGACTGGCAGCCTCCATTGTGCACTCCGCTCAACCCTTCCAGGAGACGACTGCACTGCTGTGGTTCAGCGCCTGGAGACTACTGGGACTTAACTCTAAACCTAACCGTAACCCTAACAATAACCCTCAACCTAAATCTAACAGTTTCTATTACACTAGACACACCTATCTACACCAGACCTTATAGAGTTGTCCGTCCTTGGAACCCAAAGACTAATTCTGACGAGCAGCCTCCATTCTGCACTGACTCAGCCCTTCGGGGAGACAATTGCACTGCTGTGGGTATAGCGCCTGGATCCTTCTTTGACCTACCCTAACCCTAACCATAACCCTGAGCATAACCCTCAATCTCACCTGACCATATATCTCACAATACCTCTACACCAGACCCACACCAGCGCATGTTCCCTCACTTCAGCCCTCGAGGGAGATCACGAGACTGGAGTCCTTTGGCCCTGGCCACATCCCTGCACTGAACCCTAATCCTAGCTAAAACTCACTCTCCATGGGTACCCAATTCCAATGTCTGACAACAGAATGCACGTGGGGTCGAGAAGCAGTGCAGGATCACTCGGCGTGGAACGTGGAACATCACCATGTCATTTCCAAAGCCCAGCTGCTGCTGCATAAGAGGATTCCTGAGGTCTCCCCCAAAGAGTGTCCAATACACTTGTCTAGCCTTGGAACCCAAAGACTAATCCTGACCGGCAGCCTCCGTTGTGCCCGAGAGCATTCCTGAGGCCTACCTGAAGAGTGCCAGAAACAGTTGTCTGGCCTGGAAACAGAAAGACTAATCCTGACCCGCAGCATCCATTGTGTACTCCAGTCAGCACTTCGGGGAGACCACTGCACTGCTGTGGGTTCAGCATCTGGAGCCTCCTGGGACCTATCCCCAACCCTAACCAGAACCCTGACCCTAGCACTCAACCTAAACCTAAACCTATCTCTCACACTAACTCTATACCAGACCCATACCCTTGCAAGGTTTCTCACTTCAGCCCTCCATGAAATTCACAAGACTGGAGTCACTCTGCCCTGGTGATGTCCCTGCACTGAACCCTAACCCTAGCTAAGTCTCCCTCCTCATGGCAGCCCAATTCCAATGACTGACAACAGCATGCTCATGGTGTAAATCACTCGGCTTGGAACCTGGAACATCACCATGTCATTTCCAAAGCTCAGAGGGAGCTGCACAAGGGTGCTGCTGAGGCCCAACTAAGGAGTGTCCTACACCCAAGGAGGGCCTTGACACCCTAAGACTAAGAAGGAATGTCACCATCCTTTGCACCCTCCACTCAACCCTCTAGGAGACCACTGCACTATTTAGGTTTCTGCACTTAAGCGCCTCCTGGAACCTACCCCTAACCCTCACCATGACGCTCGCTGTATTCCTCAACCTAAACCTCACCCTAATTCTAACACTAAACCCTACACCTGACCTGCTACCACGCATGGCCCTCATTCATACTCAATGGAGATGAATGGACTGTTGTTGCTTCAGCCTTGCTTATGTCCCTGGATCTAACTGTAATCCTACCTATTTTTCTATCCCAATGGGGATCCAATTCCTAATGCAGAGAATATCACGCACCTGTGGCCCAGAAGCGGTGCAGGATTACTCCACGTGGAGCATGGACCACCACCATGTCATGTCCAAATACCAAAGGGAGGTGCCAAAGTGCTTGCTGAGGCCCCAAAGTGGCCCACATACAAGGCTGGCACTGGTAACCAAAGACTAAACCTGACCAGCACCCTCCCATGTGCCCTCCACAGAGCCCTCCCAGACCACTGCACTGCATGGGGTTCATCATCTGGGGACTCCTTGGAGCTATCCCTCACCCTAATCATGACCCACTCCATACTCCTCAATCGGAACCTCACCCTAAGTCTAACGCTGACCCTACACGTAACCCGCATCCGTGCATGAGCCCTCATTGAGCCCTCCATGGAGGTAAAGGGATTGTTGTTTCTTCAGCCTTGCTTATGTCCTGTCCCTGGATCAAACCCTTGCCCTAGCTATGGCTCATTCCTGATGGGGACCCAATTCCTAACTCAGAGAAAACCATGTACATGGGGCCCAGATGCGGTGCAGGCTTACTTGGCATGGAATGGGGAACATCACCATACCATTTCCAAAGCCCAGAGGGACCTGCACAAGGGGGTTGCTGAGGACCAACCAAAGAGTGGCCCACACAAGAGGCTGGCCTTGGCACCCAAAGAATAAGCATGACCGGAACCCTCCCATGCGCCCTTCTCTGGGTCCCCCAGGGAAACAACTGCACTGCCTTGGATTTGGCAACTTGGGCCTCCTGGAACCTAGCCCTAACCCCAACCGTGACCCTCCCCATACTACTCAACCTATACCTCAGCCCAATGCTAATGCTAACCCTACACCTGACCCTCACCCGTGCATTGGCCCTCATACAGGCCCTTATGGAGATAACGGGACCGGTGTCTCTTCAGCCCTGCTTATGTCCCTGGACAGAACCTCACCCTATCCGTGGTTCTCTCCCAATGGATATCCAGGTCCTAATTCTGAAACACCACGCATATAGGTCAAAACCCCTACAGTATTATTCGGTATGGAAGTGGAACATCATTATTTCGTTTCCACTGCTGGGATGGAGCTGCCCCAGGAGGCTACTGAGACCCAATGAATAGTGGCACACACAAGAGGCTGGCCTTGAAACACAAAGAATAAGTCTGAACTGAAGGCTCCCATGCAGCCACCACTCAGCCTTCCGTGGAGACCACTGCGATGCTAGGAGTTCACCACCTGGAATTTCTTGGGCCCTACCATAACACTAACCGTGACCCTCACCATACTCTGAACCTCAAACTCATTCCTACACTAACGCTAACCCTACAACTGACCCTCACCTGCACGCTGGCTATCACTCATCACCCCATAGAGGTAAGTGGAACGGGGTAGCTGTGGCCCCCCTTATGGCCCTGGTCTGAAATCCAACTCTATCTAAAGCTCTCTCCAGATGGTGACCTGATTCTTAAGTCTGAGGATACCTCCCTTCCAGAAGAAGAGGCGGATTCCTCGGCATGGAACGTGGAATATCACCATGTAATATCCAAAGCCCAGATGTTGCTTCAGAAGCAGTTCCTGAGGCTCAACCAAAGTGTGGCCCACAAAGGAGGCTCACCCTGGCTTTCAAAGACTAAGCATGACCTACACCCTCCCATGTGCTCACCCCTGAACTCTCCAGAAAGACCAGCACTGCTGGTGCTTCAGCATCTGGGGGACCTGGGACAAAACCTAACCATTATATTGGCCAGAACCATACACATCATCCTCAACCTCACCCCAACTCTAAAGGTAACGCTACACCTGACCTGCACCCCTGCATGGGCTCTCATACAGCCCTCCATGTAGATAATGGGACTGGTGTCACCTCGCCCTGCTTATGTCCCTGGACCGAATCCTGACCCTATCTATGGCTCCCCCCAATGGGGATACAGTTCCTAACTCTGAGAACACTATGCACATAGGGTCCAAACCCCTGCAGTATACTTCAGGATGGAATTGGAACATCATCATTTCATTTGCACTGCTGGGATGGAGCTGAACAAAGAGGTTGCTGAGACCCAACTGAAGAGTGTCACACATAGGATGCTGCCCTGGCATGCAAAGAATTAGTCTGAACTGTAGACTTGCATGCAGCTTCCACTCAGCCCTCTGTGGAGACCACTGCACTGCTAGGCGTTCACTGCCTGGAACCTCCTGGGACCTAACCCTAACACTAAACTTCACCCTCACCATACACCTCAACCTAAACTTCACACCAACTCTAACACTAACCCTACACATGACCCGCACCCAAGCATGGGCCCTATGGAGTCCTCCAGAACGATCACGGACTCATGTGGATTTGGCCCTATCGACATCCCTGGGCTGATACCTAACCCTAGTAATGACTCTCTCTCATTGAGGAACAAATTCCTAAGTCTCAGTCACCACGCATATGGGGCCCAGAAGCACTGCAGCGTTACTCGCATGGAACGTGGAACATCGACAGGTAATTTCCAAAGCCCAGAGGAAACTGCACAAAGGGTTTGCTGAGGCCCATCCGAAGATTGCCCCACAACTGATGCTGGCTTCAGCACCCAAAGACTAAGCCTGAGGGCAACCTACCATTTGCCCTCCACTGATTCCTCCAGTGAGACCACTGGACTCCTTGGGGTACAGCACCTCGTACCTCCTGGAACCTAACCCAAACCGTAAACATGACCATCAACATACTCCTCAACCTCAACCTCACCCCCAGCTCTAAGGCTTCACCTGACACCCTACACCGGACCCTCACCCGCGCATGTGCCCTCATTCAAACCTTCATGAAGGTAACGGGATTGCTGTTGCTTCGGCCTTGCTTACCTCCCTGGACCGAACCCTAACCCTAGTTGTGGCTGAATCCTGATGGGGATCCAATGCCTAACTCTGAGAGACCACACACATGGGGCCCAAAGCTTTGCAGGATTCCTCGGCATGCATCTTGGAGCATAATCGTGTCATTTCCATTACCCACAAGTAGCTGCACAAGGGGGTTCCTGAGGCCCAACTGAAGAGTGACTCACACAAGAGGCTTGATCGGGCACTCAAAGACAAAGCCTGATCAGCACAATCTCATGTGGGATCCACTCAGCCCCTCTTGGAGACCATATCCTTCCTGGGGTTGTTGCACCTAGAGCCTCATGAGACCTAACAATAACTATGACCTTCAAAGTACACCTCAACCTAAACATCACCCCTAAACATAACCTACAACTGACCCGCACCCTCGCAGGGACCCTCACTTCAGCCCTCCAGGGAGATCACGGACTGCTGTCGCTTCGGCCCTGCTTACGTCCCTGGACCGAACCCGAACTCCATTTTAGGCTGTCTCCCGATGGTGACCCAATACTTACTTCTGTGCAAACCACACATGTGGGGTTCAGAAAAGGAGCCGGATTCCTCGGCATGGAACGTGGAACATGACCAGGTAATTTCCAAAGCCCAGAGGGAGCTGTACAAGGGGGTGGCTGAGGCCCAACCAAAGTGTGGTCCATATCCAAGGCTGGCCCTAGCCCCTAAAGACTAAGCCTGGCCGGCACCCTCCAATGCGACCTCCCTCAGCCCTCCAGGGAGATCACTGCACTGCTTGGGTTTCAGCACCTAGGGCCTCCTGGACCCTAACCCTGACCGTGACCCTCACAGTACTCCTCAACCTAAACCTCACTCCAACTCTAACGCTAATCCTACACCAGCCCTCACATGCGCATGGTCCCTCAGCCAACACCCCATGTAGATAACATGAGTAGTGTTGCTTCAGCATGCTTATGGCCTTGAAGCAAACCCTAACTCAAACTAAGGCTCTCTCCTGATGGTGACCCAATTCTTTAGTCTGAGGATACCACACACATGGAGTCCAGAGGAGGAGGAGTATTACTCGGCGTGGAATGTGGAATATCACCATGTAATATCCAAAGCCCAGATGTTGCTGCAGAAGTGGTTTTACTGAGGCTCAAAGAATGGCCCACGATGGAGGCTTGCCCTGGCAAACAAAGACTAAGAATGACGGACAACCTGCAATATGCCCTCCACTGAGCCCTCCGGGAAGCTCACTGCATTGCTGTTGGCTTATCGCTAGGAGCCACCTAGGACTTAACCCCAAACCCAATAATGAACATAACTATACACACCAACCTCACCATGAACATAACTATGAACAGAACTATAACAATGAACATAACTATACACACCAACCTCACCAACTCTAACCGTAACCCTACATCTGACTTGCAACTGTGCATGTGCCCTATTCAGCCCCCTATGTAGCTCAACGGACTGGTGTCGCTTCAGCCGTGCTTATGGCACTGGAACATACCCTAACCTTAGCAATGGCTCTCTCCCAATGGGGATAGAGTTCCTAATTCTGAGAACACCACGCCCATAGGGGCCAGACCCCTGAAGTATTATTCGGTATGGAATTGGAACATCATCATGTCAATTCCACTGCCGGCATGGAGTTGCACAGGGAGGGTGCTGAGGCCCAACTGAAGAGTGGCACACACGGGAGGCTGGCTCTGGCATGGAAAGACGAAGCCTGAACTAGAGGCTTTCATGCAGTCTCCATTCAACCCTATGTGGAGACCACTGCACTGCTAGGGGTTCAATGCCTAGAACCTCCTGGGACCTAAACCTAACAGTAACCTTGACCCGCACCATACCACTCAACCTAAAGTTCACACCAACTCTTACCATAATCCTAAACCTTACACGCATTAGTGCATGGGCCCTCACTTCAGCCTTCCAGGGTGATCACGGGTCTTCTGTCCATTCAGCCCTATCTAAGTCCCTGGCCCAAACCCAAACACTAGCTAAGACTCTCTCTCTCTCTCTCTCTCTCTCTCTCTCTCTCTCTCTCTCAATGAGGACAAAATTCCTAAATCTGATATGACCACACACATGTGGGGACAGAAGTGGTGCAGTATTACTTTCCATGGAAAGTGTCCTGAAGGGCACAGATACTCCCAGTACCTGAAGGCAAGCCCCTTGCCTGAAGCCACTCCCTGTGCCTGAAGGCATGCCCCATGCCTAAAGACAAGCCCCTTACCTGAAGGCAAGCCCCTTGCCTAAAGCCATGCCCGGAGCATGAAGCCATGTCCCATGCCTGAAGGCAGGTCCAATGCCTGCAGGCTCGCCCCTTGCCTGAAGTCTCCACCCATGCCAGAAGGCTCGCCCCTTGCCTGAAGGGTTAGCCATGCCCAGTACCTGAGGGCATACCCAGTGCCTGAAGTCAGTCACTCCCAATGTCTGAAGTCATGCCCAGTGAATAAAGTCACTCCCAAAGTCAATCCCAGGGAATGAAGTCAAGGTCACTCCCAGTGACTGAAGACAAAGTCACTCCCAGTGAAGGAAGTCATCCCAAAGTCACTCCCAGTGATGGAAGTCTCTCCCGAAGTCACTCCCAGTGATGAAAGTCACTCAGTAAGTGACTGCCAGTGACGGAAGTCACTCCAGATATCACTCCCAGTGACAGATGTCATGCCCGAAGTCACTCCCAGTGAGGGAAGTCCCTCTCGAAGTCATTCCCAGTGACTGAAGTCACTCCCGAAGTCACTCCCAGTGACTGAAGTTGCTCCTGAAGTCATTCCAAGTGACTGAAGTCAAAGTCATTCCCAGTGACTGATGTCATAGTCACTCACAGTGACTGAAGTCAAAGTCACTCCCAGTGAAGGAAGTTACTCCCAAAGTCATTCCAAATGATGGAAGCCTCTCCCGAAGTCATGTCCAGTGACAGAAATCACTCACTATGTCACTCCCAGTGAGGGAAGTCTCTCCTGAAGTCACTCCCTGTGACAGAAGTCACTCCCGATGTCACTCCCAGTGACAGAAGTCATTCGCGAATTCACTCCCAGTGACGGAAGTCCCTCTGGAAGTCCCTCTCCCAGTGACAGAAGTCACTCCCGAAGTCATTCCCAGGGACTGAAGTCACTCCCAGGGACTGAAGTCAAAGCCACTCACAGTGGCTGATGTCATAGTCACTCACAGTGACTGAAGTCAAAGTCACACACAGTGTCTGAAGTTACTCCTAGTGACTGCAGTGGTTACTACCAGTGCCTGAAGTCTTCACTGCCAGTGCCTGAAGTTGGCACTCCCAGTGCCTGAAGAAATCGCAGGGGAAGGACAGAGAGAGCGAGACACAGAATTCCAAGCAGCCTCCAGGCTCTGTGGTCTCAGCACGGAAACTCCCAGGGAAGGACAGAGACAGAGGGAGACACAGAATCCCTTCCAGCCCCTCCAGGCTCTGTGCTCCCAGCACCGAGGCTCCAGGCCCCAGTGCTCCCAGCACAGAGCCTCCAGTTCCTGAAGCCGCTCACCATGCCTGAAGGCATTCCCCGTTCCTGAAGGCACTCCCTTTGCCTGAAAGGCACAAGCACTCTCTGAGGGCGCACCCCATGGGTGACCGCACACCCCTTGCTTGAGTGCACCCTGTGCCTGAGGGCGAGCCCAGTGGCTAAGGGCGCGACCTGTGCCTGAAGAGCACAGAGGCTCCCCATGCCTGAAGTCTCACCCTGTGCATGAAGCCGCTCACTGTACCTGAAGGTGCTCCCAGGGCCTGAAGACAAGCTCCATGGTTGAAGGTGCGCCCCGTGCCTGAAGCCTCTCCCTGTGCCTGAAGCCGATCCCTGTGCCTGAAGCCGATCCCTGTGCCTGAAGCCGATCCCTGTGCCTGAAGCCGATCCCTGTGCCTGAAGCCGATCCCTGTGCCTGAAGCCGATCCCTGTGCCTGAAGGCATGCCTCTTGCCTGAAACAGCTCCAGGTGCCTGTACTCAAGCCCCTTGCCTGCAGGCAAGGCCCATGCCTGAAGGAAAGCCCCGTGCCTGAAGCCTTGCCCCATGCATGAAGCCCCACCCAGTGCCTGAAGGCACGCCCAGTGCCTGAAGGCAGGCCCCATGCCTGAGGGCTTGCCCCATGCCTGAATTCTCACCCTGTGCCTGAAGGCTAGAAGACTGCCTGAAGGGCACAGGCATGCCCAAGGCCTGAGGGCATGCCCAGTGACTGAAGTCAGTCACCCCCAATGACTGAAGTCACTCCCAGTGACGGAAGTCCCTCGTGAAGTCACACACAGTGATGGAAGACCCTCTCGAAGTCATCCCACTGACTGAAGACTCCCGAAGTCACTCCCAGTAACTGAAGTCACTCCTGACGTCACTCCCAGTGACTGATGTCATAGTCACTCCCAGTGACTGAAGTCAAAGACACACTCAATGTCTGCAGTTACTTCTAATGACTGCAGTCGTCACTCCCAGTGACTGAAGTCCTATTTCCCAGTGCGTGAAGGAACTGGAGGAGAAGGACAGAGAGAGGAGACACAGAATTCCAAGCACCCTCCAGGCTCTTTGGTCTCAGCACAGAAACTCCTGGGAAGGACAGAGGAAGAGGGAGACACAGAATCCCATGCAGCCTCCAGGTCTGTGCTCAAACCAGAGAGCCTCCCGGGGAAAGACAGTGAGAGATGGAGACACAAAATCCCAAGCAGCAACCCCCAGGCTCCAGTGCCCGAGTGTTCGGGCACTCAGGGACCATGGCACTGGAATGACCAGTGCTCAAATGCCCACTGCACTCCAGCTCCAGTGAACTGCCAGCGGCACTGCAGCCCCCAGTGAACTCAGTGCCCGAGGCACTGCAGCTTCCAGTGAACACAGTGCCCGCAGCACTGCAGCCTCCAGTGAACCCAGTACCCGTGGCACTGCAGCCTCCCATGAACACATGCCCAAAGCACTGGAGTCTCTGGTGAACCCAGTGCCCGCAGAACAGCATCCTCCGGTGAACCCAGTGCCCGTGGCACTGCAGCCTCAGTGAACCCAGTGATCCCGGCACTGCAGCCTGCAGTGAACCCAGTGATCCCGGCACTGCATGCCCAAATGCACAGGAGCCCACAGCACAGGAGCCTACTGTGAACCCAGTGACCCAGGCACTGCAGCATCCAGTGAACATAGTACCTGTGACACTGGAGCCCCCAGTGAACTCAGTGACTGCGGCACTGCACCCTCCAGTGAAACCAGTGCCCTCAGCATTGCAGCTGCCAGGGAGCCCAGTGCCCGCGGCACTGTAGCCTCCAGTGAGGCCACTGCCCACGGCACTGCATCCTCCAATGAGCCCAGTGCATGTGGCACTGGAGCCTCCAGTGAACCCAGTGCCCGCGCCACTGCAGCCTCCAGTCGGCCCAGTGCTCACATCACTGTAGCCGCCAGTGAGCCCTGTGTCCGCAGCACTGCAGCCTCATGAGAGCCCAGTGACCGCAGCACTGCAGCCTCCAGGGAACCCAGTGCCCGTGGCACTGCAGACTCCAGTGAGCCCATTGCCCACGGCACTGGACCCTCCAGTGAGCCAAGTGCAAGCGACTGGAGCAACCAGTTTGCCCAGTGCCTGCGGTAATGCAGCCTCCATTGAGGCCAGTTTCCACGGCATTGCAGCCTCAAGTGACCACAATGCCTGCATTAATGAAGCCTCCTGTGGGCCTTGTGCCTGCGAAACTGGAGCCTCCAGTGAGCCCAGTGTCGGTGGCACTGGAGCCTCCAGTATACCCAGAGCCCTCAGCACTGCAACATCCAGTGATCCCAGTTCATGCAGAACAGCCGCCATCAGTGAGCCCAATGCCCGCCCCACTGCAGCCTCCTGTGAGCCCAGTGCACGCGGCACTGGAGCCTCCAGTGAGCCCAATGCCCGCCCCACTGCAGCCTCCTGTGAGCCCAGTGCACGTGGCACTGGAGCCTCCAGTGAGCCTAGTGCCCTCGGACCTGCACCCTCCAGTGAAAAAAGTGTCTGCGGGACTGCATCCTGCAGTGAACCCAGTGCCCGGGGACTGCAGCCTGCAGTGAACCCAGTTCAACCGCACTGCAGCCTCCAGTGAACTCACTGCCACAGCACTGCACCCTCCAGTGAACCCACAAGTGAACCCAGTGCCCACGGCACTGTAGCCTGTAGTGAACTCAGTGCTGGCGGCCTGCAGCCTCCAGTGAAACCAGTGCCCGCAGAACTTCAGCCTGCAGTGATCCCAGTGCTTGCAGCACTGCAGCCTGCAGTGAACCCAGTGCCCGCGGCACTGTACCCTGCAGAGAAGCCAGTGCCCATGGCACTGCAACTTCCAGTGAACCTAGTGTCCATGGCACTGCATCCTGCAGTGAACCCAGTGCCCGCGGCACTGCAGCCTCTAGTGAAGCCACTCCCCAAAGCACTGCAGCCTGCAGTGAACAGAGTGCCCGCAGCACTGCACCCTCCAGTGAACCCAGAACCCATGGCACTGGAGCCCCCAATGAACCAACTTCCCAAACCACTGCACCCGCCAGTGAATGCACTGCACGCCGCACTGTAGCCTCCTGTGTACCCAGTGCCCGCGGCACTGCATCATGCAGTGAAACCAGTTCCAGCTTGTATGCAGCCTCCAGTAAACACATTGCCCGTAGCACTGCAGCCTCCTGTCAACCCAGAGCCGGCGGCACTGCCCCCTCCAGGGAACCCAATGCCTGCGGCACTGCAGCCTCCAGTGACCCACTGCCTGCGACACTGCCCCCTCCAGTGAACACAGTGTCTATGACACTGCACCCTCCAGGGAACCCAGTGTCCAGGGCACTACAGCATCCAGTGAACAAAGTGCCTGTTGCACCGCAGCCTGCTATGAACCCAGTGCCCGGGGCTATGCAGCCTCCATTGAAGCCAGTGCCCTCCTTACTGGACTCTCTACTGAAAGTGGCACCCTCCAGTGAAGCCAGGGTCCGTGGCTCTGCAGCCTCGAGTGAAGCCAGTGCCTTCTGAATTGCATGATCCATTGAACCTTGGTTCCGCGGCACTGCAGCCGCCAGTAAAGCCAGTGCCCGCGGCATTGCGGCCTCAAGTGAAACCCATGCCCACAGCACTGCAGCCTCCAGTTATCCCAGTGATCCATACACTCCAGTCTGCAGTGAACCCAGTGCTCACAACACTGCAAACTGCATTGAACCCAGTTCCGAGTGCACTACAGTTTCCAGGGATCCCGGTCCGCATGGCACTGTAGCCTCTGGTGAACAAAGTGCCCGCGGCAATGCACCCTCCAGTGAACCCAGTGCCCGCGGCACTGCAGCTTGCAGTGAACCTAGGGCCTGCGGGACTCTACCCTCCAGTAAAGCCAGTGTCCCTGGCAAGGCACCCTCCAGTGAACCCAGTGCCCACGGCACTACACCATCCCGGGAACAAAGTGCCTGCGACACTGCAGCCTGCAATGAACACAGTGCCCGCGGCACTGCAGCCTGCAGTGTACCCAGGGCCTGCGGACTCTACCCTCCAGTGAAGCCAGTGTCCCTGACACTGCACCCTCCAGTGAACACAGTGCCCACGGCACTACACCATCCAGTGAACAAAGTGCCCGTAGCACTGCACCATGCAGTGAACCCAGTTCCCGCTTTGATGCAGCATGCAGTGAACACAGTGCCTGCGACACTGCCCCTCCAGTGAACACAGTGTCCATGGCACTGCACACTCCAGTGAAGCCAATGTCTGCGGCACTGCACCCTGCTGGGAACCCAGTGCCCAGGGCACTACAGCATCCAGTGAACAAAGTGCTTGCAGCAATGCACCTTCCAGTGAACCCAGTGCCCGTGGCACTGCAGCCTGCAGTGAGCCCAGGGCCTGCAGGACTGTACCCTCCAGTGAAGCCAGTGTCCATGCCACTGCACCCTCCAGTGAACCCAGCTCCCACGGCAATACACCATCCAGTGAACAAAGTGCCCGCAGCACTGCACCATGCAGTGAACCCAGTTCCCGCTTCTATGCAGCCTGCAATGAACACAGTGCCCGCAGCACTGCAGCCTCCAGTGAACCCAGATCCCACAGCCATGGAGCCTCCAGTGAACCCACTTCCCGCAGCACTGCACCCACCAGTGAATGCAGTGCATGGCGCACTGTAGCCTCCTGTATACCCTCTGACCACGGCACTGCACCATGCAGTGAAACCAGTTCCAGCTTGTATGCAGCCTCCAGTGAACGCATTGCCCATAGCACGGCAGCCTCCAGTGAACCCAGATGCGGCGGTACTGCTCCCTCCAGGGCCCCCAATGCCTGCGACACTTCCCCCTCCAGTGAACCCAGTGCCCATAGCACTGCACCCTGGAGTGAACCCAGTTCCGACTACACTGCAGGTTCCAAGGATCCCAGTGCCCATGGCACTTCACCCTCCAGTGAACAACGTGCCCGAGGCATTGCACCCTCCAGTAAACCCAGTGCCCGCGGCACTGCAGCCTGCAGTGAACCCAGTGCCTGCAGGTCTCTACACTCCAGTAAAGTCAGTGTCCCTGGCACTGCATCCTCCATTTAACCCAGTGCCCACGGCACTACACCATCCCGGGAACAAAGTGCCTGTGACACTGCAGCCTGCTATGAACCCAGTTCCCGTGGCTCTGCAGACTCCATTGATGCCAGTGCGCCCATACTGCACTCTGTAGTGAACCTTGGGTACGCGGCACTGGAGCCGTGAGTGAAGCCAGTGCCCGCGGCATTGCAGCCTCCAGTCAAACACGTGCCAACTGCACTTCAGCCTCCTGTGATCCCAGTGATCTGTGTACTGCAGTCTGCAGTGAACCCAGTGCCCACAGCCCTGCACCCTGCAGTGAACCCCGTTCTGACTGCACTGCAGGTTCCAGGGATCCCAGTGCATATGGCACTGCAGCCTCCAGTGAACAAAGTGCCCGCAGAAATGCACCCTCCAGTGAACCCAGTTCCCGCAGCAGTGAAGCCTGCAGTGAACACAGGGCCTGCGTGTCTCTACCCTCCAGTGAAGCCAGTGTCCCTGGCACTCCACCGTCCAGTGAAGCCAGTGCCGCGTCACTGAATCCTCCATTGAACACAGTGTCCGCGGCACTGCACCCTGCAGTGAACCCAGTGGCAGAGCACTGCAGCCTGCAGTGAACCCAGTGCCTGAGGGTCTCTACCCTCCAGTGAAGCCAGTGTCCCCGGCACTGGATGCTCCAATGAAGCCAGTGCCCTCGGAACTGCACCTTCCAGTGAACCGTGTCTGTGACAATGCAGGCTCAAGTGAGGCCTGTGCCCGTGGCACTGCACCCTCCAGTGAACCAAGTGTCCATGCCACTGCAGCCTCAAGTGAAGCCAGTGCCCGCGGCATTGCACACTCTAGTAAAGCCAGTGTCCGTGGCGCAACACCTTCCAGTGAAGCCAGTTCCCGTGGCACTGGAGCCTCCAGTGAACCCAGTGACCGCTGCAGTGGAGCCTCCAGTGAACCAGGTGCCCGCGGCACTGCAGGCACCAGGGAAACCATTTCCCGTGGCACTGTAGCCTGCAGTGAACCCATTGCCCGCGGCACTGCAACCTCCAGTGAACCCAGTGCCCAGGGCACTACACCACCCACTGAACAAAGTGCCTGTGACACTGCAGCCTGCTATGAACCCAGTGCCCGTGGCTCTGCAGCCTTCATTGAAGCCAGTGCCCGTCGTACTCCACTCTCGAGTGAACCTAGGGTCGGCGGCACTGCAGCCCCCAGTAAAGCCAGTGCCCACGGCATTCCAGAGTCCAGTGAAACCCGTGCACACTGCACTGGAGCCTCCAGTGATCCCAGTGATCCGTGCACTACAGTCTGCAGTGAACCCAGTGCCCACAACACTGCACCCTGCAGTGAACCCAGTTCCGAGTGCATTACAGGTTCCAGGGATCCCAGTGCACATGGCACTGCAGCCTCTGGGGAACAAAGTGTCCGTGGCAATGCACCCTGCAAGGAACCCATTGACCGCGGCACTGCAGCCTTCAGTGAACCCAGGGCCTGCTGATCTCTACCCTCCAGTGAGGTCAGTGAGCCTGGCACTGCAACCTCCAGTGAAGCCAGTGCCGGCGACACGGCACCATCCAGTACAGCCATAGCCCACGGCACTACACCATCCCGGGAACAAAGTGCCTGCGACACTGCAGCCTGCGATAAACCCAGTGCCCGTGGCTCTGCAGCCTCCATTGATTCCAGGGCCCACCGTACTGCACTCTGTAGTGAACCTTGGGTCCGCAGCACTGCAGCCACCAGTAAAGCCAGTGCCCGCGGCATTGCAGGCTCCAGTGAAACACGTGCCCACTGCATTGGAACCTCCTGTTAGACCAGTGATCCGTGTACTGCAGTATGCATTGAACACAGTGCCCACAACACTGCACCCTGCAGTGAACCCAGTTCTGAGTGCACTACAGGTTCCAGGGATCCCAGTGTGCATGACACTGCAGCCTCCGGTGAACAAAGTGCCCGCGGCAATGAACTCCAGGGAACACATTGACCGCGGCACTGCAGCCTGCAGTGAACCCAGGGCCTGCGGGTCTCTACCCTCCAGTGAGGTCAGTGAGCCTGGCACTGCACCCTCCAGTGAACCCAGTGCCCACGGCACTACACCAGCCCGTGAACAAAGTGCCTGCAACATTGCAGGCTGCAATGAAACCAGTGCCCGTGGCTCTGCAGCCTCCATTGAGCCAGCGCCCGCCGTACTGCACTCTCGAGTGATCCTAGGGTCCACGGCACTGCAGCCGCCAGTAAAGCCAGTGCTCACGGCATTGCAGCCTCAAGTGAAACCCGTGCCCACAGCACTGCAGCCTCCAGTTTTCTCAGTGATCTGTGCAATGAAGTCTGCAGTAAACCCAGTGCCCACAGCACTGCACCCTGCAGTGAACCTAGTTTCGAATGCATCCAGGTTCCAACTATCCCAGGGCCCATGGCACTTTGGCATCCAGTGAACAAAGTGCCTGCGGCAATGCACCCTCCAGTGAACCTAGTGCCCGCTGCACTGCAGCCTGCAGTGAACCCAGGGCCTGCGGGATTCTACCCTCCAGTGAAGCCAGTGTCCCTGCCACTGCACCCTCCAGTGAACACAGTGCCCAGGGCACTACACCATCCAGTGAACAAAGTGCCTGCAGCACTGCACCATGCAGCGAACCCAGTTCCCGCTTCTATGCAGCCTGCAGTGAACACAGAGCCCGCAGCACTGCAGCCTCCAGTGAACCCAGATCCCACAGCCATGGAGCCTCCAGTGAACCCACTTCCCGCAGCACTGCACCCGCCAGTGAATGCAGTGCATGGCGCACTGTAGCCTCCTGTATACCCTCTGACCACGGCACTGCACCATGCAGTGAAACCAGTTCCAGCTTGTATGCAGCCTCCAGTGAACACATGCCCGTAGCACTGCAACCTCCAGTGAACCGAGTTCCGGCGGCACTGCCCCTCCAATGAACCCAATGCCTGCGACACAGCCCCTCCAGTGAACACAGTGTCCGTGGCACTGCACCCTCCAGTGAAGCCAGTGTCCGCGACACTGCACCCTCCGGGGAACCCAGCGCCCAGGGCACTACAGCATCCAGTGAACTAAGTGCATGCGGCACTGCAGCCTGCTATGAACCCAGTGCCCAAGGCTCTACAGCCTCCAGTGAAGCCAGGGCCTGCCGTACAAGAATCTCCACTGAACCATGGGTCGGCGGCACTGCAGCCCCCACTAAAGCCAGTGCCCACAGAATTGAGGCCTCAAGGGAAACCCGTGCCCACAGCACAGCAGCCTCCAGTTATCCCAGTGATCCATGCACTTCAGTCTGCAGTGAACCCAGTTCCCACTGCACTGCAGGTTCCAAGGATCCCAGTGCCCATGGCACTTCAGCCTCCAGTGAACAAAGTGCCTGGGGCAATGCACCCTCCAGTGAACCCAATGCCCGAGGCACTGCAGCCTGCAGTGAACCCAGGGCCTGCGGGTCTCTACCCTCCAGTAAAGCCAGTGTCCCTGGCACGGCACCCTCCAGTTAACCCAGTGCCCAGGGCACTATACCATCCAGTGAACAAAGGGCCGGCGGCTCTGCAGCCTCCATTGAAGCCAGTGCCCGCCGTAATGCACTCTCCATTGAACCTTGGGTCCGCGGCATGGCAGCCACCAGTAAAACCAGTGCCCGCAGCATTGCAGCCTCCAGTGAAACACGTGCCAACTGCACTGCAGCCTCCAGTTATCCCAGTGATCCTTGCACTGCAGTCTGGAGTGAACCCAGTGCCCACAGCCCTGCACCCTGCAGTAAACCCAGTTCTGACTGCACTGCAGGTTCCAGGGATCCCAATGCATATGGCACTGCAGCCTCCAGTGAACAACGTGCCCGCGGTAATGCACCCTCCAGGGAACCCAGTTCCCGCGGCAGTGAAGCCTGCAGTGAACCCAGGGCCTGCGTGTCTCTACCCTCCAGTGAAGCCAATATCCCTGGCACTCCACCGTCCAGTGAAGCCAGTGCCCGCGATCGTGCACCTTCCATTGAACCCAGTTCCCACAGCACTGCCCCCTGCAGTGAATCCAGTGGCACGGCACTGCACCCTGCAGTGAACCCAGCTCTGTGGGTCTCTACCCTGCAGTGAAGCCAGTATCCCAGGCAGTGCATGCTCCAGTGAAGCCAGTTTTCATGGAACTGCACCTTCCAGTGAACCAAGTGTCCATGTCAATGCAAACTCAAGTGAAGCATGTGCCCGCAGCACTGCACCTTCCAGTGAACCAAGTGTCCGTGCCACTGCAGGTCAAGTGAAGCCAGTGCCCGCGGCACAGCACACTCTAGTAATGCCAGTGTCCGCGGCACTGCAACTTCCAGTGAAGCCAGTTCCCGCTGCACTGGAGCCTCCAGTGAACCCAGTGATCGCTGCAGTGGAGCCCCCAATGAACCCAGTGACCGCGGCACTGCAGGCAACACTGAAACCAGTTCAGGCGGCAAGCAGCCTGCAGTGAACCCAGTGCCCGCGGCACTGCAGCCTCCAGTGAATCCAGTTCCCAGGGCACTACACCATCCAGTGAACAAAGTGCCCGTGGCACTGCAGCCTGCTATGGACCCTGTGCCCGTGGATCTGCAGCCTCCACTAAAGCCAGTGCCCACCATACCACACTCTCGAGTGAACCTAGGGTCGGCGACACTGCGGCCCCCAGTAAAGCCAGTGCCCGCGGCATTGCAGTGTCCAGTGAAACCCGTGTTCACTGCACTGGAGCCTCCAGTGATCCCAGTGATCCGTGCACTGCAGTCTGCAGTGAACGCAGTGCCCACAACACTGTACCCTGCAGTGAACCCAGTTCCGAGTGCACTACAGGTTCCAGGGATCCCAGTGCGCAGGGCACTGCAGCCTCCGGTGAACAAAGTGCCCGCAGCAATGCACCCTCCAGGAAACCCTTTGACCCAGGCACTGCAGCCTGCAGTGAACCCAGGGCCTGTGGGTCTCTACCCTCCAGTGAAGCCAGTGAGACTGGCACTGCACCCTCCAGTGAAGCCAGTGCCAGCGGCAGTGCACCCTCCAGTGAACCCAGTGCCCACGGCACTACACCATCCGTGAACACAGTGCCTGCGACACTGCAGCCTGCAATGAACACAGTGCCCACGGCTCTGCAGCCTCCAGTGAAGCCAGTGACTGCCATAATGCATTCTCCATTGAACCTTGGGTCCGTGGCACTGCAGCCACCAGTAAAGCCAGTGCCCGTGGCATTGTGGCCTCAAGTGAAACCCGTGCCCACAGCATTGCAGCCTCCATTTATCCCAGTGATCCATGCACTGCAGTCTGCAATGAACCCAGTGCCCACAGCACTGCACCCTGCAGTGAACCCAGTTCCCACTGCACTGCAGATTCCAAGGATCCCAGGGCCCATGGCACTTCATCCTCCAGTGAACAAAGTGCCTGGGGCAATGCACCCTCCAGTGAACCCAGTGCCGGCAGCAGTGCAGCATGTAGTGAACCCAGGGCCTGTGGGTCTCTACCCTCCACTAAAGCCAGTGTCCCTGGCACTGCACCATCCAGTGAATCCAGTGCCCAAGGCACTACACCATCCCAGGAACAAAGTGCCTGCAACACAAAGTGCTTGCTATGAACTCATTGCCCAAGGATCTGCAGCCTCCATTGATGCCAGTGCCTGCTGTACTGCACTCTGTAGTGAACGTTGTATCCAAGGCACGCAGCCGCCAGTAAAGCCAGTGCCCGCGGAATTGCAGCCTGTAGTGGAACACATTCCAACTGCACAGCAGCCTCCAGTTATCCCAGTGATCGGTGCACTGCAGTCTGCAGTGAACGCAGTGCCCACAGCCCTGCACCCTGCAGTGAACCCAGTTCTGACTGCACTGCAGGTTCCAGGGATCCCAGCGCATATGGCACTACAGCCTCCAGTGAACAAAGTGCCCACGGCAATGCACCCTCCAGGGAACCCAGTTCCCGTGGCAGGGAAGCCTGCAGTGAACCCTGGGACTGCGTGTCTCTACCATGCAGTAAGCCAGTGTCCCTGGCACTGCCCCGTCCAATGAAGCCAGTGCCACGGCACTGCACCCTCCAGTGAACACAGTGCCCGCGGCACTGCACCCTGCAGTGAACCCAGTGGCACAGCACTGCAGCCTGCAGTGAACCCAGTGCCTACGGATCTCTACCCTCCAGTGAAGCCAATGTCCCTGGCACTGCATGCTCCAGTGAAGCCAATGCCCACGGAACTGCACCTTCCAGTGAACCAAGTGTCCGCGCCAATGCAGGCTCAAGTGAAGCCTGTGCCCGCAGCACTGCACCCTCCTGTGAACCAAGTGTCCGTGCCACTGCAACTTCCAGTGAACCCAGTGCCCACGGCACTACACCATCCAGTGAACAAAGTGCCAGCAGCACTACACCATGCAGTGAACCCAATTCCCGCTTCTATGCAGCCTCAAGTAAACCAATTGCCCGCCGCACTGCAGCCTCCAGTGAACCCACTGACCACAACACTGCACCCTCCATTGAAGGCAGTGCCTGCCGCACAGCACCCTCCAATAAACCCAGTGCCCTCGTAACTGCACCATGCAGTGAACATAGTTCCCGCTTCTCTGCAGCATGCAGTGAACACAGTGCCTGCAGCACTGCAGCCTCCAGTGAAGCCAGATCCCGCAGCACTGGAGACTCCAGTGAACCCACGTCCCGCAGCACTGCACCCGCCAGTGAAGGCAGTGTCTACTGCACTGTAGCCTCCTGTGAACCCAGTGCCCGGGCACTGCAGCATGCAGTGGAACCAGTTCCAGTTTTTATGCAGCCTCCAATGAACACACTGCCCGCAGCACTGCAGCCTCCAGTGAACCCAGATCTGGCGGCACTGCCCCATCCAGTGAACCCACTGCCTGTGGCATTGCAACCTCCAGTGACCAACTGCCTGAGACACTGCCCTTCCACTGAACCCAGTTCCACGGCACTGCACCATCCAGTGAACCCAGTACCCGTTGTACTGGAGCCTACTGTGAACCCACTGCCTGCGGCACGTCAGCCTCCAGTGAACCCAGTGCCCGCGGCACTGCACCCTCCATTGAACCCAGTGCGCGTGTCACTACATCCTGCATTGAACACACTGCCCAGGGTACTGCAGCCTGCAGTAAACCCATTGCTCGCATCACTGCATCCTGCATGGAACCTAGTGCCCAGGGTATTGCAGCCTGCGGTGAACCCAGTTCCCGCAGCACTGCACCATGCCGTGAACCCAGGACCCATGGTACTGGAGCCTGCTGTGAACCCACTGCCCGCGGCACTGCAGCCTCCAGTGAACCCAGTGCGGGAGGCACGGAACCCTCCATTGAACCCAGTGCACGCATCACTGCATCCTGCATGGAACCCACTGCGCAGGGTACTGCAGCCTCCGGTGAACCCAGTTCCCGTGGCACTGCACCATCCAGTGAACTCAATACCCGTGGCACTGGAGCATGCTGTGAACCCACTGCCCACACACTGCATCCTCCAGTGACCCACTGCCTGCGACACTGCCCCCTCCAGTGAACACACTGTCCGTGACACTACACCCTCCAGTCAACCCAGTGCCCGCGGCCATGCACCCTCCAGTGAACCCAGTGCCCAAGGCACTACACCATCCAGGGAACAATGTGCCCCGGCACTGCAGCCTCCTATGAACCCAGTGCCTGCGGCTCTGCAGCCTCCATTGAAGCCAGTGTCCGCCGTACTGCACTCTCCATTGAACCTTGAGTCCGTGGCACTGCAGTTGCCAGTAAAGCCAGTGCCCAGGGCATTGCAGACTCCAGTGAAACACGTGCCCACTGCACTGCAGCCTCCAGTTATTCCAGTGTTCCATGCACTGCAGTCTGCAGAGAACCCAGTGACCATAGCAATGCACCCTGCAGTGAACCCATTTCCGACTCCACTGCAGGTTCCTGGGATCCCAGTGCCCATGGCACTGCATCCCTCAGTGAACAAACTGCCTGTGGCAATGCACCCTCCAGTGAACCCAGTGACCACGGCACTGCAGCATGCAGTGAACCCAGGGCCTGCGGGTCTCTACCTCCAGTGAGGCCATGTCCCTGGCACTTCACCCTCCAGTGAAGCCAGTGCCCGTGGCACTGCACCCTCCAGTGAACCAAGTGTCCACGCCACTGCAGCCTCAAGTGAACCAGTGCCCATAGCACTGCACACTCTAGTAAAGCCAGTGTCCGCGGCACTGCAGCTTCCAGTGAAGCCAGTTCCTGCAGCACTGGAGCCTCCAGTGAATCCAGTAACTGCTGCACTGCAGCCTCCAGTGAACCCAGTGCCCGCGGCACTGCAGGAACCAGTGAAACCAGTTCTCGCAGCACTGCAGCCTGCAGTGAACTCAGTACACAAGACACTGCAGCCTCCTGTGAACCCAGTGCCCGCTCTACTGCATTGTCCAGTGAACCCAGTCCTGGGGCAATGCAGCCTCCAGTGAACGCACTGCCCGACACAGTGAAGCCTCCAGTGAACCCGCTGCCAGTGTCACTGCAGCCTCCAGTAAATTTTCCACCCGAAGCACTGCTGACACCTGTGAACACACTGTCCGAAGCACTGCTGCCTACAGTGAACCCACTGTCCGAGGCAATGCAGCCTCCATGAACCCAGTGCCTGCCATCATGGAGTTACTTACGTTAAGGCCTCATGTCACTAACCCTAAATTTACTCCTGTAGGAATGTAACCTTTAACAGGTCAACAGTGAAATTCCTATTCATTGCCAGAAATTTGACTGATAGATGGCTGCCATTCCCTCAGGGAGGAAATCTCGCCTAAATAAGGTATTCCATGCCACTAAATTTGTTTTAAGTTTATTTTGAGAGAGAGACAGAGAAAGAGAGCACAAGCAAGGCAGGGGCAGGAATAGAGGGAGAGAGAGAAGCCCATTACCACGAGGTCATGATCTGAGCCAGGATCAAGACTCGGACACTTAACCAAGCGATCCAGACCCTGAGAATGTGGAGTTTCAAAGGTCAGAAGGCTTGGCTGGGATACAGCCCTGAGGGCACTGGCCTAATCCTTCAGAGAAGGCAGCAAACTACATACAGGCAGACGGTATGGAAACAGTGACCTGTACATCGCCTGGTGTACACAGTGGAGCGATTATACACTCTCATAGAGCACCCCTGAGAGGCAGTGTTCACAAGGGGACAAAGGAGCCAGGACAGAGGAAGTGTGTGGGACCATTTTCCTCCTCTTCCCCACAGCATAGACACAGAGCCATCTGCTGGAAACAATGTCATCCCCACACTGGCTGCCTAAGATGCTTATACCAACCCCACATTCCTGTGCTCTGGTGAGACTGGCCTTCTAGGTCAATCAGGCTTGCCTCAGTCCCAATGGAGGTGTCCCCTTCCGCAGGTGACCAGCGGAAGCCCATGACCACACCACCTCTCTTGACCAGACAGTTCTGCAGAACTTCGCTTCGAGTGGCAGTCATTTCAAGTCTCATTTAAGAGGCAGATCGGAGCTGACCTAGACAAAACTCAGCACATTCTGGCCAAGGACCATACATTGTCCATACAACTGGCCTGAAGGACAGTGCAGCCAGAACACAAAACAACGTATGCAACACACACCACAGACACTCCCTGATGTGTCAGCCCCTGGACACTAGATGACCTCCTTTTATTAAAGCCATTCATCTCACAGGCAGCTAACATAATGAGCGTTTGTAACACAGAGAAGGCAAAAACTCAGCCAAAATGCCAAGACAAGAGGAATGCATCCCAAATGAAAGAACAAGATAAGGTCATGGACAGAGAAATGGAAGGAACACTTCCAAAGTCATTCTATGAGGCCAGCTTGGCCTTGATACCAAACTGGACAAAGACCCCACCAGAAAGGAAAACTACAGACCAATTTCCCTGATGAACCTGGATGCAAAAATTCTCAACAAAAGTAGCAAGCCGGATCCAACAATACATACAAATAATTATTCACCACAATGAATTAGATTTATTCCTGGGATGCACCACCAATTCAATATCTGCAAATCAACTGATGTGATACATCACATTGAGAAAAGAAAGGATAACAACCATATGATCCTCTCAATAGATGCAGAAAGAGCATTTGACACAATGCAGCATCCTTTCTTGATGGAAAAAAAGCACACATGAAAGGAAGGATAGAAAGATCTTGTCTGAATATCAGTATGTCCAGATATGAAAGTCCCACAACTAATATCATCTTCAATGAGGAAAAACTGAGAGCTTTCCCCCTAAGGTCAGGAACACGACTGGGATGTCCACTCTCACCACTGTTATTCCACAAACTGTTGGAAGTCCTAACCTCAGCAAGAAGACAACAAAAAGAAATACAAGGCGTTCAAATTGGCAAGGAGGGTCAAACTTTCCCTCTTCGCAGACATGATACTTTTCAAGGAAATCCCAAAGACTCCATGGAAAAACTGTTAGGACTGATACTGGAATTCAGGAAAGTCTCAGGATATAAAATCAATATACAGAAGTTGATTGCATTTCTATACACCAATAATGAGTCAGCAGAGAGAAATCAAGGATTGATGTACTTTACAACTGCACTGAAAACCATCAAACACCCAGGGGTAAACATAACCAAAGAGGTAAAAGATCAGTACACTTAAAACAATAGAGGGGCGCCTGGGTGGCTCCGTCGGTTAAGTGCCGACTTCAATTCAGGACATGATCCCGCATTTGTGGGTCTGAGTCCCGTGATGGGCACTGTCCTGACAGCTCGGAGCCTGGAGCCTGCTTCAGAGTCTGTGTCTCCCTCTCTCCCTCTTTCTGCCTTTCCCCTGCTCATGTGCTCTCTCTTTCTCTCTCTCTCTCTCAAAAATAAACAAAGATCAAAAACATAAAGGAACAAACCATACAACGTCTATGAAAGAAATGGAAGAAACACAAAGAAACGGAAAAACATTCCATGCTCATGGATGAGAAGAACAAACATTATTAAAATGTCAATACTACCCAAAGCAATCGACACATTCAATGCAATTCCTATCAAAACAACACCAGCATTCCTCACAGAACTAGAACAACCCTAAAATTTGTAGGGAGCCAGAAAAGACCCCAAATCGCCAAAGTCATGTTGAAAAAGAAAACAAAGCTGGAGACATTAAAATCTGGAATTTATGGTGCATTAGAAAACCGCAATCATCAAGACAGTATGGTACAGGCACATAAACAGACACAGACATCAATGGAACGGAATAGGGAACCCATAAATGGATGCTCAAACATATGGCCGAGTAATCTTTGATAACACTGGAAAGAATATCCAATGGAAAAACAAAAGTCTCTTCAGCAAATGGTACTGGGAAAACTGAACAATGAGAAGATTGGACCTGGACTATGTTCTTAAACCACACACACACACACACACACACACACACACACACACACACACCTCAAAATGGATGAAAGATATAAATGTAAGAAAGGGACCATCAAAATCCTAGAGGAGAAAACACGCAATCTACCTCCTTGATCCTGGCCACAACAACCTCTTGCTTGTCATGTCTCCAAAGCAAGGGCAATGAAAACCAAAGTGAACAATTGGGACTTGGAGATAAAAAGCATCTGCACAGAAGAGGACATAATCAGCGAAACTGAAAGGGCACTGAATGAAGTGGGAGAAGATATTTGCAGGTGACATATCAGATAAAGGGTTAGTATCCAAAATCTATAAACATTTATCACACTCAACACCCAAAAACCAAATAATCTGGTGAAGAAATGGGCAAAAGACATGAACAGACACTTTAAGAAAGATGACATCCAGATTGGTCACACATGAAAAGATGCTCAATCTCACTTGTCATCACTGAAATACAAATCAAAACCACAATGAGATATCCCCACACACCTATCAGAATGGCTAAAATTAACATCTCCGAAAAAGACAGATGTTAGCAAGGATGCAGAGAAAGGGAACGCTTTTGAAATGCTGGTGGGCATGCAAAGTGGTGTAGCCACTCTGGAAATAGTATGGAGATTTGTCAGAAAAACTAAAAATAGAACTACACTAGACCCCAGCAATTGCACTACTACGTATTTATCCAAAGGATACACTAACGTTGAGTCCAAGTGGAACATGCACTGCAATGTTTATAGCAACATTATCAACAATAACTAAATTATGCAAAGAGCGCAAATGACCATTGACAGATGAATGGATAAAGAAGATGTGGTATATTCATACAATGGAATTTTACTCGGCGGTCAAAAAGAATGAAATCTTGCTATTTGAAACAACATGGATGGAACCGGACTTGATTATGCTAAGCAAAATATGTCAGAGAAAGACAAACATCATATGATATCTCTCATCTGTGGAATTTAATACAACTGATGAACGTAGTGAAAGGAAAGCAAAAATAAGATACAAACAGAGAGGGAGTCAAACGATAAGAGACTCTGAAATACAGAGAAGAAACTCAGGGTTCCAGGAGGGTTACTGAATAGGGGTATGGGCTAAATGGGTATGGGCATTACGGGTGCACTTGGGATGAGTATCGGGTATATTTTGTACTTGATGGATCACTAAATTCTACTGCTGAAACTGTATTCCACTATAAAGTAACTAACTTGGGCTTAAATTAAAAAAAAGAAATATGAAAAAGAAGTAAAGAAATGTACTACCAGTCAAAAGAAAAGAATATTTAAATCGGGCTCTTTGAGTGGAAATCTAGGACTAAAAGTGTTACAGACAAGAAAGGATCAGAGAAAACATCAAAAAACAAAGGCATAACAACTAGTAGAATGGCACTAAATATATACCTATCAATAATCACCCGGAATATAAATGGACTAAATGCTCCAATCAAAAGACATTGGATAGGGCGTCAGAATGGACAAAACAAACAAACAAACAAGCAAACAAACAAAAAACAATGTCTATCTAGAAGCTGCCTACAAAGCCTTATTTGGACTTAAGTCTCCTGCAGATTTGAAGTGAGGGAATGAAGAAATATTTATTATGCCAATAATGTTAAAAGAAAACCAGTAGCAATACTTATATCAGGCAAAATAACCTTTAAAACCGAGACTCTTTTTTGGTACACTTTGGGTAAATACCTAATAGTGACATTTCATGAACCCAGTATTTATAGCAGCATTATCAAGAGTAGCGAAACTATAGAGAAAGCCCAAGTATCCATCAACTGATGAAGGTATAAAGAAGTTGTGGTGTGTGTGCGTGTGTATGTATGTATACGCATATATACAGATGTACATATGTGTACGTTCATATATACAAACATATGTATACACAAAGAAATATAACTCAACTTCAAGAAGAATGAAATCTTGCCATTTCCAATGATGTGGATGGAGCTATAATGTATTATGCTAAGTGAGATATGTCAATCAGTGAAAGACAAATATATGATTTCACTCATGTGGAATTGAAGAAACAAAACAGATGAAAACATGGGAAGGGGGCAGGAAACGAGAAGAGTGGTAACAAACCACATGAGTCTCTTAATGTTAGAGAAAAAAACCGAAGGTTGATGGAGGGAAATGGGTCAGGGCTGGGCTAGATGTGGGATGAGTATTAAGGAGAGCACTTGTTGGGATGAGCACTGGGTATTGTATGTAAGGGATGAATCACCAAATTCTACTCCCGAATCCGAGAGTGCACTATGTCAACTATGACTTAAATTAATATAAATAAATAAGTAAGTAAGTAAATAAATAAATAAATAAAGGTATAACAAGAGATGAAGACAGACGCTATCTCATACTAAAGGGGACAATGAAACAAGAAGATCCAATGATTATAAATTTTGATGCACGCAACATGCGATCACCAAGTATATAAAATATTTAACAACCATAAAGGAACTCATTTTTTATAATATAACGATAGTAGAGGACTTTAACCCATTGCTCACTTCAATGGACAGAAGCTGTAAACAGAAAATCAACAAGGAAACAATGGCTTTGATTGACACAGTGGACCAGATGGGTTTAACAGATATATTCAGAACACTCCATACTAAAATGGCAGAGTACATATTCTTTTCAAGCGCACACGGGACATTCTCCAGAGTTGATCATATTCTAGGTCACATATCAGAAGAACAAGAGCAGAAGGAAGGAAGTAATAGAGATTCAGACAGAAATAAGGGATACTCAAACCAAAAAGACACTAGACCAAATCAATGAAACCAGGGGCTGGTTCTTTGAAAACAGAAATCAACATGAAAACTTCTAGGCAGACTTTTGAGTAAGAAGAGAGAAAGGACTCCAATAAATAAAATCACAAATAAGAAAGGAGAAATAACAGTCCACACCACAAAAATACAGTTAGAAGTTAATATTATGAACAACTATATGCAACAAATTGCACACTGAGAAAAATGGACAAATTCCTAGAAACACACAAACTACCAAAACTGAAACAGGAAGATACATATATTCTGAAAAGAGAAAGAAATCAAATCAGTAATAACAAAAATCTCCCCCCAACACAAAAGTTCTGGGCCAGATGGTTTAACTGATGAATTCTACCATCCATTTAAGAAAGAGCTAATAGGTATTCTCCTTGAATTATTATGAAAAATAAAAAAGAAGGAAAACTTACAAATTCATCTTATGAGGCCATCATTACCCTGATACCAAGACCAGATAAAGCCTCCACTAAAACTGAAAACTGGCAGGGCGCCTGTGTGGCTTGGGCTGTTTACTGTCCAACTCTTAATTTTGGACTAGGACATTATCTTGCAGTGCGTGGGTTCGAGTCCCATGTTGGACCCTGCCATGACAGTGTGGAGCATGGCCAGGATTCTCTCTCTCCCTATCTCCTAGCCCCTCCCTCACTTTTATGTACTCAAAGGAAAGAAATAGACATTTAAAAAATGTTTAAAAATATTTAAATAAAACTGCAGCCCAATAGCCTGATGACTATGTATGCAGAAATTCTTATTAAAATACCTTCAAATTAAAGTCAACAATACATTAATAGAATCATTTACCATAATCAAGTGGGATATATTCTTGGGCTGCAAGGGTGGTTCCACATTCACAGATCAATCAACATGCTGCACCACAGTAATAGAAGGAAGGATAAGAACAATATGATGCTTTCAACAGATGCAGGAAAACTATTTGACAAAATGTCACATCCATTCATGATAAAACCCCTCAGCAAAGTACATTGAGAGTCAACCTGCCTGCACATAATAAAGGTCATCTAGGAAAAACCCACAGCTCATCTCATCCTCAATGGGGAAAAATTGAAAAATTTTCCTCCAAGGTCAGGGACAAAACAGGGATGACCCCTCTCACCACTGTTATTGCACATAGTACAGGAACCCTAACCACAGCACTCAGACAACAAAAAGAAATAAGAAGCATCCAAATCGGCAAGGAAGAAGTAGCACTTTTGCTATTTGGAACTGACATGATGTGTTCTCTAAAAAGCATGAAATATTCCCTTAAAAATGGCTAGAATTGATATATGAATTCCACAAGTCACAATATACAGAAATCAAGGAACATATATGTATTGAATTTCTAACACAAATCATGAATTAACACAGAGAGAAAGTAAGGGATCAATCCCATTGACAGGCTCACAAATACCACAAGAAATCAGGAATAGGGGCGCCTGGGTGGCGCAGTCGGTTAAGCATCCGACTTCAGCCAGGTCACGATCTCGCGGTCCGTGAGTTCAAGCCCTGCATCAGGCTCTGGGCTGATGGCTCAGAGCCTGGAGCCTGTTTCCGATTCTGTGTCTCCCTCTCTCTCTGCCCCTCCCCCGTTCATGGTCTGTCTCTCTCTGTCCCAAAAATAAATAAACGTTGAAAAAAAATTTTAAAAATAAAAAAAAAAAGAAACCAGGAATCAACCTAACCAAAGAGGTGAAAGACCTGTACTCTAAAGGCTATGAAACACTGATGAAATAAATGGAAGAGGACACAAAGAAATGGACATACATTTCATGTTCATGGATGGGAAGCACAAAATACTGTTAAAATGTCTACACTCCTCAAAGCAATCTACACATATAATGAAATCCCTATCACACTAACAAAAACATTTGTGACAGAACAAGAACAAATAATCTCAAAATTTGTATGGAATGACAAAAGTCCCCAAACAGCCAAAACAAACTTGAAGAAGAAAAGCAAAGTTGGAGACATCACAATTCCAGACTTTAGGTTATATTACAAAGCTATACTGATCAAAACAGTGGAACTGGCAAAAGAACAACCACCACCACCACCACCACCACAACAACAACACACAGAGGCATAGATCAATAGAATAGAAATGCAGAAATGAACTCACACCTATATGGTCAATTAATTCTCAACAGAGCAGGAAAGAACATCCAATGGAAAAAAAGATAGTCTTGGGACACAGGGGTGGCTCAGTCAACAAAGCGTGTGATTGTGAATTCAGCTCAGGTTATGATCTCAGGGCAGTGCAGAGCATGCGTGGGATTCTCTGTCTCCATTTCTCTCTGCCCCTCTTCTGCATGCTCTCTCTCTCTCTCTCGAAAATAAATAAATAAACTTAAAAAAAAAGGCTCCTCAACAAATGGTTTTGGAAAAAATGGACAGCATCCTGCAAAACAAAACAAAAACAACAATGGACCACTTTCTTACAACATACACAAAAATAAATCCAAACGGATAAAGACCTATATGTGAAACCTGAAACCGTAAAAATCCCAGAGGATAACACGGGTAGTATCTTGTTTAACATTGCCTGTACAAACATCTTTGCAGATATATCTCTACAGGTAAGGGAAACACAAGCAAAAATAATGAGGCTTCATAAAAATTAAAACCTTCAATCACCAAGGAAATAATCAACAAAACTAAAACACCTACAGAATGATATTTGCAAACGACATCAGATAAAGGGTTAGTGCCCAAAATATATACAGTTATACAGCACCCAAAAAATGAAAAATCTGATTAAAAATGGGCAGAAGACAAAAATGGACATTTCCTGAAGGAAGACATATACCTGGCCAAGAGACACATGAAAAAATGCTCAACAATACTGATCTTCAGGGAAATACAATTCGAAAGTACAATGAGAGAACACATCACATCTGTCACAATGGCTAAAATCAATGAAGGATGACACAGCAGGTGTTGCCATGGATGTGGGGAAAGAATAACCCTCTTGCACTGTGGGTAGGAATGCAAACTGCTGCAGCCACTCTGGAAAACCACATGGAGATGTCCAAAAACAAAACAAAACTAGAAATAGAAGTACCTTACAATCCAGCAACTTCACTACAAGGTATTTCCACAAAGAATACAAAATCTTCAAAGGGATACATGCACCATGATGTTTCCAGCAGCATTTTCTACAACAGCCAAATTACAGAAACTATCCAAGCATCCATCAACTGATGAATAAATTGAGATGTGGTCTATGGAATGTAATATTATTAGGCCGTAAAAACATGAAATCTTGTAATTTGCCATGAGCTGGATGGAGCAAGAGAATGTTATCCTGGGTGAAATAAGCCTTTCAGACAAAGACAAATAGCAGATGATTTCACTAACACATGGATATAAAACAAAACAAAGTGGGGGGGGGGCGGGGAGGAGACAGTGACAAACAGACTTTTAACTAGGAAACAAACTGAGGGCTTCCAGAGCAAGGTGGGGAATGGGTGAAACAGCTGCTGGGGATTAAGAAGTGCACCTGGGATGAGCACCGGATGACATGTGGAAGGGTTGCTCTATATTTTACACCTGAAACTAATACTACACTGTATCTTTACTCACTGCAATTTAAATTCAAGATAACGTACGTTAATGACAGGTACCTACCAGGTTTTCTGTAGTTTGCAATCATTAATTAGGTTGGAAAAATAACCATGAAACTTTTTAAAAGGCATGTATGATGTGGGGGACAGTTTGTGCCCTTACCTCGGTCACTGGTTCCAGCAGGACTTGGAAAGTGGGTCCCAGCTCATTCTTCTAGGAGTTCCCAAGACGGGCATTTCATGTATTCATGTCCTAATGGAATGCAGCTCCCGTTCTTCTGAATTTCTGTCAGGGTTTCTTCCCGGAAACAAGCCTGAATCTGGAACAACAAACCATCGACTGCATCGATGAGGTGATGTCGTGGGACTCCACAATCCACGAGACCTTTAGTAAAATATGTCTTGTTCAAATACTGTCCAGGAAGGGGAGGAATGAAACACGGGAACAGCCCAGAAAGCGCAAGGGCCTGTGCAGCTCAGCAACCAGCTTGCCCAGGGAAGCCACCCAGAGCCCAACCTCAGCACTCAGTACAATAAGACAAATTCTCTCTGGCGACTCAGGAGATGCCAAGTTGCTACAAAGCTCCCAAGATCTCCCCTGGGGCGGGCGGCACAACCTGCTGGAAATGCAGCTCTGCTCTCTGTACTCAGGCAGCTGAAAAGGCCCTGAGTACTCTGGGAGCAATCAAAGCCCTTCCTGCTCTCAGGTGCCCTGGGTCAGAAAAGCCGATGGTACGCCCTCTGGTGGCCATCACTGCCTGGGCAGAGGACTCCGCCTCTCCGGGTCTGTGGTGCTTGAGCTCTCTCTGTTGGCCATCATGGGTACTTTTGCAATGTGGAAGGCCCTGGTTGCTCAGCTGAGACACTGAAGTTGCTTGGGCAACTAAACCTGTTCTCCACAGTGGGAAAGGTTTTAATGACAGGGCCTGGGACACAGAGAAATCTTTTCCTTCTCCTTTCTTGTGAGTGAAGAATGAAACCGACTTTATTAACGTAATGACATCATTTGTAATGTTTTAAGCAATGTTCACAGAAAAATAGACCGCCAATTTACACTTGCTGAGCAAGTGGTAATTGTGTTTACCACCAAAATACTTAGGTTAGATAAAGAATGGACACCTTTGAGAGAGATACTGGCATCAGCTATGGAATGAATGAGCCCTAGGGATACAAGGGACAGCCAATGTAATGGAGTCAATTTTGTAATACTGTTGCATGCTTTCACAGGATAGCTACACTTGTGCTTAAGTACAATATAATTCATAGACATATGGAATGACTACAATGTATGCCGAAAACTCATACAACAAATGTGTGAACAATATTTCAATTAAAAATAGACATCCTTTACACTATTTTTAATTTCTCCTTGTTTGCCAATAAACTATCATTCCTGGGGCGCTTGGGTGGCTTAGTCGGTTAAGCGTCCGACTTTGACGCAAGTCGTGATCTTGCAGTCCATGAGTTTGAGCCCCGCGTCAGGCTCTGTCCTGAGAGCTCAGAGCCTCGAGCCTGCCTCAGATTCGGTATCTCCCACTCTCTCCCCCCTCCCCAGCTCGGGCTATCTCAAAAAAGAAAAAAGAAACATTAAAAATGAAAAATAATTCCTAATTTGGAACCTGTGAATTTCCATTTATACCAGATTCTCTAACATCACCATCTTGATGTGGGGAGCTTATCTGAAAAGTCACTAATAATATCTTTGATGACACATATGTGACAAGGTCAGAATGAAACTTACAGGGAGCTGTGAATCAGTTGTGAATTTACAGTATGTATCCTTGGCTAATATTTCCAATGAAACGTGCTTTAGGGACACGGATGGATGAAATAATGTCCACCAGTCATATAGGTAAATATCCTGTAGGACCATTATGCCTTCAATTACTAATTGCCATCTCTTCAGCATTAAAAGAAAGCTGGGACAAGAAAATGTCTTTGAATTTGATGTAAGAGAAGACTAGAGTGTTTTACAGTGTTCACCTACCTTCTGGAATCCTCAGATTACTTGTGGACAGGAGGATAGCAACCCCCGATTGGGATGCACACCGCTAGTCCCAGAGGGAGGATATGGACTTATTGTCAATTTTTTTAATCAATATCAGCAGTCCACCTCTGCCAGGTACAGACTTCAGGACCTGGGGACAACATGATGCCTGATGCCTGGGTTCAGAACTTGAGGAAGGCCAGCTGGTGGGGGAGAGGGGAAATCCAACAGGGCCTGGGGCAGTGAGAGAGATGGCCCAGGACACCTCCCCACAGGGCAGACTTGGAGTATACCTGCCAAAGAGCAGCACAATCTCCCTCAAGACATCCCTCTCCATGACACAACATGAGGCTGAGCCTCACAATTCCAGAAGAAATGAGGGATACCCATCTGTTCAATTCCAACGGCTTCTGCAGAGCTTGGACCCAGGGATGTTGGAGTCTTGGGGTCATGGAACTCTGGTGCCCATGATACAAGCCCTTTCTTCCCCAGCACTCAGAGCCACCTCATACATCCCCTCTCCCCTGACGCATCTAACGCCATCCACATACCTCGAGCAGGTGTCTACCTTCCTCTTTGTACTTCCTCTTTGTCACTGTTTCTCTCTAACCACATCTCTCTATGTTTCTTCCTTTCACTCTCTAGGGAGTGGTGTAACATATGGTGCTAACCTTTATTCTTATACATGTGAATATCCAATTTTCCCAGCACCAGTTATTCAAGAGACTATTCTTCTCCACTGTGTATTTTTGACTCCCTTGTCAAATACTAGTTGACCGTGCATGCATGGGTTTAGATTGGGTTCTCAATTTCCGTTCCATTGTCTTATGTGTGTGCTTATGCCAGTGACATAACTGACTTATTTGTGTTAGAATGAAGCTTCAAATCAATAAGTGTGATGCCTCCTATTTTGTCCTTTCTTGCATTGGCTACTTAGGGTCTTTTTGTGGTTCCAAATACATTTGATGTAATGTGTTTCTAATTGCATAAAAATTGCATCGGAGTTTTGATAGAGATAGCACTGAATCTCTAGAAGGCTTTGAGTAGTATGGACATTGTATCTGTATTCCAATAAATTTTATTGTTTTTTATGCTATTGTAAATGTATGGCCAACTAATCTTTGACAAAGCAGGAAAGATTATCCAATGGAAAAAAGACAGTCTCTTTAACAAATGGTGCTGGGAGAACTGGACAGCAACATGCAGAAGATTGAAACTAGACCACTTTCTCACACCATTCACAAAAATAAACTCAAAATGGATAAAGGATCTGAATGTGAGACAGGAAACCATCCAAACCCTAGAGGAGAAAGCAGGAAAAGACCTCTCTGACCTCAGCCATAGCAATTTCTTACTTGACACATCCCCAAAGGCAAGGGAATTAAAAGCAAAAACGAACTACTGGGACCTTATGAAGATAAAAATTTTCTGCACAGCAAAGGAAACAACCAACAAAACTAAAAGGCAACCAATGGAATGGGAAAAGATATTTGCAAATGACATATCGAACAAAGGGCTAGTATCCAAAATCTATAAAGAGCTCACCAAACTCCACACCCAAAAAACAAGTAATCCAGTGAAGAAATGGGCAGAAAACATGAATAGACACTTCTCTAAAGAAGCCATCCGGGTGGCCAACAGGCATATGAAAAGATGCTCAACGTCGCTCCTCACCAGGGAAATACAAATCAAAACCACATTCAGATATCATGTCACGCCAGTCAGAGTGGCCAAAATGAACAAATCAGGAGACTATAGATGCTGGCGAGGATGTGGAGAAACGGGAACCCTCTTGCACTCTTGGTGGGAGTACAAATTGGTGCAGCCACTCTGGAAAACAGTGTGGAGGTCCTCAAAAAATTAAAAATAGACCTACCCTATGACCCAGCAATAGCACTGTTAGGAATTGACCCAAGGGATACAGGAGTACTGATGCATAGGGGCACTTGTACCCCAATGTTCATAGCAGCACTCTCAACAATAGCCAAATTTTTGAAAGAACCTAAATGTCCATCAACTGACGAATGGATAAAGAAATTGTGGTTTATATACACAATGGAGTACTACATGGCAATGAGAAAGAATGTAATATGGCCCTTTGTAGCAACATGGATGGAACTGGAGAGTGTGATGCTAAGTGAAATAAGCCACACAGAGAAAGACGGATACCATATGGTTTCACACTTATGGAGATCCTGAGAAACTTAACAGAAACCCATGGGGGAGGGGAAGGAAAAAAAAAAGAGGTTAGAATGGGAGAGAGCCAAAGCATAAGAGACTCTTAAAAACTGAGAACAAACTGAGGGTTGATGGGGGGTGGGAGTTAGGGGAGGGTGAGTGATGGGTATTGAGGAGGGCACATTATGGGATGAGCATTGGGTGTTGTACGGAAACCAATTTGACAATAATCTTCATATATTAAAAATAAAATAAAATAAAATGTATTTATTTAGTTTAGATTTATGTATGCATTTCTTATTTATTCTTTCAAGTTTTTATTTAAATTCTAATTGGTTAACATACAGTGTATGTTAATTTCAGGTATAGAATGTAATCATCCATCACTTACATACAACAGCCAGTGATCCTCACTGCTAGCGCCCTCCATAGCCCATCACCCATTTAATCCATGCCCCTGCCCACCTCACTTATAGTAACCCTCCATTTGTTATTTATAGTTAAGAGTCTGGTTGGTGGTTGATTTTTATTTCATTCAATCATGTGAGGGGTCACATTTATTGATTTGCATTTCTGAAACATCCTGCCTTTACAGGGAAAAAACCCTTCATCACGGTCAATGATCCTTTTCATGTGATCCTGAATTTGGTTTGTCTGTACATTATTGGGAATTATTCATCTATATTCATCACGGGGATCCTGGCCTATAGATTTCTGTTCAGGTAGTATCCTTTCTGGCTTCCTACCAGGGTAATTCCAGTCTCATGAAATGAGTTTGGTGGTGTTCATTCCTTTTGAATCAGTGAGAGGACTGCTGTTAGTTCTTCTACAAACGTTTGGTTAAATTCACCAATGAATCCACCTGGTCCTGGGGTTTTCTTCCTTGGAAGAACATCGATTACTGATTCAATTTACTTACATTGGTTATCTTCTTGTATTGATACAGTCTTCCTTTAATGGGTCTGTGCAAACCTTCTATATCTTCCTGATACAATCTTGGTAGGTTGTGTGTTTTTAAGAACCTATCCATTTCTTCTAGGTAGGTAGTTTTCTGTCATCTAATTTGGCCATAGTTGCCACTTTGTCTGCTTTATGTTTCTTTGGTATAAGGTATAATATCTTCTCTTTTATGTATAATTCTTTTGAATTTGATCCTCTTTATGTCTTAGCATAGTCTATGTATAGTCCTGACAATTTTGTTTCACTCTTCTAAAAACCCGCTGTTGATCTTCTTCATAGTTTCTATTGATTTCATGGTCTGTTTCATTGGTTTCCACTCTCATATGGATTAATTTTCCCCTTTTGAGAACATTGGGCATAGATTGTTGTTTGCTTCTATTTCTTAGAAGTTAAAGGTAGGTTGGTCATTTGAGTCTCAAATCTGTCCTCCACGCATGCAAATCCAGTGACTCATCAGAGAACCTTCAATAGGTCTTTTCTGTCCTATTTCTCATTCTCAGAACTCTGAGAAATAGAATCCGAAAATTTATTTAAAGACACAATAAATGAAAACTTCTCTAATGCGGGGAAGGAAACAGATCCAGAGCAGGAGGCACAAAGAATCCCCAGTATATTCAAAAGAAGCAGACCCACACCAAGTCGTATAGTAATTAAAACCAAAAATGTCGTGATAAAGAAAAATTTTCACAGCAAGAAAACAAAAGTTAACAGTTACCTATGAGGGAAAACCCATAAGGTTCGCACTGCATCCTCCAGTAACCCCAGTGCCTGCAGCACCGCAGCTTCCACTTATCTCATTGACCGGTGCTCTACAGCCTGCAGTGATCCCAGTGCCCGTGGCACTGCAGCCTCCAGTGAACCCACTGCCCGCGGCCCTGCAGCTTCCAGTGAAGGCAACGCCCGCTGCACTGCACCCTCCAGTGAACGCAGTGCCTGCGGCACTTCACCCTCCAGTGAACCCAGTGCCCACAACACTGCAGCCTCCAGTGAACAATGTGCCCGCGGCAATGCATCCTGCAGTGAACCCAGTGCACGGGGCACTGCAGCCTGTAATGCACACAGTGCCTGCGGCACTGCATCCTCCAGTGAACGCAGCGCCCGCAGCACTGCAGCCCCTAACCAACCCCGTGCCTATGGCACTTCAGCCACCAGTGAAGCCAGTGTCCACAGCACTGCACCCTCCAGTGAACCCAGTGCCTGTGGCACTGCTTCGTCCAGTGAACACAGTGCCCATTGCACTGCAGCATCCAGTGAACACAATGCGTGAGGCACTGCAGCCCCAGTGAACCCAGTGCCCGCGGTCTTCAGCCTCCTGTGAACCCAGTGCCTGCAGCAATGGATCCTCCAGTGAATCCAGTGGCATCGGCACTGAAGCCTCCAGTGCCCCATGACCTCGGCAGTGCAGCCTCCAGTACCCCAGTGCTCACGGCACAGAGCCTCTAGGCTCTGTGCTCGCGGCACAGACCCTCCAGTTCCTGACGCCACTCACCATGTCTGAAGGCACTCCCCGTGCCTGAAGGCACTCCCTTTGCCTGAATGGCATAGGCACTCTCTGAGGGTGCACCCCTGCCAGAGGGCATTCTCTGTGTCTCCTTGAGTGCCCTGCGCATGATGGGGTGTCCCTTGTGGAAAGGCACATGTGCTCCCCTGGCCTGAATGGCACAGGAGCTCGCCGTGCCTTAAGCCGTGCCCCATGCCTGAAGAAGCTCCCATTGCCAGAAGGTAAGTGCCATGCCTGAAGGCGCTCCCCTTGACTCAAGGGCACAGGCACTCTGTGAAGGCTTGCCCATGCCTGACGGCGTACCCCTTGCCTGAGCGCACCCTGTGCCTGATGGCTAGCCCAGTGCCTGTCAGCTCACGCTGTGCCTGAAGTGCATAGAGGCTCCCCATGCCTGATGCCGCGCCCTGTGCATGAAGCCGCTCACTGTACCTGAATGTGCTCCCAGTGCCTGAAGACAAGCCCCATGGTTGAAGGTGTGCACCGTGCCTGAAAATGCTCCCTGTGCCTGAAGCCACACCCTATGCCTGAAGGCATGCCTCTTGCCTGAAACAGCTCCACTTGCCTGTACTCAAGCCCCTTGCCTGAAGGCAAGGCCCGTGCCTGAAGGAAATCCCCATGCCTGAAGCCTCCCCACATGCATGAAACCCCGCCCAGTGCCTGAAGGCACAGCCCTTGCCTGAAGGCACGTCCCAGGCCTGAAGTCTTGCGCCATGCCTGAATGGCACAGGCATGCCCAGTGACTGAAGTCAGTCACCCCCAATGACTGAAGTCATGCCCAGTGAATGAAGTCACTCCCGATGTCACTCCCAGTGACTGAAGTCAAAGTCACTCCCAGGGAAGGAAGTTACTCCCAAAGTCACTCAAATTGACGGAGGCCTCTCCCAAAGTCACTCCCAGTGACGGAAGCCACTCCCGATGTCACTCCCAGTGAATGAAGTCACTCCTGACATCACTCCCAGGGACTGAAGTCAAAGCCACTCCCAGTGACTGATGTCATAGTCAGTCCCAGTGACTAAAGTCAAAGTCACACTTAGTGTCTGCAGTTACTCCCAGTGACTGCAGTCGTCACACCCAGTGCCTGAAGTCTTTACTGCCAGTGCCTGCAGTCGGCACTCCCGGTGCCTGAAGGTATTGCAGGGGAAGGACAGAGTGAGCCAGACACAGAATTCCAAGCAGCCTCCAGGCACTGTGGTCTCAGCACAGAAACTCCCAGGGAAGAACAGAGACAGAGGGAGACACAGAATCCCATGAAGCTTCCAGGCTCTGTGCTCTCACCACAGAGCCTCCTGTGGAAACACAGAGAGGGAGGCACAGAATCCCAAGCAGCCCTCCAGTCTCTGTGCTCGCAGCACCGAGCCTCCAGGCCCTGATGCTTGCAGCACCGAGACTCCAGGCCCCATTGCTCACAGCAGCGAGCCTCCAGGACCCAGTGCTCGCAGCACAGAGCCTCCAGTTCCTGAAGCCACTTACCAGTCCTGAATGCACACCCCGTTCCTGAAGGCACTCCCTTTGCCTGAAAGGCACAGGCACTCGCTGAGGGCGCACACCAAGGGTGACAGCGCACCCCTTGCCTGAGTTCACCCTGTGCCTGATGGCGAGCCCAGTGCCTTTTGGTGCACCCTGTGCCTGAAGAGCACAGAGGCGCCCTGTGCCTGAAGTAGCGCCCTGTGCACGAAGCAGCTCACTGTACCTGAAGGTGCTCCCAGTGCCTGAAGTCAAGCCCCATGGTTGAAGTTGTGCCCCGTGCCTGAAAATGCTCCCTGTGCTTGAAGCCGCTCCCTGTGCCTGAAGGCATGCCTCTTGCCTGAAACAGCTCCAGGTGCCTGTACTCAAGCCCCGTGCCTGAAGGCAAGGCCTGTGCCTGAAGGCAAGCCCCGTGCCTGAAGCCTTGCCCCATGCATGAAGCCCCGCCTAGTGCTGGAAGGCACACCCCTTGCCAGAAGGCACGCCCCTTGCCTGAATTCTCACCCTGTGCCTGAAGGCTAGCCCTCTGCCTGAAGGGCACAGGCATGCCCAGTGCCTGAGGTCATGCCCAGTGACTGAAGTCACTCAACCCCAATGACTGAAGTCACTCCCACTGACGGAAGTCACTCTCGGAGTAACTCCCAGTGACTGAAGTCAATCCTGACGTCATTCCCACTGACTGAAGTCAAGTTACTCCCAGTGACTGATGTCATAGTCACTCCCAGTGAATGAAGTCAAAGTCACACTCAGTGTCTGCGGTTACTCCGAGTGACTGAATTCGTCAATCTCAGTGCCTGATGTCTGCACTCCAGTGAAAACAAGGCCCATGGCACTGCATCCTCCAGTGAACCTAGTGCCAGCGGCACTGGCGCCTCCAGTAAACCCAGGGCCCGTGGCACTGCAGCCGCAAGTGAAACCAGTGCCCACAGCGGTGCATCCTCCACTGAACACAGTGCCTGTGGCACTGCATCATCCAGTGAACCCAGTGCCAGTGGCACTGGAGCCTCCAGTGAACTGAGTGAACACGACATGGCAGCTTCCAGTGAACCCAGTGACCATGACACAGATTTCTCCAGTGAACGTAGTGCCCGTGGCACTGGAGCCTCCAGTGAAAACAGTGCCCATGGCACTGCATCCTCCAGTGAACCCAGTGCCCACGGAACTGGAGCCTCCAGTGAAACAGTGCACGCGGCACTGCATCCTCACATGAACCCAGGGTCCGCATCACTGTATCCTCCAGTGAACCCAGTGACCGATGCACTGGAGCCTCCAGTGAACCCAGTGCACATGGCACTGCATCCTCCAGTGAAACCAGTGCCCAAGGAACTAGAGCCTCCAGTGACCCCAGTGCCCGTTGCACTGCAGCCTCCAGTGAACTCAGTGCCCGCCGTACTGGAGCCTCTATTGAACACAGTGCCCCTGGCACTTGAGTCTTCAGTGAACACAGTGCCCGCGTCACTGCAGCCTCCAGTGAACCCAGTGCGTGTGACACTGCATCGTCCAGTGAACCCAAGGCCCGCGGTACTGCATTCTCCAGTGAACCCAGTGCCCACGGCACTGAAGCCTCAAGTGAGTGAAGAAGTGGCCGCGGCCCTGCACCCTCCAGGAAACCCAGTGCAACCAGCACTGCAGCCTCCGTTGAACCCAGTGCCCGCGGCAGTGGAGCCTAAAGTGAACACAGTGCTCGCGGCACTGCAACCTCCCTTGAAACCAGTGCCAGCGGCACTGGAGACTCCAGTGAACAGGTGCCCGTGGCAATTCATCCTCCAGTGAACCCAGTGCCCGTGGAAGTGCAGCCTTCTGTGAACACAGTGCCCACTGCACTGCATCCTCCAGTGAACCCAGTGCCCACGGAAGTGCAGCCTTCAGTGAACACAGTGCCCGCGGCACTGCATCCTGAAGTGAACCCAGTGCGTGTGGCACAGAGGCTCTAATGAACACAGTGCACACAGCACTGCATCCTCCAGTGAACCTAGACCCTGGGGCACTGGAGGCTCCAGTGAACACAGTGCCAAGGCACTGCATTCCCCAGTGAACACACTGCACGCCACACTGCATCTTGCAGTGAACCCAGTGCCTGCGGCACTGCAGCCTCCAGTGAAACCAGTGCCCGCGACACTGGATCTTCTGGTGAACACACTGCCCCCGGCACTGCATCCTCCAGTGAACCTAGTTCCTGTGGAACTGCAGTCTCCAGTGAACACAGTGCCCACGGCACTGCAGCCTCCAGTGAGCCAGGTGCCCTCGACATTGCATCCTCCAGTGAACCCAGTGCCCGCGGCAATGTATCCTCCAGTGAACCCAGTTTCCACGGCACTGCAGCCTGCAGTGAACCCAGGGCCTGCGGATGTCTACCCTCCAGTGAAGCCAGTGTCCCTGGCACTGCACCCTCCAGTGAACCCTGTGCCCACGGCACTACACCATCCAGTGAACAAAGTGCCCACGGCACTGCAGCCTGCAATGAACCCAGGGACCGTGGCTCTGCAGCCTCCATTGAAGCCAGTGCCCGCTGTACTGCACTCTCCATTGAACCTTGGGTCCATGGCACTGCAGCCGCCAGTAAAGCCAGTGCCCGTGGCATTGCAGCCTCAAGTGAAACCTGTGCCCACAGCACTGCAGCCTCCAGTTTTCCCAGTGATCCGTGCACTGCAACCTGCAGTGACCCCAGTGCCCACAGCACTGCACCCTGCAGTGAACCTAGTTCCGACTGCACTGCACGTTCCAAGGATCCCAGTGCCCATGGCACTTCAGCCTTCAGTGAACAAAGTGCCTACGGCAATGCACTATCCATTAAACCCAGGGCCCGCGGCTCTGCAGCCTGCAGTCAACCCAGGGCCTGTGGGTGTCTACCCTCCAGTGAAGCCATTGTCCCTGGCACTGCACCCTCCAGTGAACCCAGTGCTCACGGCACTACACCATCCAGTGACATAAGTGCCTGCACGGCATCCTCCAGTGAAAACAGTGTCCACGGAACTAGAGCCTCCAGTGAACCCAATGCCTTCAGCCCTGCAGCTTCCAGTTATCTCAGTGACTGGTGCACTACAGCCTGCAGTGAACCCAGTGCCTGCGGCACTGCACCCAACAGGGAACCCAGTTCCCACTGCACTGCAGCCTCCAGTGAACCCCCTGCCCGAGGCACTGCAACTTCCAGTGAAGGCAGTGCCCGCTGCACTGCACCCTCCAGTGAACGCAGTGCCTGCTACACTTCACCCTCCAGTGAACCAAGTGCCCTAAGCACTGCAGCCTCCAGTGAACCCAGTTCCCCTGGCACTGCATCGTGCAGTGAACCCAGTGCCCACAGCACTGCAGGCTCCAGTGAACAAAGTGACGGCGGCAATACATCCTGCAGGGAACCCAAGGCTCGCAGCACTGCACACTCCAGTGAACACTGTTCCCGCGACCCTGCACCATCCAGTGAACCGAGTACCTGGGGCACTGGAGCCTGCTGTGAACCCACTGCCTGCGGCACTGCAGTCTCCAGCAACCCACTGTATTCGACACTGCCCCTTCAGTGAACCCAGTACCCGCGGCATTACAGCCTGCATTGAACCCCGTGCCCGTGGCACTGCAGTCTGCAGTGAACACAGTGCCCGAGGCACTGCAGCCTGCAGTGAACCCAGTGCCCACGGCACTGCACCCTCCAGTGAACCCAGTGCCTATTGCACTGCAGCCTCCAGTGAACCCACTGCCCGCAGCACTACATCCACCAGTGAAGGCAGTGGCTGCCGCAATGCACCGTCTTGTGAACCCAATGCCCACAGCACTGCACCATGGAGTCACCCATTTCCCACTTCTATGCAGCCTCCAATGAACCCAGTGCCTGCAGCACTGATCCATGCAGTGAACTATGCAGTCCCCGCTACTATGCAGCCTACAGTGAACCCAGTACAGGGGGCACGGCAGTTTGCAGTGAGCCATGTGCTCGTGGCATGTAGCCTGCAATGAACCCCGTGCCCGCAGCACTGCAGCATGCAGTGAACCCAGTGCCCACAGCACTGCAGCCTCCAGTTAACCCAGAACACGCGACACTGCACACTCCAGTGAACCCAGTGCCCGAGGAATTGCACGCTCCAGTGAACCCAGTTCCTGTGGCAATGCAGCCTGCAGTGAACCCACTGCCCACACCAATGCAGCCTGCAGTGAACCCACTGCCCGCGACACTGTACCCTCCAGTGAACCCAGTGCCCGTGGCACTGCACCATGCAGTGAACCCAGTCCCGCAGCACTGCAGCCTCCAGTGAACACACTGCCCTCAGCACTACAGCCTTCAGTGAAGGCAGTGCTTGCCGCACTGCACCCTCCAGTAAACCCAGTGGCCACGGTACTGCACCATGCAGTGAACCCAATTCCCGCTTCTATGCAGCTTCCAGTGAACCCACTGCCCGCAGCACTACAGCTTCCAGTGAACCCACTGCCCGCGGCACGACAGCCTCCAGTGAACCCAGTGCACATGTCACAGCATCCTGCAGTGAACGCAGTGCCTGAGGCACTGCAGCCTGCAGTGAACCCAGTGCCCGTGGCACTGCAGCCTCAAGTGAACCCAGTGTCCGTGGCACTACAGTCTCCAGTGAAGCCAGTGACCTACGCAATGCATCCTCCAGTGACCCCAGTGCCTGCAGCACTGGAGCTTCCAATTATCTCAGTGACCGGTGCACTACAGCCTGCAGTGAACCCAGTGCCCGCGGCACTGCACCCTCCAGGGAACCCAGTTCCCACTGCACTGCAGCCTCCAGTGAACACACTGACCACGGCACTGCAACTTCCAGTGAAGGCAGCACCCGCTGCAATGCACCCTCCAGTGAACCCAGTTCCCCTGGCACTGCAGCGTGCAGTGGACGCAGTGCCCAGAGCACTTCAGGCCCCAGTGAACAAAGTGACCATGGCAATGCATCCTGCAGTGAACACAGAGCCTGCGGCAACTGCACACTCCAGTGAACCCAGTTCCCGCGGCACTGCACACTCCATTGAACCCAGTACCCGTGGCACTGCAGCTTCCAGTGACCCACTGACTGCGACACTGGCCCCTCCAGTGGACCCAGTGCCCATGGCACTGCACCCTCCAGTGACCCCAGTGCCCTCAGCACTGCAGTCTGCAGTGAACCCATTCCCCCAGGCACTGCAGCCTGCAGTGAACCCAGTGCCCACGGCACTGCAGCCTCAAGTGAACCCAAGGACCATGGCAGTGGAGCCTCAAGTGAATCGCGTACCCACAGGACTGCATACTCCAGTGAACCCACTGACCGAGGCACTGCTGCCTCCAGTGAACCCACTGACCGAGGCACATCAGCCTCCAGTGAACAAGTGCCCGTGGCACTGCATCCTCCAGTGAACACAGTGCCCGCAGCACTGCATCCTCCAGTGAACAGAGTCCCAAGGTACTGAAGCCTCCAGTGAACACAGTGCCCGCGGCCCTGCAGCCTCAAGTGAACCCAGTGCCTGCGACACTACAGCAATCAGTGAACCCAGTGCCCGTGGCACTGCATCCTCTTGTGAAACCAGTACCCGTAGCACTGCATCCTCCAGTGAATAAGTGCCCTTGGCACTGGATCCTCCAGTGAACCCACTGCCCGAGCACTGTAGCCTCCAGGGAACCCACACACCGAAGCATTACAGCCTCCAGTGAACCCACTTGCGGAGTCATTCAGCCTCCAGTGAACTTTTTGCTGGAAGCACTGCAGCTTCCATTGAACCCACTGCATGCGGAACTGCAGCTTCCTGTGAAGGCAGTGTCAGCTGCACTGCACCCTCCAGTGAACGCAGGGCCTGTGGCACTTCACTCCCAGTGTACCAAGTGCCCTAAACACTGCAGCCTCCAGTGAACCCAGTTCCCCTGGCACTGCAGCATGCAGTGAACCCATGCTCACAGCACTGCAGCCTCCAGTGAACAAAGTGCCCACGGCAATGCAACCTGCAGTGAATCCAGGGCCCGCAGCACTGCACACTCCAGTGAACCAAGTGCCCGCGGTACTGCACCCGCCAATGAACCCAATACCCGTGGCACTGCATCCTGCTGTGAAACCACTGCCGGCAGAACTGCAGCCTCCAGTGAACCCACTGCCTGTGACATTGCACCCTTCAGTGAACAAAGTGCCCGTGGCACTGCACCCTCCAGTGACCCCATTGCCCGCGGCATTGCCATCTGCAGTGAACACAGTGCCCGAGGCACTGCAGCCTGCAGAGAAACTAGTGTCCACGCACTGAATCTTCAAGTGACCCCAGTGTCCATGTCACTACAGCGTCCAGTGAAGCCAGTGCCCGATGCACTGCTTCCTCCAGTGACCCCAGAGCCCGTAGCACTGCAGCTTCCAGTTATAGCAGTGACCAGTGCACTGCAGCCTGTAGTGAACCCAGTGCCCGTGACACTGCACCCTCCAGTGAGGCCAGTTCCCACTGCACTGCAGCCTCCAGTGAACTCACTGCCCGCGGCACTGAAACCCTCCAGTGAAGGCAGTTCCTGCCACACTGCACCCACCAGTGACCCAGTGCTCGCGGCAGTGTACCATGCATTGAACCCAGTTCCCACTTCTATGTATCCTGCAGTGAACACAGTGCCCGCAGCAGTGCAGCTTCCAGTTATCTCAGTGACCGGCGCACTGCAGCCTGCAGTGAACCCAGTGCCCGCGGCACTGCAGCCTCTAGTGAGCCCCGTTCCCACTGCACTGAAGCCTCCTATGAACCTACTGCCCACGGCACTGGAGCTTTCAGTGAAGGCAGTGTGCTGCACTGCACCCTCCTGTGAACGCAGTGCCTGCAGCACTTCACCCCCAGTGAATCAAGTGCCCTAAGCACTGCAGCGTCCAGTGAACCCAGTTCCCCTGGCACTGCAGCGTGCAGTGAACCCAGTGCCCACAGCACGGCAGCCTCCATTGAAAAAGTGGCGCGTCAATGCAACCTGCAGTGAAACCAGAGACCGTGGCACTGCATACTCCAATGAACCCAGTTCCCACGGCACTGCACCCTCCAGTGAACCCAGTGCCCACGGCACTGCACCCTCCAGTGAACCCAGTACCTGTGGCAATGCAGCCTGCTGTGAACCCACTGCCCGCGGAACTGCAGCCTCCAGTGAACCCACTGCCCGCGACACTACACCCTCCAGTGAACCAAGAGCCCATGGCATTGCACCTTCCAGTGACCCCACTGCCCGCAGCACTGCAGTCTGCAGTGAACACAATGCCTGAGGCCCTGCAGCCTGCAGTGAACCCAGTGCCCGCGGCACTGCAGCCTCAAGTGAACCCAGTGTCCGTGTCACTGCAGCCTACAGTGAAGTCAGTGCCTGACGCACTGCTTCCTCCAGTGACCCCAGTGCCCGCAGCGCTGCAGCTTCCGGTTATCTCAGTGACCAGTGCACTGCAGCCTGCAGTGAACCCAGTGCCCGCGGCACTGCACCATCCAGTGAAGCCAGTTCCCATTGCACTGCAGCCTCCAGTGAACCCACTGCCCATGGAACTGCACCCTCCAGTGAAGGCAGTGCCTATCCCACTGAAGCCTCCAGCGAACCCAGTGCCCGTGTCACTGCAGTCTACAGTGAACCCAGAGCTCGAGGCACTGTAGCCTGCAGTGAACCCAGTGCCCGCGGCACTGCAGCTTCCAGTTATCTCAGTGACTGGTGCACTGCCTCCTGCAGTGAACCCAGTGCCCGCAGCCCTGCAGCCTCCAGTGAACCGTGACCCCGCGGCACTGCGCCCTCCAGTGAACCCAGTGTCCGTGGCACTGCAGCCTCCAGTGAAGCCTGTCCTGAGTGCACTGCACCCTCCAGTTAACACAGTGACCGCAGCACTGCACCATCCAGTGAACCCAGATCCCGCAGCACTGCAGCCTGCCGTGAACCCAGTCCCCGCGGCACTGCATCCTGCAGTGAGCCCAGTGCCTGTGGCACTACATCCTCCAGTGAGCCCAGTGTCCATGGCACTGCAGCCTCCAGTGAACACAGTGCTGTTGGAAAGGCAGTTTGCAGTGAACCCTGTGCTCACGGCCTGCAGCCTGCAGTGAACCCCATGCCCGTAGCACTGCAGCATGCAGTGAGCCCAGTGCTCACAGCACTGAAACCTCCACTGAACCCAGAACCCGCGGCACTGCACACTCCAGTGAACCCAGTTACCGTGGCACTGCAACCTGTTTTGAACCCACGGCCCGCAGCACTGCAGTGTCCAGTGAACCCACTGCCCACAACACTGCACCCTCCAGTGAACCCTGTGCCTGCGGCATTGCAGCCTGCAGTGAACCCACTGCCCGCGACACTGCAGCCTCCAGTGAAACCAGTGCCCGTGGCACTGCCCCCTCCAGTGAACCCAGTGCCCGCGTGCTGCACCATGCAGTGAACCCAGTTTTGACTGTACTGCAGTTTCCAGGGATCCCAGTTGCGACCTCGGTAAGACTCACCACATTCTAGCCAAGGACCCTACCTTTCCCATACAACTGACCTGAAGGATAGTGCAGCCAGAACACAAAAAATAGTGCATGCGACACACACCACAGACACTCCGTGATGTGCCAGGCCCTGGACATTGGATGACCTCCTCTTCATAAAACCATTCAACTCATAGGCAGGTAACACAATGAGCTTTGGTAACACAGAGATGGCAAATACTCAACCAAAATTCCAACACAAGAGGGAGGCATCCCAAATGAAAGAACAAGATAAGGTCATGGGCAGAAAAATGGAGGGAACACTTCCAAACTCATTCTATGAGGCCAGCATGGCCTTGAGTCCAAACTGAACAAAGACCCCACTATAAAGGAAAACTAGAGACAAATTTCCCTGATGACCATGGATGCAAAAAATCTCAACAAAAAGTGGCAAACTGGATTCAAAAATACATTAAAAGAATTATTCAGCACAATGAAGTGGATTTTATTCCTGGGATGCACAACCGACTCAATATCTGCAAATCAACTGATGTGATATATCACGTTGATAAAAGAAAGGATAACAACCACATGATCCTCTCAATAGTTGCAGAATAAACATTTGACAAAACGCAGCAGCATCCTTTCTTGATGGAAAAAAAACACCTCATGAAAGGAGGGATGGAAGGGTCGTGGCTCAATGTGAGAATGTCCAGATATGAAAGTCCCACAGCTAATAATATCTTCAATGGGGAAAACTGAGAGCTTTCCCCCTAAGGTCAGGAACACGACAGGGATGTCCATTCTCAACACTGTTATTCACCATTCTGTTGAAAGTCCTAGCCTCAGCAATCAGACAACAAAAAGAATTACAAGGTGTCCAAGTTGGCAAGGAGGGGTCAAAATTTCCCTCCTCACAGATATGATACTCTCCATGGAAAATCCAAACGACTCCACCAAAAAACTTCTAGGACTGATACAGGAATTCAGGAAAGTCTCAGAATATAAAATCAATATACAGAAGTTGATTGCATTTCTATACCCCAATAATGAATCAACAGAAAGAAAGTTAAGGAATTGATCTAATTTACAACTGCACAGAAATGCATAAAATACCCAGGGGTAAATCTAACCAAAGAGGTAAAAGATCAGTACATTCAAACAATAGAGGGGTGCCTGCGTGGCTCAGTCGGTTAAGTGCCGACCTCAGTTCAGGACATGATCCCACGTTTGTGGGTTTGAGTCCTGTGACAGGCTCTGTGCTGACAGCTTGGAGCTTGGAGCCTGCTTCAGATTCTGTGTCTCCCTATCTCTGCCTTTCCCCTGCTCACGGGCTCTTGCTCACTCGCTCACTCTCTTAAAAATAAATAAACATTAAAAAAATAAAAGAACAAACCATACAACATCTATGAAAGAAGTTGAAGAAGACACAAAGAAATGGAAAAACATCCCATCTCATGGATTGGAAGAACAAATATTGTTAAAATATCAATACTACCCAAAACAATGGACAAATTCAATGTAATTCCTATCAAAATAACATCAGCATTCTTCCAGATCTAGAATATATCACACTCAACACCCAGAAACCAAATAACCCAGTGAAGAAATGGGCAAAAGACATGAAGAGACACTTTAACAAGATCACATCCAGATTGGTCATACCATGAAAAGATGCTCAACCTCATTCATCATAAGTGAAATACAAATCAAAACCACAATGAGATATCCCCTCACACCTATCAGAATGGCTAAAATTAACATCTCAGGAAACGACAGATGTTGGCAAGAATGCAGAGAAAGGGAATGCTTTTGCAATGCTGGTGGGAATGCAAAGTGGTGTAGCCATTCTGGAAAATAGTATGGAGATTCGTTACAAGAAACAATAAGAGAACTACACTACAACCCAGCAATTGCACTAATAGGCATTTATCCAAAGGACACACTAACGCTGACTCGAAGAGGCACATGCATTCCAATGTTTATAGCAGGATTATCAACAATAGCTAAATTATGCAAAGAGCCCAAATGACCATTGAGAGATGAATGGATAACGAAGATGTGGTATATTCATACAGTGGAATATTACTCGGCAATCAAAAAGAGTGGAATCTTGCTATTTGCAACAAGGTGGATGGAACCAGACTTTATTATGCTAACCATAATATGTCAGAGAAAGACACACATCATATGATTTCTCTCATCTGTGGAATTTAATACACTGATGAACATAGTGAAAGGAAAGCAAAAATAAGATACAGAGAAGGAATCAAACGATAAGAAACTGTTAAATAGAGGGAAGAAGCTCAGGACTCTAGGAAGGTTTCTGAATAGGGGTGTGGGCTAAGTAGGTGATGGGCACCCGGGGGGGGGGCACTTGGAATGAGTACTGGATATATTTTGTAACTGATGGATCACTAAATTCTAATCCTGAAACTGTATTCCACTATAAGGTAACTAACTGGGGCTTAAATTTTAACGAAGAAGAAATATAAAAATAAGTAAAGAAATGTACTACCAGTCAAAAGAAAAGAATATTTAAATCAGACTCTTGGAGTGGAAATGAAAGACCAAAAGTGTTACAGACAAGAAAGGATCAGAGAAAACATCAAGAAACAATGGAAAACAACTAGTAGAATGTCACTAAATATATACCTATCAATAATTACTCTGAATGTAAATCGACTACATGCTCCAATCAAAAGACAAGGATAGGGTGTCAGAATGGACAGAAAAAAAAGAAAGAAACAAAAACAAAAACAAAACAAGGCCTATCTAGATGCTGCTTACAAAGCGTTATTTGGACATATGTCACCTGAAGATTTAAAAGGAGGGAATGAAAAACGTTTATCATGACAATAATGTAAAAGAAAGCCAGTAGCAATACTTATATAAGGCAAAATAAACTTCAAAACCGAGAGTGTAGTTTGGTACCCTTTGGGTCAATACCTAGTAGTAAAATGCATACACCCAATATTTATAGCAGCATTATCAACAGTAGCCATACTATGGAGAAAGCCCAAGTATCCATCAACTGATGAAGGTATAAACTTGTGTGTGTGTGTGTGTGTGTGTGTGCATGTATATGCATATGTACTCACGTGTATGTTCATATATACATACAAATATACATACGTATATACAATGAAATGAAACTCAGCTTCATAAAGAACGAAACCCTGCCACTTGCAACGATATGGATGGACCTAGAATGTATTATGCTAAGTGAAATATATCAATCAGTGAAAGACACATATATGATTTCACTCATGTGGAATTTAAGAAACAAAACATATGAAAACATGGGAAGGGGGCAGGAAAAGAGAAGAGTGGTAACAAACCACATGAGTCTCTTAGCCATAGCGGAAAAAAAGTGAGGGTTGATAGAGGGAGATGTGTCGGCGCTGGGCTAGATGGCGGACGAGTATTAAGGAGAGCAATTGTTGTCATGAGTACTGGGTGTTGTATGTAAGGGATGAATCACTGGATTCTATTCCTGAAACAGAGAATGCACTATATGTCAACTAAGACTTACATTAAAAAAATAAATAAAGCTGTAACAAGAGACGAAGATAGACACTATCTCATACTAAAGGGGACAACCAAACAAAAAGACCCAATGATTGTAAATTTTGATGCATCCAATATGCAATCACCAATATCAAAAACATTTAACAAAACCATAAAAGAATTTATAATAATATAATGATAATAGAGGACTTTAACACATCTGTCACATCAATGGACAGAACCTGTAAACAGAAAATCAACAAGGAAACAATGGCTTTGAATGACACACTGGACCAGATGCGTTTAACAGATATATTCAGAACACTCCATACTAAAATGGCAGAGTACACATTCTTTTCAAGCGCACATGGGGCATTCTCCAGAAATGATCACATTCTAGGTAACAAATCAGGCCTCAACAGGTACCTAAAGACAGAGATCAGACCAAGCATCTTTTCTGACCACACGCTAGGAAACTTGAAGTTAACCACAATCATACACACACACACACACACACACACACAGGGGGAAAGGCCACAAATAAAGGGAGGTTAAATAACATGTTACGAAATGAATGGGTCAAACAGGAAATCAATAAGAAAATACACTGAAAGTAATGAAAATGAAAATACACTGGTAAAAACTTTTGGAATGCAGCAAAAGCAATCTAAGATGGAAGTATATAGCAATACAAGCCTACCTTAAAGAGCAAGAAAAATCTCAAACCCTCCTAACTTACAACTAAAGGAATGAGAAGAACAGCAGAAGGAAGGAAATAATAGAGATTAAGGCAGAAATGAGGGATATACAAACCAAAAAGACACTAAACCAAATCAATGAAACAAGGGGCTGGTTCCTTGAAAACAGTAATCAACATGAAAACCTCCTAGGCAGAGTTTTCACAAAGAAGAGAGAAAGGACTCAAATACATAAAATCACAAATAAGAAAGGAGAAACAACAGTCAACACTACAAAAATACAGTTAGAAGATAATATTATGAAAAACTATATGCAACAAATTGGACACTCTGAGAAAAATGGACAAATTCCTAGAAACACAAAAACTACCAAAACTGAAACAGGAAGATACAGAAAATCTGAAAACAGAAAGAAATCAAATCAATAAGAAAAAAAAAAAACTCCCCCCAATACAAGAGTTCAGGGCAGAGGGCTTCACTGATTAATTCTACCATCCATTTAAGGAAGAGGTAATATGTATTCTTCTCGAATGATTACAAAAAATAAAAAAGAAGAAAAACTTACAAATTCATCTTATGAGGCCATCATTGCCCTGATACCAAACCCAGATAAAGCCTCCACTAAAACCGAAAACTGCCGGGGCGCCTGTGTGGCTCAGTCGGTTTACTGTCCAGGTCTTAATTTTGGATTAGGACATTATCTTGCGGGGCGTGGGTTCCAGTCCCACATTGGACAGTGCATTGACAGTGTGGAGCATGGCCAGGATTCTCTCTCTCTGTCTCTCTGCCCCTCCCTCACTTTTATGTACTCTATCTAAGGAAAGAAATAAACATTTTAAAAAAATGTTTAAAAATTTAAAATAAAACTGCAGACCAATAGCCTGAGAGTATGTATGCAGAAATTCTCATTAAAATACCTTCAAATTAAAGTCAACAATACATTAATAGAATCATTTACCATAATCAAGTGGGATATATTCTTGGGCTGCAAGGGTGGCTCCACATTCGCCGATCAATCAACATGATGCACCACAGTATTAGAAGAAATGATAAGAACAATAGGATGCTTTCCTCAGATGCGGTAAAACCATTTGACAAAATGTCACATCCATTCATGATAAAAACCCTCAGCAAAGTAGACTTGGACTAAACCTACCTACACATATAAAGGTCACCTAGGAAAAAGCCACAGCTCAGCTCATCCTCAATGGGGAAAAATTGAAAGTGTTTCCTCCAAGGTCAGGGACAAGACAGGGATGACCCGTCACCACTATTATTCCACATAGTACAAGAAGTCCTAGCTACAGCAATCAGACAAAAAAAGAAATGAGGCATCCAAATTGGCAAGGAAGAAGTAGAACTTTCGCTGTTTGGAACTGACATGATGCTCTCTATAAAAACCATGAAATACTCCAATGAAAATTTCTAGGATTTATATATGAATTCCACAAATCACAATATACAGAAATCAATGTACAGAAATCTATTGCATTTCTATAGACGAGTAATGAATTAACAGAAAGAGAAAGTAAGGGATCAATCCTATTGACAGGTGCACCAAATACCCCAAGATACCTAGAATGAACCTAACCAAAGAGGTGAAAGACCTGTACTCTAAAGGCTATGAAACACTGATGAAAGAAATGGAAGAGGACGAAAAGAAAAGGAAATATATTTCACTCTCATGGATGGGAAGCAAAAATACTGTTAAAATGTCTACACTCCTCAAAACAATCTACACATGTCATGAAATCCCTATCACATTAACAAAAACATTTGTTACAGAACTACAACATATAATTCCAAGATTTGTATGGAACGACAAAGACTCCAAACAGCAAAAACAAAATTGAAGAAGAAAACTAAAGCTGGAGGCATCACAATTACAGACATCAGGTTATATTAAAAAGCTGTACTGAACAGAACAGTATGGTACTGGCAAAAAACAACAACATCAACAACAACAACAACAACAACAACAACACAGACGCAGAGATCAATAGAACGGAAACCCAGAAATGAACTCAAACCTATATGGTCAATTAATTCTCAATAAAGCAGGAAAGTATATCCAATGGAAAAAAAAGATAGTCTTGGGACACATGGGAGGCTGCAAAGCGTGTGATTGGGGATTCAGCTCAGGTCATGATCTCAGGGCAGTGCAGAGCATGTGTGGGATTCTCAATCCCCATTTCTCTCTGCCCCCTTCTGCATTATCTCTGTCTCTAAAAAATAAATACATACACTTAAAAAGAATCTCCTCAACATATGGTTTTGGAAAAAACTAGACAGCAACCTGCAAAACCAAACAAGACCAACAATGGACCACCTTCTTACAATATACACAAAAATAAATCCAACATGGATAAAGACCTATGTGTGAAACCTGAAACCATAAAAATCCCAGAGGATAATGAACACAGACAGTATCTTATTTGACATTGGCTGTACAAACATCTTTGCAGATATATCTCCTGAGTTAAGGGAAACACAAGCAAAAATAATGGGACTTCGTAAAAATAAAAAGCTCTGTCACCAAGGAAATAATCAACAAAACTAAAACACCTACAGAATACTATTTGCACACGACATCTGATTAAGGCTTAGTGTCCAAAACAAATAAAGTCATACAGCACCCAAAAAAGGAGAAATCCGATTAAAACTGGGCAGAAGACACGAATGGACATTTTCCCAAGGCAGACATACACATGGCCAAGAGACATATGAAAAGATGCTCAACAATACTGATCTTCAGGAAAACACAACTCAAAAGTACAATGAGATAACACATCATATCTTTCAGAATGACTAAAATCAATGAATGATGAAATAGCAGGTGTTGCCAAGGATGTGAGGAAAGAGAAACCCTCTTGCACTGTGGGTAGGAATGCAAACTGGTGCAGCCACACTGGAAAACATCATGGAGATTCATAAAAAAAAAATGGAAATGGAACTACCTTAAGATCCAGCAATTTCACTAAGAGGTATTTACTCAAAGAATACAAAAATAATTCTTCAAAGGGATACATGCACCATGATGTTTACAGCAGCATTTTCTACAACAACCAAATTACAGAAACTTCCCAAGCATCCATCAACTGATGAATAAATTGAGATGTAGTATATGGAATGTAATATTATTTAGCCATAAAAACATGAAATCTTGTCATTTGCCACGAGCTGGAGGAGCGACAGAATGTTATGCTGGGTGAAAAAAGCCTGTCAGAGAAAGACAAATACCAGATGATTTCACTAACACATGGAAATAAGACAAAATTAAGGGGGGGGGGCGGTGAAGGACACAATGACAAACAAACAGACTCTTAACTAGGAAACAAACTGAGGGCTTCCACAGTGAGGTGACGGAATGGGTGAAACAGCTGCTGGGGATTAAGAAGCTGTTGCTGGTGCTCACCTGGGATGAGCACCGGGTGACGTGTGGAAGTGTTGCTCTATATTGGACACCTGAAACTAACATTACACTGTGTCTTCACTCACTGGATTTTAAATTAAAAGATAACATAAGGTTAATGACACCTACCTACCAGGTTTTCTGTAGTTTTCAATCACTTCACTAAGTTGGGAAAATAACCATGAAAATTTTTAAAAAGCATGTATGATGTGTGGGACAGTTTGTGCCCTTACCTTGGTCTCTGGTTCCAGCAGGACTCGGAACATGGGTCCCAGCTCATTCTTCTAGAAGGTCGTGAGACGAGCATTTCATGTATCCACGTCCTAATTGAATGCAGCTCCCGTGCTTCTGAATTTCTGTTAGGGTTCCTTGTCGGAAACAAGCCTGGATCTGGAACAAACCATCGACTGCATCTATGAGGTGATGTCGTGGGACCCCTCAATCCACAAGTCCTTTGGTAAAATACGTCTTGTTCAAAAACTGTCTGGGAAGGGGTGGAATGAAACACGGGAACAGCCCAGAAAATGCAAAGGCCTGTGCAGCTCAGCGATCAGCTTGACCAGGGAAGCCACCCGGCGCCCCCTCCTCAGCACTCAGTACAACAAGGCAGCTTCTCTCTGGCGACTCAGGAGATGCCAAGTTGCTGCTAAGCTCCCAAGGTCTCCCCTGGGGCGGGTGGCAGAACCTGCTGGAAATGCAGCTCTGCTCTCTGTACTGAGGCACCAGCAGAGGCCTGAGTCCTCTGAGAGCAGTCTAAGCCCTTCCTGCTCTGAGGTGCCCTGGGTCAGAAAAGCCGATGGTGCGCCCTCTACTGGCCATCACTGCCCAGGCAGAGGAACCCGCCCGTCCGGGTCTGTGGTGCTCGAGCTCTCTCTGCTGGCCACCATGGGAATTCCTGCAATGTTGAAGACCCTGGTGGCTCAGCTGAGGGACCGAAGGTGCTCTGGGCAACTAACCCTGTTCTCTACACTGGGAAGGGTCTTAGTGACAGGACCTAGGGCACAAAGAAATCTTTTCCTTCTCCGTTCTTGTGAGTGAAGAATGAAACCAAATTTATTAAGGTAATGGCATCATTTGTAATGCTTTAAGCAATGTTCCCAGAAAAATAGACCACCAAATTACACATGATGAACAAGAGGTTATTGTGTTTACCACCTAAGTGTTTAGGTAAGATAAAGAATGGACACCTTTGAGAGAGAGATACTGGCTTCCAGCTATGGAATGAATGAGTCCTAGGGATACAAGGGACAGCCAATGGAAGAGAGTCAATCCTGTAATAATACTGTTGCATACTTTCACAGGATAGCTACACTTGTGCTTAAGTACAACATAATTTATAGACATATGGAAGGACTACAATGTATGTCTAAAACTAATACAACAAATGTGTGAAGAATATTTCAATTAAAAGTCGACATCCTTTACGCTATCTTTAATTTCTCTTTCTTTGCCAATAAACTATCATTCCTGGGGCGCTTGGGTGGCTTACTTGGTTAAGCGTCTGACTTCCACTCAGGTCATGATCTTGCAGTCCATCAGTTTGAGCCCCACGTCACACTGTGTCCTGACAGCTCAGAGTCTGGCGCCTGCCTCAGATTCAATATCTCCCACTCTCTCCCCCATCCCCAGCTTGGGCTCTTTCACAAAAGGAAAAAAATAGGAACATTAAAAACGAAAAATCATTCCTAATTTAGAATCTGTGAAATTCCATATATACCAGATTCTCTAACATGACCATCTTGATGTTTAGAGCTTATCTGAAAAGTCACTAATAATATCTGATGACACATATGTGACAAGGTCAGAATGCAACTTACAGGAGCTACACATCTGTTATGAATTTATGACATGTATCCATGGCTTATATTTCCAATGAAATGTGCTTTAGGGATAACGGATGGATGAAATAATGCCCATCACTCATGTAGGTCAATTTCCTACAGGACCATTATGCTTTCAATTAGGAATTGTCATCTCTTCAAAATTAAAAGAAAGCTGGGAAAGAAATTGTCTTTGAATGAGGTAAGAGAAGACTATGGTGTTTTAAAAGGTTCACCTACCTTCTGGAATCCTCAGATTGGTTGTGGACAGGAGGATAGCAACCCACGATTTGGATGCACACCGCTCGTTCCAGAGGGAGAATATGGACCTTATTGTCAAATATTTTTTTTAATCAATATCAACAGTCCACCTCTGCCAGGTCCAGACTGCAGAACCTGGGGGCAACACAATGTCTCATGCCTGGGTTCAGAACATGAGGAACGCCAGCTGGTTGGGGGGGGGGGGGAGGGGGGAAATCCAACAGGGCCTGGGGCAGTGAGGGAGATGACCCCGGGACACCTCCTCACAGGGCGGGCTCTGGAGTTTAGCTGCCAAAGAGCAGCACATTCTCCCTGAAGACATCCGTCTCCATGACAGAACATAACGCTGAGCCCCACAATTCCAGTAGAAATGACGGATGCCCATCTTTTCGATTGCAATGGCCTCTGCAGAGCTTGACCCCAGGGATGTTGGAGTCTTAGAGTTATGAAACTATGATGCCCATGATACCAGCCCTTTCGGCCCCAGCACTCAGAGCCACTTCACACATCCCCTCTCCCCTGGCTCATCTCACCCCGTTCACATACCCGGACCAGGGCTCCACTTTTCTCCTTGTACTTCCTCTTTGTCTCTGTTTCTCTCTAACCACACCTCTCTGTGTTTCTTTCTTTCCTTCTCTAGGTCTTGCCCAATTCCCCTATCACTCATCCAGTTTCTCTCTCCTTACCTCTTTGTCCACCTCTCCCCAGGCTTCAGGCTATCTGCTCTGTGCTTGCAGCCCTGTCCAGGAGCACAGGGAACTCCTGTCTCTCTCTCTCTCGTCATGTTTTGTCCCAGGCCCTGATCAAAATGGAGGAGAATCCCCCATATAGCAGCTGCTCATATTGACATTTGCTAAAGCAATGCTGGCAGAATGTGGACAGCCAGACATTTACCGTTGGTGGCCCAGCCATGACCCAAAAGCTGCTGGAGGGCTGGATGCTTCCCTAAGCTGGAAGGAAAAAAAAGCTCACAGGGTTCAGGGTCCCTGATGTAGATTGGATTGGCTGATGTAGAAGGAGCCGTATGCTTACACCCAACTCTCCCTGGATTGTGTTGAAGGAACCTTTCTCAGACCATGGTCCTCTGCCCTCCCCATGCCTCAATATGGCTTCAGGGGGAGCTTTATGGGACACCATGTGACTCGCCACAAAAATTGTGCCATTTGCCCCCTTGGAGGCCACCTGGATTGGTGCTATTGGTAGCAGCTGGTAAGGTGCACAAGGGCGCAAAAGCTGAATTAATGCAGGGCCTCCTTACTGGTCTCCTGAATCCATTCCTCACCATCAGAAGAGACCCTTTCCTGGAGACAGACACCTGCCCTGCTCATCAGCACAAACCACATCAACTAGCACATGTGCCATGTGCTCATGAGCATCAATCTATACATGAACAACCACCACCATATCTCCCTAAAGGATGTATCCAACCCCTCAGATGGAACTATTGGTCCCTTCCAGGCAATACAACCCCAAACAATGATCTGTCTTCGTACACCAATACTATACATTCTACCTGTTTGTTAACTGCATATACAAGAACGCCAAAGTGTACACTTGATGGGGAATGAGTGTCGATTTTCCTGGAGGCAGACGCTGACATAGAAACACAACTATGACAAGTGTATTAGGGGATATTAGGAAGGACAATGTGGAGGGGACGGGGTGGACAGGGAAAGCATTCAGACCAAGGGGTAGATTAGACACCATCTCTAAATATATAATAACCACAGCTGGTTTGTAATGGTTCAGTGTGCTCTTCAAATTTCAAACTGATTGCCCTCTATGTCAAAGTGATTGAGTTATTGCAAAGGGATCTTCTGTTCTTCTATATGCGTTTTTTCTTCTTCAATACATCTGTGGCCTTGGATGAGCACATATTTGTCAGGGTGCATTTGTGTGTCTACCTGTAATGGAAGAGGATTATCTTCAGATCCCTGAACATCCATATTCTCATACTTATCTTTTCCTTCCTTGTAAAGTAGGACCTGAATTTTAATAGAAAACACACAGGAATCTTTGTTGTATCCTTTGAAACTAGAATTGCCAATCTCTCAGCCTCAGGCATTATACCCTTAGTTTCATGAAATTGAATGAACATCTGTTGATGATCTTCTCTGTGCAGATACATTCGTTTCCACGCTGAAAAGGGTGAGTGCTCACTCATCCCATATATTTTACAAATTCCTCATGTGCTTAACCACCTCTTCATCGCGCTGACCTCAGAGATCAACATTATCCCTGCTTCTCAGATCACAAAGCTGATGCTCTGAGTTGAGGCTCTCCCCACTGAGAGCTGGCATTAGGTCTGAGACAAGAGGAACACACGCAAAGCCTCAGGAAGTTGTGAGGGAAGTGTCGGAGATGCAAACCTTCAGGCAGGGTGGTGAAAGCAGGTTCAGGGTTGCAGTGACAGGAGTCCAGCAGGGGCATTTCCTGGTCAACCCTGAATTCCCCGCTAAGAGTGTGACTCAGGCTGAAGCCAAGGAAGCCACACAGCTAATCTACAACCTTTCGTCGCATTTAGTCTCACAGAGATACACACACTTAGGCACAGCCCAACATATGTATGTCCTAAGAAACTTGAGGAATCTTAACAGTGTTTCAGTCAGCAGCACCCTTGCATTGAAAAGCCTGTGAGGCCATCTCTACATCTTCTCAAAGACTCAACAAGACAGTAGATGAATATGCTGAACATGTCAACTCATACTGTTCAGATCATCTTACAAACAGTCGAGGTGGAGGTCACTGAGGGCACCAATGAGCTGGTGGTGACTTATAGAGTCCATGAACAGTGATAAAGGGGATCTGTGGGGGAGGGCATGCAGGGTGGACCTGGTAAAAGAGGAGGTCCTCTTGCAACCATAAGGACCTACAGAACAGAAGCGACAGGTATGTTGGTATGACAGACAGAAGTAGAACGCCCACAGGAGCTGAAACACAATGAAGCAGGTGTCAGCACCTGGCCCCTTGTTCATTCACGGGTTCTAGTAGAATGCAGCATCAGTGCCAGAAAACTCTACCCTCCCACGAGATCCCACTTACAACCTGAAGGTCTCACGAGGACCTCCTATGAGGTCCCACCTACAGCCTGAAGGTACCAGATGCACAAGGAGAAACTACTGTCTCCACACATCACTGCACATGGTTACAAATGCAGAAAGCCAAGGAATCCTATTCTTGAAGATTGATGGCAGTAATGCCAGTCTAATAAAGGAAAGTATTCCAGAGAGGCAGGCATCTGTGTTCAGGACACCCCTCTTCCACCAGATCTGCAGACTTTTTACTTACACATTGAGAACAGACAAAACATGAAGGAATGAAAGAAAAGCCCAGCACCACACAGAGATTCAGGGCCACCCCAGGGTCAAAGCTCAAATTGCCATCCCGTTCATGTCCTTACTCTGCTTCCCTCACTGACAAAGACATCTTCTGTGCAAGGGCACAGAGACCTTTGAGGAGATGGGGATTCCTGGAGTCCTGCAGGGGGCCTAGAAATGTGTTTTCTGAGAGAAACACGTTACCTGTGCACATTCATGGTCTTAAGAGTGTTTACCTTAATTCACAGGTAATTCAGCTTTTAAATACAATATGAATTGCAGAGCTATTTTGTCCCATTGTAAAAGGGAGGTAGAAATTCTACGTAAAAGAATGAACAGAAACATGTCTCAATTTCAGGTGTAAAACTCCCATAAGGCATCATGAGACAAAGTACCAGTTGCAACTGTTCCTGGGACACAATTGAACCTGCTCATATAAATACAACTGAAGAACTCTGTGAGTTACTGGCCCTGCAGGTAATCACTGATTCTCTCCCTTCACGACTGAAGTTCCATGTACATTTTCGATTACACATGCCGCTTCTGAAAATTCAGAGTATTTCCACCTAGGGGACAACTGGAGAAATTCTCGATGAGCAATAATCGCGCCTCGGATAAACCTCATTGGCTATGATACTGCCACTGCGCAAAGCTTGGGAGAACTTCTCTATTGCACATTGACCAACACAGAAGGACCAGTAATGAGTTCTGAAATTTAACTAAGAACCCTCAACACTGCACAAAGCACACAATATAATGTTGGAAAGTGTTGTTATCTTTTCCAGTCACGAGGCTCATAGCAGACATTCTGAACAAATTCATGGCCTACTCTGAAATAGGAAAAAAAATGAAAATAATCAGGATAATCCCATGCAAAGAAGGTGAGAAAGGTGTCCCATGCTCCAGAAGACTTGAGGGTGCAGTCCTCAAGTTATTTCCACAAACACAAAGTGATAGCCACGTGGTCCTCCACCTCCACACACTTGTGGCGTCCAGAGGCACTAGCTAACATGATGATCTTAAACTGGAGAAGTCTGGAGGCTTGTGAGGATGTAAATCAAACAGTAAAAATACCAGAGGGCATAGAAAACCAGACAAGGTCAGATAAATTTTCCAGAAAGCATTGCAACTGAAATAGGCAACAGAATTTACCTTGTCTTTCTCTGCATCCATGGTAGAGACACAACTGATATTCCCCATGGGAGTTGCACCATGTCCTAGGTCTCATAAAAGATGGAGGGGGATGGAAGTTGATTCTGACTTGCATAGACTGTGTGCAAGAAAAACAAACCATCCGCAACAGGTTTCATTATATTCAACTCTTTCACATTCTCATGTCCCGTACTAGGGGCAGAGGGTTTTTCAGGTGCCTCAGGTGACCCTTGAGGACAAGAGGGAGATCTGATCCTGTCCTTTGAGGAAGGTCTACATGGCCCTGGTTCAGGAGTTTTTATAACTAATCAAGCATCTGTGAACAGTTCAGGTCTCAACTAGCTAGAAATAAAGTTAGGGGTGTGTTTCATCCCTCAGAGAGCCCAGCACATGGTCTCTGTACAAGGTACATCCTAGGGAGTGCTATGTCTGTCAGCATGTATAAGGCCTCTTTCCTTCTCAGAGACATGTGTTGCCCAGCTCACTGGGTGGAAACGACTGCCCATTTCATTCATTTCCTGAGAAATTGGAAGCACATGACACTGTCCTCACTCAGGCTAACCTGAAAGCCCTGTGGTGCCATCACTGCATCCTCTCCAAACACTCAACAAGTAAAAAGACAAAACGTGTTTTATAAGTCAACTCATACTGTTTCAATCATCTTTCCAGATGGTGGAGGTGGAGGATGAGGTCCCAGAGGCCACCAGGTTGGAGAAATTGGTGGTGGCCCAAAGACCCTGGATGGTGATAAAGAGCAGCCCAACGGGGTATGACACGGAGGGCACTTCTGAGAAAGGAGGAACTGTTCTGGAAGCCATTTTGACATGCCGGACAGAAATTAAACTTTTGAGATGTGTTAGAGTAAAAGGTGAAAAATCCAACACCAACACTAACATACCTGAACCCCAGTGAAGCCGGAATGGCACCTCTCTCCTTCCCCTCCACCTGGTTTCAACAGGGCAGCATTACTGCCACAAAACTCCACCCTTCCCAACGGGTCCAACCTAGAGCTTCTAGGCATTTGTGGAGACAAAGCAGTGCATTGCTGGCAGCAAGCATGGTACTAGCTGTGCCTGAAAATGTAGGGAAGGAAGTGGCTACTCTTAAAGGATCAGGGGGATAATTACAGACTACTAAAGAAAGTCTGTTTCACACACACAGGCTTCTATTTCCAGGACTACTCTCTATCCAGCCCTTCACCACTTCAACAGCTACGTCTTGGCATAATAAGAGCTGAAATGGTGAGGAAGAATTTTGTTTTCATATCATTCGTTTACATCTTTAATCCATTTCAAGTTAATTCTTGGAGTGATGTAACATAAGGTGCTAAGCTTTAATCTTATACATGTGACTATCCAATTTTCCCAGCTCCAGTTATTCAAGAGACTACTCTTCTCCACTGAGTATTCTTGACTCCCTTGTCAAATACTAGTTGACTGTGCATGCATGGCTTTAGTTTGGGCTCTCAATTTCCATTCCATTGTCTTGTGTGTGTGTGCCTATGCCAATGACATAACTGATTTCTTTGTGTTAGAATGCAGCTTGAAATCAAGAAGTGTGATGCCACCTGTTTTGTTCTTTCTTGCATTGGCTACTTGGGGTCTTTTTGTGGTTCCAAATACATTTGAAGATATGTGTTTCTAATTGCATAAAACTTACATCCATTGGATGTTCTTTCCTGCTTTGTCAAAGATGAGTTGGCCATACGTTTGTGGGTCTAGTTCTGGGGTTTCTATTCTATTCCATTGGTCTATGTGTCTGTTTTTGTGCCAGCTATACTGTTTTCAAGCCCAGCGATTAATTTTATGACTATTATTCTAAAATTCACTTTCTGTTATATTATTTAAATTCTTTTTGATCAGCTCATTAGCTGTTGTTATTTCCTGGAGATTCTTCTGAGGGGAATTCTTCCGCTTGGTCATTTTGGATAGTCCCTGGTGTGGTGAGGACCTGCAGGGCACTTCTCCTGTGCTGTGGTGTATAACTGGAGTTGGTGGGCGGAGTCTCCTGTTTCTTTCATACAAATTGAATTTCTTCCATTTCTGCACACAGGTTTTACAGTTTTCTGTAGAGAGGTCTTTCACTTCCTTAGCTAAATTTGTTCCTATAAATTTTATTGGTTTTGATGCTATTGTAAATGGGATTGTTTTCTTTCCCTCTTAGATAATTTGGTTAGTGTATAGGAATGCTACAGAATTTGATATGTGACTTTCTATTTTGGAACTTTATTGCATTTCTTGATTAGATAGGAACAGGTTCTTTTACATTAAACTTTTTATTTCATTCCTTTACCTTATTTTTAAAAAATCATGTTATTTGGGAATAGCTGACACACTGTGTTACATTAGTTTCAGATGAACAACATAGTGATGGGACAAGTGTATACATGCTGCTACGCTAACACAGGTGTAGCTATCATCTCTCACCATGCATCACCACTCCAGTACCATTCTCTATTTTCCCTATGCTATGTCTTCTACCTGTGATTTATTCATTCCATAAACAGAAGCCTGCATCAACCAATCCCCTTCACATATCTAGGGCATCCTTGTCTTGTGCCTGATCTTAGAGGAAAATCTTTCACAATCTCACTATTGAGTATGATGTTAGCTGTGGGCTTCACATACATGGCCTTTCTTATGTTGAGATATGTTCCTTCTACACAGAATTCTAAAGAGATTTTTAGCACAAATGGATACCAAATTTTCTCAGAACTTTTTTTTCTGTGTCTATTGACATCGTCACATGAGTTTTCTTTTTAATTTTTAAAATGTATTTATTTATTTTAGGTTAAATTTATTTATGTATTTCTTTAGAATTTATTTGTTCAAGTGTTTAATTAAATTCCAGTTGGTTAACATACAGTGTAGTGTTAGTTTCAGGTATAGAATGTAGTCATCCATCACTTACATACAACACCAAGTGTTCCTCACTACTAGCGCCCTCCTTAGCCCATCACCCATTAAACCCATCCCCCTGCCCACCTCCCTTCTAGTAACCCTGCCTTTGCTATTTATACTTAAGATTCTGGTTTCTGGTTGATTTTTTTTCATTCAAGTATGTGAGGAGTCACATTTATTGATTTGCATTTCTGAAACATCCTTCCTTTACAGGGAAAAAAGCCCTTCATCACGGTCAATGATCCTTTTAAGGTGATGCTGAATTTGGTTTGCTTGTATATTATTGGGAATTATTCATCTATATTCATCACGGGGATACTGGCCTATAGTTTTCTGTTCAAGTAGTATCCTTTTCTGGCTTCCTACCAGGGTATTCCAGTCTCATGAAATGAGTTTGGAGGTGTTTATCCCTTTTTAATCAGTGAGAGGACTGCTGTTAGTTTCTTCTACAACGGTTGTTCAAATTCACCAGTGAATGCACCTGTTCCTGGACTTTTCTTCCCTGAGAGAATTTCCATTACTAACTCAATTTACTTGCATTGGTTATCTTCTTGTATTGATGCAGTCTTCCTTTAATGGGTCTGTGCAAACCTTCTATATCTTCCTAATACAGTCTTGGTAGGTTGTGTGTTTCTAAGAACCTATCCATTTCTTCTAGGTAAGTGGTTTGCTGGCATCTAATTTGCACATAGTCGCCTCTTTGTTTCCTTTATATTTCTTTGGTATCAGGTGTAATGTCTTCTTTTTTATTTATAGTTATTTTGAATTGGGTCGTCTCTCTGTCTTAGCATAGTCTATGTATAGTCTTGACAATTTTGTTTCACTCTTTCGAAAACCCACTGTTGGTCTTCTTCATATTTTCTATTGATTTCATGGTCTCTATTTCATTGGTTTCCACTCTCATATGTATTCCTTTCTCCGTTTTGAGAACATTGGACGTAGATTGTTGTCTTTTTCTAGTTCTTTGAAATTAAAGGTAGGTTGTTCATTTGAGTCCTGAATGTATCCTCCACGCATGCAAATCCAGTGACTCATCAGAGAAGCTTCAATAGGTCTTTCCTGTCCTATTTCTCATTCTGAGAATTCTGACAAATGGAACCAGAAAATTTATTTGAAGACACAATAGATGAAAACTTCCTTCAATCGGGGAAGGAAACAGATTCAGAAGCAGGAGGCACAAAGAACCCCCAAAATATTCAGCAGAAGCAGATCTACACCAAGTCATGTAGTAATTAAAACCCAAAATGTCATGATCAAGAAAAATTTTAACAGCAGGAAAAGAAAAGATGACAGTTACCTACAAGAAAAAACCCCATAAGTTTATCACTGGATGTTTTTCAGAAGAAAGTTTGAAACCGTAAGTGAGCAGCAGGTATGGTAAAGTTGCTGAATGGAAAACATCTGCAGCCAAAGAGAGTCTATCCACAACACTATCATTCAGATGGAAGGACAGATCAAGAGGTTGCCAAATAAATACTAAGCGAGTTCACAAGCCACAAACCACCCCCGCAAGAAATGTTAAAGGAGACTCTTTAAGTGGAAAAGAAACACCTAAAGTGACAGTATTAAAGTGCGAAACGCAAAAGCAATAAAAATGAATATATCTGTAAAACATCAGCCAAGGTATCCACGATATGAAAGGTTTTGAAATATGACACTACATATCTACAACACGGGGAGGAGAGGAGTAAAGAACTGGTTCAAGCTTCAACAACTATCAACTTAATATAGACTTCTATATGCACAAGTGGTTAGGTACAAACCTAATAATAACCACAAATCAAACACCACTAATACATATGCAGAGTATAAAGACAAGCAATTTCAACTGCACTACTAAATAAACCCAGCAAACCATAGAAAAGAGAAAGAGAAGAAAGGATCAGACAGATTCAGAAACAACCAACATCAAGTAATAAAAGGACAACTGTATGTCTATCAATTACTTTGAACGGAAACAGAATACATGCTCAAATCAAAGGCACTGGGTGACAGATAGGGGCACCTGGATGGCTCCATCGCTTGAGATTTCGACTCTTGATTTGGGCTCAGGCTATGATCCCAGGATCCTGGGATTGAGTCCCAACTGAGCTCTGCACTGAGCTTGAGATTTGCTTAAGATACATCCTCACTCTCATTCTCTCTCGCTCTCCTTCTATCTTCCCCCATTCCCCCACCCTGCCATCCCATGCCTGTGCACTCTCTCTTCATAATAAAAGGCACTGGGTGATAGAATGAATAAAATATAGGACCCATCTATCTTCTACCTACAAGAGGCTAACTATAGAACTAAAGTATCAAAAGAAAACTGCAGTAGCCATACCTATATCAGAAAAAATAGATTTAAAAAGAAAACTGTAACAAGAGACAATGAAGGACACTATAATAATAAAAGGTACAATCCAAAAAAAGATAGAACAATTGTAAACATATACGCACTCAACCTGAGAGCATCCAAGTACACAAAACAGTCAAAACCTAAAGTATTGATAGTCATACAATCATAGTAGGGCACTTTAACACTCCAATGATACCCATGGAGAGATCATTCCATCAGAAAATCAACAAGGAAGTAGTGACTTTGAATGATAGAGTAGACCAGATGGACTTAACCGATATATTTAGGACATTCCATCCTAAAACAGCACCATACTCATTCTTTTCACATGCACATGGAAAATTCCCCACACTCAATAAAATATTAGGTCATAAAACAAGCCAAAACAAAATCAAACCAATCGACGTCATACCATGTGTCTTTTCAGACCACAATGCTATGAAAGTAGAAGTCTCCAACAAGAAAAAAAAATCTGCAAAAGGCACAAAAACATGGAAGTTAAACAGCATGCTCCTAAACAATCAATGGGTCAACCAAGAAATCAAAGATGAAATCGAAATAACATGGAAACAAATGAAAATGAAAACACAACAATCCAAACTTCTGTAAAGCAAGAAAACTAGTTCTAACAGGGAAGCTTATAGCAATACAGGTCTGCCTCAGGAAAAAACAAAAAACAAAATACCCTGAAGTAAACTCCATAACCTTATAACTATAAAAGCCAGACAAAGGACAACAAACAAAACCCCCAAACAGCAGAATGAAGAAAATAATTAAAAGCAGAGGAGAAATAAGTGATATAGAAGTTAAAACTACAGTAGAACAAGGTAAGTGAAATTAGGAGCTGCTTCAATGAAAAGAACATTGAAATTGATAAGCCCTAGCCAGACTAATCAGAAAACAGAAATGACACCTATAAATAACAATGACAGAGAACAACCAACACCACAGAAATACAAACAATTGTAAGAGAATATTATGAGAAACTATATGCCAACAAGCTGGACAAACCAGATTATATGGATCAATTCCTAGAAACATGGAACTTACCAAAACTGAAGCAGAATGAAATCGAAAATTTGAACAGATGGTTTACTAGCAAGAAGACAGATTCAGTAATCAAATGTCACCTAAGAGACAACAGTCCAGGACCGGACGTCTTCACAAGCACATTCTATCAAACATCTGAAGAAAAGTTGATGTCTATACTTGTCAAACTATTCCAGAAAATAGAACAGGAAAGAAAATATCCAAATTAATTCAGCATTACCCTGATACCAAAACCAGATAAAGACACCACGAAAAAACAAAACTACGGGTCCGTATCGTTCAAGCACACAGATGCAAATGTCCTCAACCAAGATTTGGCAAACAGAATCTAACAACGTACTCAAAAAAAAGTCCACCAGAATAAAATGGGTGGTGAATGTAAAACTGAGGCAGGTCTACGAATCTCTGAATGAGAAAATGGGCCAAAAAAGAAACATAAAAAAAAGTGGAAATGTATCAGACAGGGGATCTAAGCATCAATTTTCATAGAGACACACTATGCTCAGGCTTTTTCTTCTAAACTTGGCTCACAATGCTTGCTTAGTACAATCTTTCCCACACTGAGAAGGGGCATTGGTAAGTTCTTTGACCAGCAGCTCAGTCTCAGAGGGATGGCGTGAATCAGCTTTTAGTAAAAACTGCAATCAATTTAAAAGTATTTCAGTTTTTCACGAGTTCATGAGAAATTAAAAAACATGCCAAATCTCACCTGAAAAAGACATAAGGTAACTAGTATGTTTTTAAGATATTATTGATGAGATTCCTTCCAACGAAGACAAGAAAGGATAACTGTAACAAATTCTGACGCAGGAATAATATTGAATATTCAAATAACGGGAGGTTCCTGACACAAAGTACCTGTCAGGTTTTCAGTTGTTTTCAGCGACTACAACATTGTTGGGGGACAGATACCCACTGAAAATTATAAAAGCATGTATGATGTGGAGGGCACATTGTGTTTTTACCTCTGGCTCTGCTTCCAGCAGGACTTGGAAGAGTGGGTCCCAGCTGATTCTTCTAGAAGGTCCTGAGAGTCAACATTTGGTGTCTTTACTTCCAAAGTGAAAGCGACTCCTGTTCCTCCGTATTTGTGACAGGATTTCTCCCCCAAAACAATTTTGAATCTGGAACAAAAAAAAAAAACAAAAAAAAACCCAGCCTCTCTTGACGTGGCATCGTGGGACCCCCTGAATCCACACATCCTTGACTGAAATACATCTTGTTCACATACCGGCAGGGGAAATGAGGAAAAAACCACGGACAGCCCTGAGAATGCAAGGGACTGTGCTGCTCACTGACCATCCAGCGCTTCCTGGAAGCTGCCCAGCACCCCTCCCCAGTACTCAGCCCCACCACTGAGGAGACTGCAAGTGGCTGGGAAGCCTCCAGAGTCTCCCCCAGGCCTGGGGGCGGAGCCTGATGGATACCCAGCTCTGGCTCTTTGCCCACACTCTGAGGCACTGGGTCCTCAGGAGCAAGGAAGCCTTTCCAGCTCTGAGGCACCCTGGATCAGAAAAGCCTAATGGGCGCCTTCTCTGGCTATCGCTGAGCCTGCAGAGGACCGGCCCCTCCATGGGCGTGCTGTGTGCGCGCCCTCTGCTGGCCGCCGTGGGAATTCCTGCAATGTTCAAAGCCATGGCCGCTCAGCTGGAGATACTGAGGGTGTAGCTGGTCCAGTTAAGCCTGTCCTCCAGATTGGGAAGGGTCTTAGTGACAGGGCCTGAGACACAAAGAAATGTTTTCCTTCTCCTTTTTACTGAATAAGGAATGAAACCGAATTTATTGATACAATGATGTAATTTGTAATGCTTTAAGCAGCATTCCCGGAAAGACAGACTGCAAATTGACACATGCTGAATGAACGACAGGCAGTGGTATTTACCATGAAAATACATGGGTTGAATAAAAAATTGACACCCTTGAGAAAGAGATACAGGCTTCCAGCTATGAAATGAATATGTCATTGGGATACAATGTACAGGTTATAGAATATAGTCAACCCTGTAAGAAAATATTGCATGCTTTCACATCATAGCTACGCTTGTCTAGGTATATGGAGAGCATATTGTATACACACGGAATCACGGTGATATACGCCTGAAACTAATACAACATGGTGTGTCTACTATATGTCAATAAAATTTGACAATACTTTAACTTTCTCCTTCACCATTAAAATTTATTTCTAATTGAGAACACATGAAATTCCTTTTACACCATATCCTCTAATGTCACCATCTTGATGTTGAGAGCTTATTTTTCACGGTGTCAATGTGTTTGATGACACAAATGTGACAAGGTCAGAATGCATACCTAGAGGGAGCTACACATCTGTGATGAATTTCCTGCCTCTATATGGGTAATATTTTCTATGAAAAGTGCTTTAGGGATGAAGATGTGTGAAATAAGTTCCATCAGACTCATAGGTAGATAACTGTGCCTTGAAATAATAATTGCCATGTCTTCACAATCACAGGAAGGCTAGGTGAAGACAGAGATTTCTCTTTTCATGTAAGAGAAAGGGGTGGTGTTTTAAACTTCTCACTTACAATCCGCAATCCAGAGATCAGCAGTAGATGTAAGAATAGCAATGCACTATCATGTTGCACATAACTAGTTCTGTTGGAGAAGTGGAGAAGGTACACTAAGGGTGGCTGATTGAACTAAAACAAACTCTGGTCTCTAGCTTAGAGACCCCCTCCTCCGGGTTCTTCTTCCCTTGTTTGCTGCACATTTAACCCCCCCCCCCACACACAAATACGGAGGCTGATAACTAAAAATTACCCTTCCTGCTCTCAATCGGGGTTGAGATCTTTGGAGACATACGGTCTCCTCTGAGCCCGCTTGTGTTAAATAAATCTCCAATTCCCCAAGATCTCTGAGTGCCACTTGGTTTTTCCGCCAGTGTTCCAACCTGGTTCCATAACAAATTTGGTTCCCTGAGCAGGAAACCCAACCATGCTGGCTCATTGTTGCCACCAGTTTGGGAGAACAGCGAGGCGGTACCGGAATGAGGGATCATAAGGTAGAGTGAGCAACCTGCCTAAATATCGGCAGTCTCCTTCTCTGTCCCATTCAGGCCAGCACCTCACCGGCATTCCCACCGGACACGAGGAGACTTGGCTGGTGAGGTACTGGGCCCGAGGGTCAGAACCGGTAAGGCTGGGGCCAATCTAGTCAGGGCCGCTCACAAGAGTGGAAGGGGGACCTGTTTACTCCCCAAGACTTCAGAAGCCTCACAGGTAGGGATTCTCTGGTAGGGAATATAATAACATCTGGTGTGTATGTGAATGTGAATGTGCGATTCGGTCTAGCTTGCCTGCTGAGTAAGCTTCTGTGGCTCCACAGACAGGTACCCTTGGGGTCCCTAGGGGCCCATGGAGACTGAGTGGGCCTGTCTGAGATTCCATAATGAATGGCACTGGGTCTGTGGTGATATAAGAATGGCTTCTGATCATGTGTTACAAGGCTGGGACCTCTGGGGCTGAGCGTCACCTGGGTTCCTTCAGAAAATGGCCAGGCAAGCATCTGGCTGGTCTCCTCATTGGAGGGGGCGCCCCTGTCCCTCTGTCTTTGTGACTCCGCCTCACGGGAGAATTGTGGAGTCGGGATGGGGCAAGGAGAGCCAGGCAAAGGTTTTGGCTGCTTTACCCGGAGACTCACCCAGGGAGCCAAAGAAGCGACAGACTGCTCCCCTAATGTTCCCCTCTTCATGACAATTTAGGCTTCCCTCCCCTCCCCTGAGCTTGAAACTCCTCCCCCAGCGGGCTGGCTGCTGCCACTGCTGCCACTGCTGCAGCCTCCCCAGCCAAGGCACTGCCACTGCAGCCACCCATTTTCCTCCCCTCCGTGCCAGACAACCCTCCCCCACAAGGCCCTGTGGCCAGATTGTGCCCTCGGCCAGGTGCAGGTTCTCTCCAGATGCAGGTCCACATAGGTTGATATCAGAGGGTCTCAGGGAGATCACAACAGGGGGCTTATAAGACCATAAATATGCCCAGCAGCAAGGGAGGAGGCCGAGAACCTCCTTAGCAAGGGGTCAATGATCCTACTGCAAGGGGAAAGGACATGAGAAAGAATAAGTGTCCCAACAAGGGAAAGTCCCCAAAACCCAGCAGATATCAGGAGGAACCTCCAGAAGAGGACCTTCCTTATTGGTCTAGCCGAGATAGAACCCAACTAAAAGGAGACACTGACTCTCTCTCCCTGTTCCTCTGCTTAATAGATGTGAGGGATTCTCCCTCATTTCCCAGGTTAACAGCTATAATTCGAGGGTGCCATGGGGCACACTCTGGTCTTTACCTGCTAACAAGCTGCACATGCTGCCTCAAGCCATTTATCTCCATGACTGATACAGAGACAGGACCCCAACACGCCAGGCAAAATGAGGGGCACCCATCTTCTCAAGGGCAATGGCCTGTACAAAGGTTGCCGCAGTGAGGTTGGAGCTTTGCACTCAGGGAACTGTCATGCCCAGGGTTCCTACACATTCTGCCTCCAACACTAAGAGCATCGTCACAGAGCCCCTCCTGGATGGCCCATCGCCCTCTCCACACACTGTGACCAGCTCCATCCTTTCTTCCTTGCCTCCTCTTTGTCACTGCTTCTCTCTATTGTCTCCCTCTGTTTCTTCCTCTCACTCCTTCAGACATGCCCAGTTCCCCCATCACTGACTCATTGTCTCTCTCCCTGCCTGTCTCTTTCTCTGCCTCTCCCCAGGCCCTCATCCTTCTGCTCTATGCAGCCCTGTCCATGAAGCATGGCACCACATGTCCTGTGTCCTCCTCTCTCCTGTCATCTTTTAGCCCATGCCCTGATCACAGTGTATGCGACTCCTGTTTACAGAAGCTTCTCATGATGACCTGTACTGCAGCATTGCTGTTCCAACCACTCTTGGGAAGCATGTGGACAGCCAGACCTTGACCCCTTGGTGGCCCAGCCATGAACCCAAAGTTTCTGGAGGGCTGGTTGTGTCCACAACCTGGGAGGAAGGAGGGCCCCGCAGACATCAGGGGCTCAAGGGCAGAATGCATGGACTTTAAGTCCAGGACAGAGCCCTGGAGTGACTCTGCAAAAGCACATTTCCCAGAGATGGGAAAACTGATGAATTATGAAATTTGGAAAAAACTAACCTTTGACTAAGAGCATTCAAAATTGCTAAGCATATCACAGAAAGTAGGACTTTTCGTGTTTTTCAGTTAGTGAGTTAGACAACCAATGTTCTAACCAGGTTAATGACTAGCTCTGTACAGAAAAGGAGTAAAATAACAACAATTAAACTGTTTCAGTTTTCAGGAATATTCCCATGAAAGGAGGTCTGGAAGAAGTGAGGCAGGCCAGGAGACCTAAGTGTCATGTGAGATGTCATCCTCCTCATGTTATTTCCACAAACACACAGCGGCTTCCCTGTGGTCCTCAGCCTCCAAACACTTATGGCTTCTATAGGCACCACCAAAGATGACAAACAAGCTAAGAACAGAGAGGCCTGTAGGCTCTTGAGAAAGAGTTTTACTCTTTGTACAGTAAATAACGCCATAGATATATGTCAGAACATACAACCTAGAGACAACACCAGGAGAGAGTGCTGTATAAAGAGATAAAAGATTCCAGAGAGAGAGTTACAACTGAAAATTGTTGTATCATTTCCCTTGACCTTCTCTGTGTCCATAGTAGGGACTGAATACTTGTTTCTCACAGAAGCTGCACCAGGTTCTGCATTTGATAGAGACCAAAGAAGGGATGGAGGTTTTTTCCGGTTTGCATAGACTGCATGGAAATAAAAACATACAAAACAAAACAAAACAAAACAAAACAAAACAAAGCAAAACAAAACACCTCCGTGCCTTCCTCCAACATCTTGCACTGCTTTCTACAATCAGGTCCCTTACCAGAAAGAGAGGGCTTTCCACATGACAGAGATGACCCCTTGGGACTCAGGGGAGCCTTGAGGAAGGCACCAGAAGGCTTTGTTTGGATACTTTTTAATCAGCCAACTGTGGACAGGTCAGGGCTCAATTCATTGGAAATCAACACTAAAAGAAGGGTTTCCTAATACACATCATGGGAAACGACAATTCATCACAGATTAAAAATTAAAATATGAATGGCTTAGTTAAGATAATGTCTGTAAATGTCAGCATGAACAGCACACTGTCCTTTTCTACAAGGCATGTGTGGGATTTTTCAAGTGCTGTACTGTATATATCATCTGCCTTATGTATCTGACAAGGGATTATGTAAGTATTCATGAAAAGAAACGACCTTGAGGAGACTAATACTATAGTAATGAGGAAGGGAAATGTTAACGCTATGTGGATTGAGCTGCAAAGTGTCAGAGTTACACTAATAAAATAACATTAGAGGAGTGAAATTTCACAAGGATTTACTTTACTGAGTACTATAGTTCACAATACAAAAAAAAAAGAATAAAGGGACCTGTAAACAGAGGAAAAAATGTCTGCTTTCTTTCATCAAAGCATATTTAGTCTGAGCATTTATCCAAAAGCCAATTCAAGAAAGCTCATCAGGACATACAGCCTCCAATTCATGCTGTTGTTCACGTTATTTATGTGAAACAAAAGAAACAGCCTTCAACATTGTCTCAAGGTGGAAGGGGCGCTGACCCACGATCTTTCTAGCACCCTCTCTCCAGTTAAGTGTAACTGGGAGGTGGAGTAACTGGGAGGCCTGGAGGCCCGGGGCGAGCAGCCGCGGGCGTGGAGGCCCGGGGCGAGCAGCCCCGGGCCTGGAGGCCCGGGGCGAGCAGCCGCGGGCCTGGAGGCCCGGGGCGAGCAGCCCCAGGCCTGGAGGCCCGGGGCGAGCAGCCCCGGGCGTGGAGGCCCGGGGTGAGCAGCCCCGGGCCTGGAGGCCCGGGGCGAGCGAGGCACTTCCCATTCTGTGTCTCCAATGCTTCGGAACTTTCCGGGGAGTTTCTGAGCTGAGACCCCAGTGTCTGGAGGCTGTTTCGGGTTCTGTGACCCATTTCTCTCAGGTACAGGGTGACCGCCTTCTCTCAGGCTCCAGCCATGGTGAGCTATCGTAATGACTCAGGGCCTGGACCGGGGCACGTAGCAGGTGTTTGGGACTCTGGGTCTCGCATCCCTCGGTCCTGACCCGGGAGTATCGGAGTGGAGAGGAAGGGATGTTGGCTTTTCAGGATTCAGGCATATGTCTCCTTGGGATTTTAGGCTTGCTGCATAGCCCCTGGAAGGGCTGCTTGGAATTCTATGTCTCCCACTTCTCCATTCTTCCCCGTAAGTTTCTTAGCTGAGACCCCAAGGTCTGGAGTCTGTGTGGGAAACACTGACCACTTTCTGTCACTGACATGGAGAGGCTTCAGCCCTGATGAGCCATGGTAAGATACAGTCCTGGGCGTGGAGGCCCGGGTCGACCAGGAGCACTACCCATTTGGTGTATCCGATCCCTTGGAACTTGCCCGGGATTTTCTGAGCAGGGAACCCAGGGCATGGAGGGTGTTTGTGTTTGTGTGACCCCTTCTCTCAGGTACAGGAACGGCTTAAACATAGTGAGCCATGGCGAGCAGCCCCGGGCGTGGAGGCCCGGGGCGAGCGGCCCCGGGCCTGGAGGCCCGGGGCGAGCGGCCCCGGGCCTGGAGGCCCGTGGCGAGCGGCCGCGGGCGTGGAGGCCCGGGGCGAGCGGCCCCGGGCCTGGAGGACCGGGGCGAGCCGGGCAGTTCCCATTCTGTGTCTCCAATCCCTCGGAATTTTCCGGGGAGTTTCTGAGCTGAGACCCCAGTGTCTGGAGGCTGTTTCGGGTTCTGTGACCCCTTTCTCTCAGGTACAGGGTGACTGCCTTCTCTCAGGCTCCAGCCATGGTGAGCCATCGTAATGACTCAGCGCCTGGAGGCCGGGGATCGTAGCAGGTGTTTGGGATTCTGGGTCTCGCATCCCTCGGTCCTGACCCGGGAGTACCGGAGTGGAGAGGATGGGTTGTTGGCTTTTCAGGATTCAGGCATATGTCTCCTTGGGATTTTAGGCTTGTAGTATAGTCCCTGGTAGGGCTGCTTGGAATTCTGTGTCTCCCACTTCTCCATCCTTCCCCGTAAGTTTCTTAGCTGAGACCCCAAGGTCTGAACTCTGTGTGGGAAACACTGGCCCGGTTCTGTCACTGACAGGGAGAGGCTTCAGCCCTGATGTGCCATGGTAAGATAGAGCCCCGGGCGTGGAGGCCCGGGTCGACCAGGAGCACACACATTTGGCGTATCCGATCCCTCGGAACTTGCCCGGGATTTTCTGAGCAGGGAACCCAGGGCATGGAGGGTGTTTGTGTTTGTGTGACCCCTTCTCTCAGGTACAGGAACGGCTTAAGACATAGTGAGCCATGGCGAGCAGCCCCGGGCGTGGAGGCCCGGGGCGAGCGGCCCCGGGCGTGGAGGCCCGGGGCGAGCGGCCGCGGGCGTGGAGGCCCGGGGCGAGCGGCCCCGGGCCTGGAGGACCGGGGCGAGCCGGGCAGTTCCCATTCTGTGTCTCCAATCCCTCGGAACTTTCCGGGGAGTTTCTGAGCTGAGACCCCAGTGTCTGGAGGCTGTTTCGGGTTCTGTGACCCCTTTCTCTCAGGTACAGGGTGACTGCCTTCTCTCAGGCTCCAGCCATGGTGAGCCATCGTAATGACTCAGCGCCTGGAGGCCGGGGATCGTAGCAGGTGTTTGGGATTCTGGGTCTCGCATCCCTCGGTCCTGACCCGGGAGTACCGGAGTGGAGAGGATGGGTTGTTGGCTTTTCAGGATTCAGGCATATGTCTCCTTGGGATTTTAGGCTTGTAGTATAGTCCCTGGTAGGGCTGCTTGGAATTCTGTGTCTCCCACTTCTCCATCCTTCCCCGTAAGTTTCTTAGCTGAGACCCCAAGGTCTGAACTCTGTGTGGGAAACACTGGCCCGGTTCTGTCACTGACAGGGAGAGGCTTCAGCCCTGATGTGCCATGGTAAGATAGAGCCCCGGGCGTGGAGGCCCGGGTCGACCAGGAGCACACACATTTGGCGTATCCGATCCCTCGGAACTTGCCCGGGATTTTCTGAGCAGGGAACCCAGGGCCTGGAGGGTGTTTGTGTTTGTGTGACCCCTTCTCTCAGGTACAGGAACGGCTTCAGTCATAGTGAGCCATGGCGAGCAACCCCGGGCGTGGAGGCCCGGGGCAAGCACCCCAGGGCCCGGAGGCCCGGGGCGAGCAGGGCACTTCCCATTCTGTGTCTCCAATCCCTCGGAACTTTCCGCGGAGTTTCTGAGCTGAGACCCCAGTGTCTGGAGGCTGTTTCGGGTTCTGTGAACCCTTTCTCTCAGGTACAGGGTGACAGCCTTCTCTCACGCTCCAGCCATGGTGAGCCATCATAATAACTCAGGGCCTGGAGGCCGGGGATCGTAGCAGGTGTTTGGGATTCTGGGTCTCGCATCCCTCGGTCCTGACCCGGGAGTATCGCAGTGGAGAGGTAAGGGTTGTTGGGCTTCAGGTTTCAGGCGTATGTCTCCTTGGGATTTTAGGATGGCTGCATAGCCCCTGGTAGGGCTGCTTAGAATTCTGGGTCTCCCACTTCTCCATCCTTCCCCGTAAGTTTCTTAGCTGAGACCCTTGAGGTCTGGAGTCTGTGTGGGAAACACTGGCCCGTTTCTGTCACTGACAGGGAGAGGATTCAGCCCTGATGAGCCATGGTAAGATACAGCCCCGGGCGTGGAGGCCCCGGTCGACCAGGAACCCTACCCATTTGGTGTATCCTATCCCTCGGAACATCCCGGGGAGTTTCTGAGCAGGGAACCCAGGGCCTGGAGGGTATTTGTGTTTGTGTGACCCCTTGTCTCAGGTACAGGAACGGCCTCAGCCATAGTGAGCCATAGGGAGCAGCCCCGGGCGTGGAGGCCCGGGGCGAGCAGCCCCGGGCGTGGAGGCCCGGGGCGAGCAGCCCCAGGCGTGGAGGCCCGGGGCGAGCAGCCCCGGACCTGGAGGCCCGGGGCGAGCGGGGCACTTCCCATTCTGTGTCTCCAATCCCTCGGAACTTTCCGGGGAGTTTCTGAGCTGAGACCCCAGTGTCTGGAGGCTGTTTCGGGTTCTGTGACCTCTTTCAGGTACAGGGTGACTGCCTTCTCTCAGGCTCCAGCCATGGTGAGCCATCGTAATGACTCAGGGCCTGGAGGCCGAGGCTCGTAGCAGGTGTTTGGGATTCTGGGTCTCGCATCCCTCGGTCCTGACCCGGGAGTACCGGAGTGGAGAGGATGGGTTGTTGGCTTTTCAGGATTCAGGCATATGTCTCCTTGGGATTTTAGGCTTGTAGTATAGACCCTGGTAGGGCTGCTTGGAATTCTGTGTCTCCCACTTCTCCATCCTTCCCTGTAAGTTTCTGAGCTGAGACCCCAAGGTCTGGACTCTGTGTGGGAAACACTGGCCCGTTTCTGTCACTGACAGGGAGAGGCTTCAGCCCTGATGAGCCATGGTAAGATAGAGCCCCGGGCGTGGAGGCCCGGGTCGACCAGGAGCACTACCCATTTGGCGTATCTGATCCCTCGGACCTTGCCCGGGATTTTCTGAGCAGGGAACCCAGGGCCTGGAGGGTGTTTGTGTTTGTGTGACCCCTTCTCTCAGGTACAGGAACGGCTTCAGTCATAGTGAGCCATGGCGAGCAGCCGCGGGCGTGGAGGCCCGGGGCGAGCAGCCCCGGGCCTGGAGGCCCGGGGCGAGCAGCCGCGGGCCTGGAGGCCCGGGGCGAGCAGCCCCGGGCCTGGAGGCCCGGGGCGAGCAGCCGCGGGCGTGGAGGCCCGGGGTGAGCAGCCCCGGGCGTGGAGGCCCGGGGCGAGCGAGGCACTTCCCATTCTGTGTCTCCAATGCTTCGGAACTTTCCGGGGAGTTTCTGAGCTGAGACCCCAGTGTCTGGAGGCTGTTTCGGGTTCTGTGACCCATTTCTCTCAGGTACAGGGTGACCGCCTTCTCTCAGGCTCCAGCCATGGTGAGCTATCGTAATGACTCAGGGCCTGGACCGGGGCTCGTAGCAGGTGTTTGGGACTCTGGGTCTCGCATCCCTCGGTCCTGACCCGGGAGTATCGGAGTGGAGAGGAAGGGATGTTGGCTTTTCAGGATTCAGGCATATGTCTCCTTGGGATTTTAGGCTTGCTGCATAGCCCCTGGAAGGGCTGCTTGGAATTCTATGTCTCCCACTTCTCCATTCTTCCTCGTAAGTTTCTTAGCTGAGACCCAAGGTCTGGAGTCTGTGTGGGAAACACTGACCACTTTCTGTCACTGACATGGAGAGGCTTCAGCCCTGATGAGCCATGGTAAGATACAGTCCTGGGCGTGGAGGCCCGGGTCGACCAGGAGCACTACCCATTTGGTGTATCCGATCCCTTGGAACTTGCCCGGGATTTTCTGAGCAGGGAACCCAGGGCATGGAGGGTGTTTGTGTTTGTGTGACCCCTTCTCTCAGGTACAGGAACGGCTTAAGACATAGTGAGCCATGGCGAGCAGCCCCGGGCGTGGAGGCCCGAGGCGAGCGGCCGCGGGCGTGGAGGCCCGGGGCGAGCGGCCCCGGGCCTGGAGGACCGGGGCGAGCCGGGCAGTTCCCATTCTGTGTCTCCAATCCCTCGGAACTTTCCGGGGAGTTTCTGAGCTGAGACCCCAGTGTCTGGAGGCTGTTTCGGGTTCTGTGACCGCTTTCTCTCAGGTACAGGGTGACTGCCTTCTCTCAGGCTCCAGCCATGGTGAGCCATCGTAATGACTCAGCGCCTGGAGGCCGGGGATCGTAGCAGGTGTTTGGGATTCTGGGTCTCGCATCCCTCGGTCCTGACCCGGGAGTACCGGAGTGGAGAGGATGGGTTGTTGGCTTTTCAGGATTCAGGCATATGTCTCCTTGGGATTTTAGGCTTGTAGTATAGTCCCTGGTAGGGCTGCTTGGAATTCTGTGTCTCCCACTTCTCCATCCTTCCCCGTAAGTTTCTTAGCTGAGACCCCAAGGTCTGAACTCTGTGTGGGAAACACTGGCCCGGTTCTGTCACTGACAGGGAGAGGCTTCAGCCCTGATGTGCCATGGTAAGATAGAGCCCCGGGCGTGGAGGCCCGGGTCGACCAGGAGCACACACATTTGGCGTATCCGATCCCTCGGAACTTGCCCGGGATTTTCTGAGCAGGGAACCCAGGGCCTGGAGGGTGTTTGTGTTTGTGTGACCCCTTCTCTCAGGTACAGGAACGGCTTCAGTCATAGTGAGCCATGGCGAGCAACCCCGGGCGTGGAGGCCCGGGGCAAGCACCCCAGGGCCCGGAGGCCCGGGGCGAGCAGGGCACTTCCCATTCTGTGTCTCCAATCCCTCGGAACTTTCCGCGGAGTTTCTGAGCTGAGACCCCAGTGTCTGGAGGCTGTTTCGGGTTCTGTGAACCCTTTCTCTCAGGTACAGGGTGACAGCCTTCTCTCACGCTCCAGCCATGGTGAGCCATCATAATAACTCAGGGCCTGGAGGCCGGGGATCGTAGCAGGTGTTTGGGATTCTGGGTCTCGCATCCCTCGGTCCTGACCCGGGAGTATCGCAGTGGAGAGGTAAGGGTTGTTGGGCTTCAGGTTTCAGGCGTATGTCTCCTTGGGATTTTAGGATGGCTGCATAGCCCCTGGTAGGGCTGCTTGGAATTCTGGGTCTCCCACTTCTCCATCCTTCCCCGTAAGTTTCTTAGCTGAGACCCTTGAGGTCTGGAGTCTGTGTGGGAAACACTGGCCCGTTTCTGTCACTGACAGGGAGAGGATTCAGCCCTGATGAGCCATGGTAAGATACAGCCCCGGGCGTGGAGGCCCCGGTCGACCAGGAACCCTACCCATTTGGTGTATCCTATCCCTCGGAACATCCCGGGGAGTTTCTGAGCAGGGAACCCAGGGCCTGGAGGGTATTTGTGTTTGTGTGACCCCTTGTCTCAGGTACAGGAACGGCCTCAGCCATAGTGAGCCATAGGGAGCAGCCCCGGGCGTGGAGGCCCGGGGCGAGCAGCCCCGGGCGTGGAGGCCCGGGGCGAGCAGCCCCAGGCGTGGAGGCCCGGGGCGAGCAGCCCCGGGCCTGGAGGCCCGGGGCGAGCGGGGCACTTCCCATTCTGTGTCTCCAATCCCTCGGAACTTTCCGGGGAGTTTCTGAGCTGAGACCCCAGTGTCTGGAGGCTGTTTCGGGTTCTGTGACCTCTTTCAGGTACAGGGTGACTGCCTTCTCTCAGGCTCCAGCCATGGTGAGCCATCGTAATGACTCAGGGCCTGGAGGCCGAGGCTCGTAGCAGGTGTTTGGGATTCTGGGTCTCGCATCCCTCGGTCCTGACCCGGGAGTACCGGAGTGGAGAGGATGGGTTGTTGGCTTTTCAGGATTCAGGCATATGTCTCCTTGGGATTTTAGGCTTGTAGTATAGACCCTGGTAGGGCTGCTTGGAATTCTTTGTCTCCCACCTCTCCATCCTTCCCTGTAAGTTTCTGAGCTGAGACCCCAAGGTCTGGACTCTGTGTGGGAAACACTGGCCCGTTTCTGTCACTGACAGGGAGAGGCTTCAGCCCTGATGAGCCATGGTAAGATAGAGCCCCGGGCGTGGAGGCCCGGGTCGACCAGGAGCACTACCCATTTGGCGTATCCGATCCCTCGGACCTTGCCCGGGATTTTCTGAGCAGGGAACACAGGGCCTGGAGGGTGTTTGTGTTTGTGTGACCCCTTCTCTCAGGTACAGGAACGGCTTCAGTCATAGTGAGCCATGGCGAGCAGCCGCGGGCGTGGAGGCCCGGGGCGAGCAGCCCCGGGCGTGGAGGCCCGGGGCGAGCAGCCCCGGGCGTGGAGGCCCGGGGCGAGCAGCCCCGGGCGTCGAGGCCCGGGGCGAGCAGCCCCGGGCCTGGAGGCCCGGGGCGAGCAGCCCCGGGCCTGGAGGCCCGGGGCGAGCAGCCCCGGGCGTGGAGGCCCGGGGCGAGCAGCCCCCGGCCTGGAGGCCCGAGGCGAGCGGGGCACTTCCCATTCTGTGTCTCCAATCCCTCGGAACTTTCCGGGGAGTTTCTGAGCTGAGACCCCAGTGTCTGGAGGCTGTTTCGGGTTCTGTGACCTCTTTCTCTCAGGTACAGGGTGACTGCCTGCTCTCAGGCTCCAGCCATGGTGAGCCATCGTAATGACTCAGGGCCTGGAGGCCGGGGCTCGTAGCAGGTGTTTGGGATTCTGGGTCTCGCATCCCTCGGTCCTGAACCGGGACTACCGGAGTGGAGAGGAAGGGTTGTTGGCTTTTCAGGATTCAGGCATATGTCTCCTTGGGATTTTAGGCTTGTAGTCTAGTCCCTGGTAGGGCTGCTTGGAATTCTGTGTCTCCCACTTCTCCATCCTTCCCCGTAAGTTTCTTAGCTGAGACCCCAAGGTCTGGACTCTGTGTGGGAAACACTGGCCCGTTTCTGTCACTGACAGGGAGAGGCTTCAGCCCTGATGCGCCATGGTAAGATAGAGCCCCGGGCGTGGAGGCCCGGGTCGACCAGGAGCACTACCCATTTGGCGAATCCGATCCCTCGGACCTTGCCCGGGATTTTCTGAGCAGGGAACCCAGGGCCTGGAGGGTGTTTGTGTTTGTGTGACCCCTTCTCTCAGGTACAGGAACGGCTTCAGTCATAGTGAGCCATGGCGAGCAGCCCCGGGCGTGGAGGCCCGGGGCGAGCAGCCCCGGGCGTGGAGGCCCGGGGCGAGCAGCCCCGGGCGTGGAGGCCCGGGGCGAGCAGCCCCGGGCGTGGGGGCCCGGGGCGAGCAGCCCCGGGCGTGGGGGCCCGGGGCGAGCAGCCCCGGGCGTGGGGGCCCGGGGCGAGCAGCCCCGGGCGTGGGGGCCCGGGGCGAGCAGCCCCGGGCGTGGGGGCCCGGGGCGAGCAGCCCCGGGCCTGGGGGCCCGGGGCGAGCAGCCCCGGGCCTGGGGGCGAGCGGGGCACTTCCCATTCTGTGTCTCCAATACCTCGGAACATTCCGGGGAGTTTCTGAGCTGAGCCCCCAGTGTCTGGAGCCTGTTTCGGGTTGTGTGGCCCCTTTCTCGCAGGGACAGGGTGACCGCCTTCTCTCAGGCTCCAGCCACGGTGAGCCATCGTAATGCCTCTGGGTCAGGTGGCCGGGGCTCGTAGCAGGTGTTTCGTATTCTGGGTCTCGCATCCCTCGGTCCTGACCCGGGAGTTTCGGAGTTTCGGAGTTGAGAGGAAGGGTTGTTGGCTTTTCAGCATTCAGGCATATGTCTCCTTGGGATTTTAGGCTTGCTGCATAGTCCCTGGAAGGGCTGCTTGGAATTCTGAGACTCCCACTTGTCCATCCTTCCCAGTAAGTTTCTTAGCTGAGACCCCAAGGTCTGGAGTCTGTGTGGGAAACACTGGCCCGTTTCTCTCACTGACAGGGAGAGGCTTCAGCCCTGATGAGCCATGGTAAGTTAGAGCCCCGGGCATGGAGGTCCGGGTAGACCAGGAGCACTATCCATTTGGTGTATCCTATCCATCGGAACTTCCCCGGGAGTTCCCGAGCAGGGAACCCAGGGCCTAGAGGGTGTTTGTGTTTGTGTGACGCCTTCTCTCAGGTACCGGAACGTCTTCAGACATAGGAGCATAGCGAGCAGCCCCGGGCGTGGAGGCCCGGGGCGAGCAGCCCCGGGCGTGGAGGCCCGGGGCGAGCAGCCCCGGGCGTGGAGGCCCGGGGCGAGCAGCCCCGGGCGTGGAGGCCCGGGGCGAGCAGCCCCGGGCGTGGAGGCCCGGGGCGAGCAGCCCCGGGCGTGGAGGCCCGGGGCGAGCAGCCCCGGGCGTGGAGGCCCGGGGCGAGCAGCCCCGGGCGTGGAGGCCCGGGGCGAGCAGCCCCGGGCGTGGAGGCCCGGGGCGAGCAGCCCCGGGCGTGGAGGCCCGGGGCGAGCAGCCCCGGGCGTGGAGGCCCGGGGCGAGCAGCCCCGGGCGTGGAGGCCCGGGGCGAGCAGCCCCGGGCCTGGAGGCCCGGGGCGAGCGGGGCACTTCCCATTCTGTGTCTCCAATCCCTCGGAACTTTCCGGGGAGTTTCTGAGCTGAGACCCCAGTGTCTGGAGGCTGTTTCGGGTTCTGTGACCTCTTTCTCTCAGGTACAGGGTGACTGCCTTCTCTCAGGCTCCAGCCATGGTGAGCCATCGTAATGACTCAGGGCCTGGAGGCCGGGGCTCGTCGCAGGTGTTTGGGATTCTGGGTCTCGCATCCCTCGGTCCTGACCCGGGAGTACCGGAGTGGAGAGGAAGGGTTGTTGGCTTTTCAGGATTCAGGCATATGTCTCCTTGGGATTTTAGGCTTGTAGTATAGTCCCTGGTAGGGCTGCTTGGAATTCTGTGTCTCCCACTTCTCCAACCTTCCCCGTAAGTTTCTGAGCTGAGACCCCAAGGTCTGGACTCTGTGTGGGAAACACTGGCCCGTTTCTGTCACTGACAGGGAGAGGCTTCAGACCTGATGCGCCATGGTAAGATAGAGCCCCGGGCGTGGAGGCCCGTGTCGACCAGGAGCACTACCCATTTGGCGAATCCGATCCCTCGGACCTTGCCCGGGATTTTCTGCGCAGGGAACCCAGGGCCTGGAGGGTGTTTGTGTTTGTGTGACCCCTTCTCTCAGGTACAGGAACGGCTTCAGTCATAGTGAGCCGTGGCGAGCAGCCCCGTGCGTGGAGGCCCGGGGCGAGCAGCCCCATGCGTGGGGGCCCGGGGCGAGCAGCCCCGGGCGTGGGGGCCCGGGGCGAGCAGCCCCGGGCGTGGGGGCCCGGGGCGAGCAGCCCCGGGCGTGGGGGCCCGGGGCGAGCAGCCCCGGGCGTGGGGGCCCGGGGCGAGCAGCCCCGGGCGTGGGGGCCCGGGGCGAGCAGCCCCGGGCCTGGGGGCGAGCGGGGCACTTCCCATTCTGTGTCTCCAATACCTCGGAACATTCCGGGGAGTTTCTGAGCTGAGCCCCCAGTGTCTGGAGCCTGTTTCGGGTTCTGTGGCCCCTTTCTCTCAGGGACAGGGTGACCGCCTTCTCTCAGGCTCCAGCCACGGTGAGCCATCGTAATGCCTCTGGGTCAGGAGGCCGGGGCTCGTAGCAGGTGTTTCGGATTCTGGGTCTCGCATCCCTCGGTCCTGACCTGGGAGTTTCGGAGTTTCGGAGTTGAGAGGAAGGGTTGTTGGCTTTTCAGCATTCAGGCATATGTCTCCTTGGGATTTTAGGCTTGCTGCATAGTCCCTGGAAGGGCTTCTTGGAATTCTGAGACTCCCACTTGTCCATCCTTCCCAGTAAGTTTCTTAGCTGAGACCCCAAGGTCTGGAGTCTCTGTGGGAAACACTGGCCCGTTTCTCTCACTGACAGGGAGAGGCTTCAGCCCTGATGAGCCATGGTAAGTTAGAGCCCCGGGCATGGAGGTCCGGGTAGACCAGGAGCACTATCCATTTGGTGTATCCTATCCATCGGAACTTCCCCGGGAGTTTCCGAGCAGGGAACCCAGGGCCTAGAGGGTGTTTGTGTTTGTGTGACGCCTTCTCTCAGGTACCGGAACGTCTTCAGACATAGGACCATAGCGAGCAGCCCCAGGCGTGGAGGCCCGGGGCGAGCCGCCCCGGGCGTGGAGGCCCGGGGCGAGCCGCCCCGGGCGTGGAGGCCCGGGGCGAGCCGCCCCGGGCGTGGAGGCCCGGGGCGAGCCGCCCCGGGCGTGGAGGCCCGGGGCGAGCCGCCCCGGGCCTGGAGGCCCGGGGCGAGCCGCCCCGGGCCTGGAGGCCCGGGGCGAGCCGCCCCGGGCCTGGAGGCCCGGGGCGAGCCGCCCCGGGCCTGGAGGCCCGGGGCGAGCCGCCCCGGGCCTGGAGGCCCGGGGCGAGCCGCCCCGGGCCTGGAGGCCCGGGGCGAGCCGCCCCGGGCCTGGAGGCCCGGGGCGAGCCGCCCCGGGCCTGGAGGCCCGGGGCGAGCCGCCCCGGGCCTGGAGGCCCGGGGCGAGCCGCCCCGGGCCTGGAGGCCCGGGGCGAGCGGGGCACTTCCCATTCTGTGTCTCCAATCCCTCGGAACTTTCCGGGGAGTTTCTGAGCTGAGACCCCAGTGTCTGGAGGCTGTTTCGGGTTCTGTGACCTCTTTCTCTCAGGTACAGGGTGACTGCCTTTTCTCAGGCTCCAGCCATGGTGAGCCATCGTAATGACTCAGGGCCTGGAGGCCGGGGCTCGTCGCAGGTGTTTGGGATTCTGGGTCTCGCATCCCTCGGTCCTGACCCGGGAGTACCGGAGTGGAGAGGAAGGGTTGTTGGATTTTCAGGATTCAGGCATATGTCTCCTTGGGATTTTAGGCTTGTAGTCTAGTCCCTGGTAGGGCTGCTTGGAATTCTGTGTCTCCCACTTCTCCATCCTTCCCCGTAAGTTTCTTAGCTGAGACCCCAAGGTCTGGACCCTGTGTGGGAAACACTGGCCCGTTTCTGTCACTGACAGGGAGAGCCTTCAGCCCTGATGCGCCATGTTAAGATAGAGCCCCGGGCGTGGAGGCCCGGGTCGACCAGGAGCACAACCCATTTGGCGTATCCGATCCCTCGGACCTTGCCCGGGATTTACAGAGCAGGGAACCCAGGGCCTGGAGGGTGTTTATGTTTGTGTGACCCCTTCTCTCAGGTACAGGAACGGCTTCAGTCATAGTGAGCCATGGCGAGCAGCCCCGGGCGTGGAGGCCCGGGGCGAGGAGCCCCGGGCGTGGAGGCCCGGGGCGAGGAGCCCCGGGCGTGGAGGCCCGGGGCGAGCAGCCCCGGGCGTGGAGGCCCGGGGCGAGGAGCCCCGGGCGTGGAGGCCCGGGGCGAGCAGCCCCGGGCGTGGGGGCCCGGGGCGAGCAGCCCCGGGCGTGGGGGCCCGGGGCGAGCAGCCCCGGGCGTGGGGGCCCGGGGCGAGCAGCCCCGGGCGTGGGGGCCCGGGGCGAGCAGCCCCGGGCCTGGGGGCCCGGGGCGAGCAGCCCCGGGCCTGGGGGCGAGCGGGGCACTTCCCATTCTGTGTCTCCAATACCTCGGAACATTCCGGGGAGTTTCTGAGCTGAGCTCCCAGTGTCTGGAGCCTGTTTCGGGTTCTGTGGCCCCTTTCTCTCAGGGACAGGGTGACCGCCTTCTCTCAGGCTCCAGCCACGGTGAGCCATCGTAATGCCTCTGGGTCAGGAGGCCGGGGCTCGTAGCAGGTGTTTCGGATTCTGGGTCTCGCATCCCTCGGTCCTGACCCGGGAGTTTCGGAGTTTCGGAGTTGAGAGGAAGGGTTGTTGGCTTTTCAGCATTCAGGCATATGTCTCCTTGGGATTTTAGGCTTGCTGCATAGTCCCTGGAAGGGCTTCTTGGAATTCTGAGACTCCCACTTGTCCATCCTTCCCAGTAAGTTTCTTAGCTGAGATCCCAAGGTCTGGAGTCTCTGTGGGAAACACTGGCCCGTTTCTGTCACTGACAGGGAGAGGCTTCAGCCCTGATGAGCCATGGTAAGTTAGAGCCCCGGGCATGGAGGTCCGGGTAGACCAGGAGCACTATCCATTTGGTGTATCCTATCCATCGGAACATCCCCGGGAGTTTCCGAGCAGGGAACCCAGGGCCTAGAGGGTGTTTGTGTTTGTGTGACGCCTTCTCTCAGGTACCGGAACGTCTTCAGACATAGGAGCATAGCGAGCAGCCCCGGGCGTGGAGGCCCGGGGCGAGCAGCCCCGGGCGTGGAGGCCCGGGGCGAGCAGCCCCGGGCGTGGAGGCCCGGGGCGAGCAGCCCCGGGCGTGGAGGCCCGGGGCGAGCAGCCCCGGGCGTGGAGGCCCGGGGCGAGCAGCCCCGGGTTGGAGGCCCGGGGCGAGCAGCCCCGGGCCTGGAGGCCCGGGGCGAGCAGCCCCGGGCCTGGAGGCCCAGGGGCGAGCAGCCCCGGGCCTGGAGGCCCGGGGCGAGCAGCCCCGGGCCTGGAGGCCCGGGGCGAGCAGCCCCGGGCGTGGGGGCCCGGGGCGAGCAGCCCCGGGCGTGGGGGCACGGGGCGAGTAGCCCCGGGCGTGGGGTCTCAGGGGCGAGCAGCCCCGGGCCTGGAGGCCCGGGGCGAGCAGCCCCGGGCCTGGAGGCCCGGGGCGAGCAGCCCCGGGCCTGGAGGCCCGGGGCGAGCAGCCCCGGGCCTGGAGGCCCGGGGCGAGCAGCCCCGGGCCTGGAGGCCCGGGGCGAGCAGCCCCGGGCCTGGAGGCCCGGGGCGAGCAGCCCCGGGCCTGGAGGCCCGGGGCGAGCAGCCCCGGGCCTGGAGGCCCGGGGCGAGCAGCCCCGGGCCTGGAGGCCCGGGGCGAGCAGCCCCGGGCCTGGAGGCCCGGGGCGAGCAGCCCCGGGCCTGGAGGCCCGGGGCGAGCAGCCCCGGGCCTGGAGGCCCGGGGCGAGCAGCCCCGGGCCTGGAGGCCCGGGGCGAGCAGCCCCGGGCCTGGAGGCCCGGGGCGAGCAGCCCCGGGCCTGGAGGCCCGGGGCGAGCAGCCCCGGGCCTGGAGGCCCGGGGCGAGCAGCCCCGGGCCTGGAGGCCCGGGGCGAGCAGCCCCGGGCCTGGAGGCCCGGGGCGAGCAGCCCCGGGCCTGGAGGCCCGGGGCGAGCAGCCCCGGGCCTGGAGGCCCGGGGCGAGCAGCCCCGGGCCTGGAGGCCCGGGGCGAGCAGCCCCGGGCCTGGAGGCCCGGGGCGAGCAGCCCCGGGCCTGGAGGCCCGGGGCGAGCAGCCCCGGGCCTGGAGGCCCGGGGCGAGCAGCCCCGGGCCTGGAGGCCCGGGGCGAGCAGCCCCGGGCCTGGAGGCCCGGGGCGAGCAGCCCCGGGCCTGGAGGCCCGGGGCGAGCAGCCCCGGGCCTGGAGGCCCGGGGCGAGCAGCCCCGGGCCTGGAGGCCCGGGGCGAGCAGCCCCGGGCCTGGAGGCCCGGGGCGAGCAGCCCCGGGCCTGGAGGCCCGGGGCGAGCAGCCCCGGGCCTGGAGGCCCGGGGCGAGCAGCCCCGGGCCTGGAGGCCCGGGGCGAGCAGCCCCGGGCCTGGAGGCCCGGGGCGAGCAGCCCCGGGCCTGGAGGCCCGGGGCGAGCAGCCCCGGGCCTGGAGGCCCGGGGCGAGCAGCCCCGGGCCTGGAGGCCCGGGGCGAGCAGCCCCGGGCCTGGAGGCCCGGGGCGAGCAGCCCCGGGCCTGGAGGCCCGGGGCGAGCAGCCCCGGGCCTGGAGGCCCGGGGCGAGCAGCCCCGGGCCTGGAGGCCCGGGGCGAGCAGCCCCGGGCCTGGAGGCCCGGGGCGAGCGGGGCACTTCCCATTCTGTGTCTTCAATCCCTCGGAACTTTCCGGGGAGTTTCTGAGCTGAGACCCCAGTGTCTGGAGGCTGTTTCGGGTTCTGTGACCTCTTTCTCTCAGGTACAGGGTGACTGCCTTCTCTCAGGCTCCAGCCATGGTGAGCCATCGTAATGACTCAGGGCCTGGAGGCCGGGGCTCGTCGCAGGTGTTTGGGATTCTGGGTCTCGCATCCCTCGGTCCTGACCCGGGAGTACCGGAGTGGAGAGGAAGGGTTGTTGGCTTTTCAGGATTCAGGCATATGTCTCCTTGGGATTTTAGGCTTGTAGTATAGTCCCTGGTAGGGCTGCTTGGAATTCTGTGTCTCCCACTTCTCCATCCTTCCCCGTAAGTTTCTGAGCTGAGACCCCAAGGTCTGGACTCTGTGTGGGAAACACTGGCCCGTTTCTGTCACTGACAGGGAGAGGCTTCAGCCCTGATGCGCCATGGTAAGATAGAGCCCCGGGCGTGGAGGCCCGTGTCGACCAGGAGCACTACCCATTTGGCGAATCCGATCCCTCGGACCTTGCCCGGGATTTTCTGAGCAGGGAACCCAGGGCCTGGAGGGTGTTTGTGTTTGTGTGACCCCTTCTCTCAGGTACAGGAACGGCTTCAGTCATAGTGAGCCATGGCGAGCAGCCCCGTGCGTGGAGGCCCGGGGCGAGGAGCCCCGGGCGTGGGGGCCCGGGGCGAGCAGCCCCGGGCGTGGGGGCCCGGGGCGAGCAGCCCCGGGCCTGGGGGCCCGGGGCGAGCAGCCCCGGGCCTGGGGGCGAGCGGGGCACTTCCCATTCTGTGTCTCCAATACCTCGGAACATTCCGGGGAGTTTCTGAGCTGAGCCCCCAGTGTCTGGAGCCTGTTTCGGGTTCTGTGGCCCCTTTCTCTCAGGGACAGGGTGACCGCCTTCTCTCAGGCTCCAGCCACGGTGAGCCATCGTAATGCCTCTGGGTCAGGAGGCCGGGGCTCATAGCAGGTGTTTCGGATTCTGGGTCTCGCATCCCTCGGTCCTGACCCGGGAGTTTCGGAGTTTCGGAGTTGAGAGGAAGGGTTGTTGGCTTTTCAGCATTCAGGCATATGTCTCCTTGGGATTTTAGGCTTGCTGCATAGTCCCTGGAAGGGCTTCTTGGAATTCTGAGACTCCCACTTGTCCATCCTTCCCAGTAAGTTTCTTAGCTGAGACCCCAAGGTCTGGAGTCTCTGTGGGAAACACTGGCCCGTTTCTCTCACTGACAGGGAGAGGCTTCAGCCCTGATGAGCCATGGTAAGTTAGAGCCCCGGGCATGGAGGTCCGGGTAGACCAGGAGCACTATCCATTTGGTGTATCCTATCCATCGGAACTTCCCCGGGAGTTTCCGAGCAGGGAACCCAGGGCCTAGAGGGTGTTTGTGTTTGTGTGACGCCTTCTCTCAGGTACCGGAAAGTCTTCAGACATAGGACCATAGCGAGCAGCCCCGGGCGTGGAGGCCCGGGGCGAGCAGCCCCGGGCGTGGAGGCCCGGGGCGAGCAGCCCCGGGCGTGGAGGCCCGGGGCGAGCAGCCCCGGGCGTGGAGGCCCGGGGCGAGCAGCCCCGGGCCTGGAGGCCTGGGCGTGGAGGCCCTGGGCGAGCGGCCCCGGGCGTGGAGGCCCGGGGCGAGCGGCCCCGGGCCTGGAGGCCCTGGGCGAGCGGCCCCGGGCGTGGAGGCCCGGGGCGAGCGGCCCCGGGCCTGGAGGCCCGGGGCGAGCGGCCCCGGGCCTGGAGGCCCGGGCCGAGCGGCCCCGGGCCTGGAGGCCCGGGCCGAGCGGCCCCGGGCCTGGAGGCCCGGGCCGTGCGGCCCCGGGCCTGGAGGCCCGGGCCGTGCGGCCCCGGGCCTGGAGGCCCGGGCCGTGCGGCCCCGGGCCTGGAGGCCCGGGCCGAGCGGCCCCGGGCCTGGAGGCCCGGGCCGAGCGGCCCCGGGCCTGGAGGCCCGGGGCGAGCGGGGCACTTCCCATTCTGTGTCTCCAATCCCTCGGAACTTTCCGAGGAGTTTCTTAGCTGAGACCCCAGTGTCTGGAGGCTGTTTCGGGTTCTGTGACCCCTTTCTCTCAGGTACAGGGTGACTGCCTTCTCTCAGGCTCCAGCCATGGTGAGCCATCGTAATGACTCAGGGCCTGGAGGCCGGGGCTCGTAGCAGGTGTTTGGGATTCTGGGTCTCGCATCCCTCGGTCCTGACCCGGGAGTACCGGAGTGGAGAGGAAGGGTTGTTGGCTTTTCAGGATTCAGGCATATGTCTCCTTGGGATTTTAGGCTTGTAGTATAGTCCCTGGTAGGGGTGCTTGGAATTCTGTGTCTCCCACTTCTCCATCCTTCCCCGTAAGTTTCTTAGCTGAGACCCCATGGTCTGGACTCTGTGTGGGAAACACTGGCCCGTTTCTGTCACTGACAGGGAGAGGCTTCAGCCCTGATGCGCCATGGTAAGATAGAGCCCCGGGCGTGGAGGCCGGGGTCGACCAGGAGCACTACCCATTCGGTGTATCCGATCCCTCGGAACTTGCCCGGGATTTTCTGAGCAGGGAACCCAGGGCCTGGATGGTGTTTGTGTTTGTGTGACCCCTTACCTCACGTACAGGAACGGCTTCAGTCATAGTGAGCCATGGCGAGCAGCTCCGGGCGTGGAGGCCCGGGGCGAGCAGCCCCGGGCGTGGAGACCCGGGCGTGGAGGCTCGGGGCGAGCAGCCCCGGGCGTGGAGGCCCGGGGTGAGCAGCCCCGGGCCTGGAGGCCCGGGCGTGGAGGCCCGGGGCGAGCAGCCCCGGGCGTGGAGGCCCGGGGCGAGCAGCCCCGGGCGTGGAGGCCCGGGCGTGGAGGCCCGGGGCGAGCAGCCCCGGGCGTGGAGGCCCGGGGCGAGCAGCCCCGGGCGTGGAGGCCCGGGGCGAGCAGCCCCGGGCGTGGAGGCCCGGGGCGAGCAGCCCCGGGCGTGGAGGCCCGGGGCGAGCAGCCCCGGGCGTGGAGGCCCGGGGCGAGCAGCCCCGGGCGTGGAGGCCCGGGGCGAGCAGCCCCGGGCGTGGAGGCCCGGGGCGAGCAGCCCCGGGCCTGGAGGCCCGGGGCGAGCAGCCCCGGGCCTGGAGGCCCGGGGCGAGCAGCCCCGGGCCTGGAGGCCCGGGGCGAGCAGCCCCGGGCCTGGAGGCCCGGGGCGAGCAGCCCCGGGCCTGGAGGCCCGGGGCGAGCAGCCCCGGGCCTGGAGGCCCGGGGCGAGCAGCCCCGGGCCTGGAGGCCCGGGGCGAGCAGCCCCGGGCCTGGAGGCCCGGGGCGAGCAGCCCCGGGCCTGGAGGCCCGGGGCGAGCAGCCCCGGGCCTGGAGGCCCGGGGCGAGCAGCCCCGGGCCTGGAGGCCCGGGGCGAGCAGCCCCGGGCCTGGAGGCCCGGGGCGAGCAGCCCCGGGCCTGGAGGCCCGGGGCGAGCAGCCCCGGGCCTGGAGGCCCGGGGCGAGCAGCCCCGGGCCTGGAGGCCCGGGGCGAGCAGCCCCGGGCCTGGAGGCCCGGGGCGAGCAGCCCCGGGCCTGGAGGCCCGGGGCGAGCAGCCCCGGGCCTGGAGGCCCGGGGCGAGCAGCCCCGGGCCTGGAGGCCCGGGGCGAGCAGCCCCGGGCCTGGAGGCCCGGGGCGAGCAGCCCCGGGCCTGGAGGCCCGGGGCGAGCAGCCCCGGGCCTGGAGGCCCGGGGCGAGCAGCCCCGGGCCTGGAGGCCCGGGGCGAGCAGCCCCGGGCCTGGAGGCCCGGGGCGAGCAGCCCCGGGCCTGGAGGCCCGGGGCGAGCAGCCCCGGGCCTGGAGGCCCGGGGCGAGCAGCCCCGGGCCTGGAGGCCCGGGGCGAGCAGCCCCGGGCCTGGAGGCCCGGGGCGAGCAGCCCCGGGCCTGGAGGCCCGGGGCGAGCAGCCCCGGGCCTGGAGGCCCGGGGCGAGCGGGGCACTTCCCATTCTGTGTCTCCAATCCCTCGGAACTTTCCGGGGAGTTTCTTAGCTGAGACCCCAGTGTCTGGAGGCTGTTTCGGGTTCTGTGACCCCTTTCTCTCAGGTACAGGGTGACTGCCTTCTCTCAGGCTCCAGCCATGGTGAGCCATCGTAATGACTCAGGGCCTGGAGGCCGGGGCTCGTAGCAGGTGTTTGGGATTCTGGGTCTCGCATCCCTCGGTCCTGACCCGGGATTACCGGAGTGGAGAGGAAGGGTTGTTGGCTTTTCAGGATTCAGGCATATGTCTCCTTGGGATTTTAGGCTTGTAGTATAGTCCCTGGTAGGGGTGCTTGGAATTCTGTGTCTCCCACTTCTCCATCCTTCCCCGTAAGTTTCTTAGCTGAGACCCCAAGGTCTGGACTCTGTGTGGGAAACACTGGCCCGTTTCTGTCACTGACAGGGAGAGGCTTCAGCCCTGATGCGCCATGGTAAGATAGAGCCCCGGGCGTGGAGGCCGGGGTCGACCAGGAGCACTACCCATTTGGTGTATCCGATCCCTCGGAACTTGCCCGGGATTTTCTGAGCAGGGAACCCAGGGCCTGGATGGTGTTTGTGTTTGTGTGACCCCTTATCTCACGTACAGGAACGGCTTCAGTCATAGTGAGCCATGGCGAGCAGCCCCGGGCGTGGAGGCCCGGGGCGAGCAGCCCCGGGCGTGGAGACCCGGGCGTGGAGGCCCGGGGCGAGCAGCCCCGGGCGGGGAGGCCCGGGGCGAGCAACCCCGGGCCTGGAGGCCCGGGCGTGGAGGCCCGGGGCGAGCTGCCCCGGGCCTGGAGGCCCGGGGCGAGCAGCCCCGGGCCTGGAGGCCCGGGGCGAGCAGCCCCGGGCCTGGAGGCCCGGGGCGAGCGGGGCACTTCCCATTCTGTGTCTTCAATCCCTCGGAACTTTCCGGGGAGTTTCTGAGCTGAGACCCCAGTGTCTGGAGGCTGTTTCGGGTTCTGTGACCTCTTTCTCTCAGGTACAGGGTGACTGCCTTCTCTCAGGCTCCAGCCATGGTGAGCCATCGTAATGACTCAGGGCCTGGAGGCCGGGGCTCGTCGCAGGTGTTTGGGATTCTGGGTCTCGCATCCCTCGGTCCTGACCCGGGAGTACTGGAGTGGAGAGGAAGGGTTGTTGGCTTTTCAGGATTCAGGCATATGTCTCCTTGGGATTTTAGGCTTGTAGTATAGTCCCTGGTAGGGCTGCTTGGAATTCTGTGTCCCACTTCTCCATCCTTCCCCGTAAGTTTCTGAGCTGAGACCCCAAGGACTGGACTCTGTGTGGGAAACACTGGCCCGTTTCTGTCACTGACAGGGAGAGGCTTCAGCCCTGATGCGCCATGGTAAGATAGAGCCCCGGGCGTGGAGGCCCGTGTCGACCAGGAGCACTACCCATTTGGCGAATCCGATCCCTCGGACCTTGCCCGGGATTTTCTGAGCAGGGAACCCAGGGCCTGGAGGGTGTTTGTGTTTGTGTGACCCCTTCTCTCAGGTACAGGAACGGCTTCAGTCATAGTGAGCCATGGCGAGCAGCCCCGTGCGTGGAGGCCCGGGGCGAGGAGCCCCGGGCGTGGGGGCCCGGGGCGAGCAGCCCCGGGCGTGGGGGCCCGGGGCGAGCAGCCCTGGGCGTGGGGGCCCGGGGCGAGCAGCCCCGGGCCTGGGGGCCCAGGGCGAGCAGCCCCGGGCCTGGGGGCGAGCGGGGCACTTCCCATTCTGTGTCTCCAATACCTTGGAACATTCCGGGGAGTTTCTGAGCTGAGCCCCCAGTGTCTGGAGCCTGTTTCGGGTTCTGTGGCCCCTTTCTCTCAGGGACAGGGTGACCGCCTTCTCTCAGGCTCCAGCCACGGTGAGCCATCGTAATGCCTCTGGGTCAGGAGGCCGGGGCTCGTAGCAGGTGTTTCGGATTCTGGGTCTCGCATCCCTCGGTCCTGACCCGGGAGTTTCGGAGTTTCGGAGTTGAGAGGAAGGGTTGTTGGCTTTTCAGCATTCAGGCATATGTCTCCTTGGGATTTTAGGCTTGCTGCATAGTCCCTGGAAGGGCTTCTTGGAATTCTGAGACTCCCACTTGTCCATCCTTTCCAGTAAGTTTCTTAGCTGAGACCCCAAGGTCTGGAGTCTCTGTGGGAAACACTGGCCCGTTTCTCTCACTGACAGGGAGAGGCTTCAGCCCTGATGAGCCATGGTAAGTTAGAGCCCCGGGCATGGAGGTCCGGGTAGACCAGGAGCACTATCCATTTGGTGTATCCTATCCATCGGAACTTCCCCGGGAGTTTCCGAGCAGGGAACCCAGGGCCTAGAGGGTGTTTGTGTTTGTGTGACGCCTTCTCTCAGGTACCGGAACGTCTTCAGACATAGGAGCATAGCGAGCAGCCCCGGGCGTGGAGGCCCGGGGCGAGCAGCCCCGGTCGTGGAGGCCCGGGGCGAGCCGCCCCGGGCGTGGAGGCCCGGGGCGAGCCGCCCCGGGCGTGGAGGCCCGGGGCGAGCCGCCCCGGGCGTGGAGGCCCGGGGCGAGCCGCCCCGGGCGTGGAGGCCCGGGGCGAGCCGCCCCGGGCGTGGAGGCCCGGGGCGAGCCGCCCCGGGCGTGGAGGCCCGGGGCGAGCCGCCCCGGGCGTGGAGGCCCGGGGCGAGCCGCCCCGGGCGTGGAGGCCCGGGGCGAGCCGCCCCGGGCGTGGAGGCCCGGGGCGAGCCGCCCCGGGCGTGGAGGCCCGGGGCGAGCCGCCCCGGGCGTGGAGGCCCGGGGCGAGCCGCCCCGGGCCTGGAGGCCCGGGGCGAGCCGCCCCGGGCGTGGAGGCCCGGGGCGAGCCGCCCCGGGCCTGGAGGCCCGGGGCGAGCGGGGCACTTCCCGTTCTGTGTCTCCAATCCCTCGGAACTTTCCGGGGAGTTTCTTAGCTGAGACCCCAGTGTCTGGAGGCTGTTTCGGGTTCTGTGACCCCTTTCTCTCAGGTACAGGGTGACTGCCTTCTCTCAGGCTCCAGCCATGGTGAGCCATCGTAATGACTCAGGGCCTGGAGGCCGGGGCTCGTAGCAGGTGTTTGGGATTCTGGGTCTCGCATCCCTCGGTCCTGACCCGGGATTACCGGAGTGGAGAGGAAGGGTTGTTGGCTTTTCAGGATTCAGGCATATGTCTCCTTGGGATTTTAGGCTTGTAGTATAGTCCCTGGTAGGGGTGCTTGGAATTCTGTGTCTCCCACTTCTCCATCCTTCCCCGTAAGTTTCTTAGCTGAGACCCTAAGGTCTGGACTCTGTGTGGGAAACACTGGCCCGTTTCTGTCACTGACAGGGAGAGGCTTCAGCCCTGATGCGCCATGGTAAGATAGAGCCCCGGGCGTGGAGGCCGGGGTCGACCAGGAGCACTACCCATTTGGTGTATCCGATCCCTCGGAACTTGCCCGGGATTTTCTGAGCAGGGAACCAAGGGCCTGGATGGTGTTTGTGTTTGTGTGACCCCTTATCTCACGTACAGGAACGGCTTCAGTCATCGTGAGCCATGGCGAGCAGCCCCGGGCGTGGAGACCCGGGCGTGGAGGCCCGGGGCAAGCAGCCCCGGGCGTGGAGGCCCGGGGCGAGCAGCCCCGGGCCTGGAGGCCCGGGCGTGGAGGCCCGGGGCGAGCAGCCCCGGGCCTGGAGGCCCGGGGCGAGCAGCCCCGGGCGTGGAGGCCCGGGGCGAGCAGCCCCGGGCCTGGAGGCCCGGGGCGAGCAGCCCCGGGCCTGGAGGCCCGGGGCGAGCAGCCCCGGGCCTGGAGGCCCGGGGCGAGCAGCCCCGGGCCTGGAGGCCCGGGGCGAGCGGGGCACTTCCCATTCTGTGTCTCCAATCCCTCGGAACTTTCCGGGGAGTTTCTGAGCTGGGACCCCAGTGTCTGGAGGCTGTTTCGGGTTCTGTGACTTCTTTCTCTCAGGTACAGGGTGACTGCCTTCTCTCAGGCTCCAACAATGGTGAGCCATCGTAAAGACTCTGGGCCTGGATGCCGGGGCTCGTAGCAGGTGTTTGGGATTCTGGGTCTCGCATCCCTCGGTCCTGACCCGGAAGTACCGGAGTGGAGAGGAAGGGTTGTTGGCTTTTCAGGATTCAGGCATATGTCTCCTTGGGATTTTAGGCTTGTAGTATAGTCCCTGGTAGGGGTGCTTGGAATTCTGTGTCTCCCCCTTCTCCATCCTTCCCAGTAAGTTTCTTAGCTGAGACCCCAAGGTCTGGACTCTGTGTGGGAAAAACTGGCCCGTTTCTGTCACTGACAGGGAGAGGCTTCATCCCTGATGCGCCATGGAAAGATAGAGCCCCGGGCGTGGAGGCCCAGGTCGACCAGGAGCACTACCCATTTGGCGAATCCGATCCCTCGGATCTTGCCCGGGATTTTCTGAGCAGGGAACCCAGGGCCTGGAGGGTGTTTGTGTTTGTGTGACCCCTTTTCTAAGGTACAGGAACGGCTTCAGTCATAGTGAGCCATGGCGAGCAGCCCCGGGCGTGGAGGCCCGGGGCGAGGAGCCCCGGGCGTGGAGGCCCGGGGCGAGGAGCCCCGGGCGTGGAGGCCCGGGGCGAGCAGCCCCGGGCGTGGAGGCCCGGGGCGAGCAGCCCCGGGCGTGGAGGCCCGGGGCGAGCAGCCCCGGGCGTGGAGGCCCGGGGCGAGCAGCCCCGGGCCTGGAGGCCCGGGGCGAGCAGCCCCGGGCCTGGAGGCCCGGGGCGAGCAGCCCCGGGCCTGGAGGCCCGGGGCGAGCAGCCCCGGGCCTGGAGGCCCGGGGCGAGCAGCCCCGGGCCTGGAGGCCCGGGGCGAGCAGCCCCGGGCGTGGAGGCCCGGGGCGAGCAGCCCCGGGCCTGGAGGCCCGGGGCGAGCAGCCCCGGGCCTGGAGGCCCGGGGCGAGCAGCCCCGGGCCTGGAGGCCCGGGGCGAGCAGCCCCGGGCGTGGAGGCCCGGGGCGAGCAGCCCCGGGCCTGGAGGCCCGGGGCGAGCAGCCCCGGGCCTGGAGGCCCGGGGCGAGCAGCCCCGGGCGTGGAGGCCCGGGGCGAGCAGCCCCGGGCCTGGAGGCCCGGGGCGAGCAGCCCCGGGCCTGGAGGCCCGGGGCGAGCAGCCCCGGGCGTGGAGGCCCGGGGCGAGCAGCCCCGGGCGTGGAGGCCCGGGGCGAGCAGCCCCGGGCGTGGAGGCCCGGGGCGAGCAGCCCCGGGCGTGGAGGCCCGGGGCGAGCAGCCCCGGGCGTGGAGGCCCGGGGCGAGCAGCCCCGGGCGTGGAGGCCCGGGGCGAGCAGCCCCGGGCGTGGAGGCCCGGGGCGAGCAGCCCCGGGCGTGGAGGCCCGGGGCGAGCAGCCCCGGGCGTGGAGGCCCGGGGCGAGCAGCCCCGGGCCTGGAGGCCCGGGGCGAGCAGCCCCGGGCGTGGAGGCCCGGGGCGAGCAGCCCCGGGCCTGGAGGCCCGGGGCGAGCAGCCCCGGGCGTGGAGGCCCGGGGCGAGCAGCCCCGGGCCTGGAGGCCCGGGGCGAGCAGCCCCGGGCGTGGAGGCCCGGGGCGAGCGGCCCCGGGCCTGGAGGCCCGGGGCGAGCGGCCCCGGGCGTGGAGGCCCGGGGCGAGCGGCCCCGGGCGTGGAGGCCCGGGGCGAGCGGCCCCGGGCCTGGAGGCCCGGGGCGAGCGGCCCCGGGCGTGGAGGCCCGGGGCGAGCGGCCCCGGGCCTGGAGGCCCGGGGCGAGCGGCCCCGGGCGTGGAGGCCCGGGGCGAGCGGCCCCGGGCCTGGAGGCCCGGGGCGAGCGGCCCCGGGCGTGGAGGCCCGGGGCGAGCGGCCCCGGGCCTGGAGGCCCGGGGCGAGCGGCCCCGGGCGTGGAGGCCCGGGGCGAGCGGCCCCGGGCCTGGAGGCCCGGGGCGAGCGGCCCCGGGCCTGGAGGCCCGGGGCGAGCGGCCCCGGGCCTGGAGGCCCGGGGCGAGCGGCCCCGGGCCTGGAGGCCCGGGGCGAGCGGCCCCGGGCCTGGAGGCCCGGGGCGAGCGGCCCCGGGCCTGGAGGCCCGGGGCGAGCGGCCCCGGGCCTGGAGGCCCGGGGCGAGCGGCCCCGGGCCTGGAGGCCCGGGGCGAGCGGCCCCGGGCCTGGAGGCCCGGGGCGAGCGGCCCCGGGCCTGGAGGCCCGGGGCGAGCGGCCCCGGGCCTGGAGGCCCGGGGCGAGCGGCCCCGGGCCTGGAGGCCCGGGGCGAGCGGCCCCGGGCCTGGAGGCCCGGGGCGAGCGGCCCCGGGCCTGGAGGCCCGGGGCGAGCGGCCCCGGGCCTGGAGGCCCGGGGCGAGCGGCCCCGGGCCTGGAGGCCCGGGGCGAGCGGCCCCGGGCCTGGAGGCCCGGGGCGAGCGGCCCCGGGCCTGGAGGCCCGGGGCGAGCGGCCCCGGGCCTGGAGGCCCGGGGCGAGCGGCCCCGGGCCTGGAGGCCCGGGGCGAGCGGCCCCGGGCCTGGAGGCCCGGGGCGAGCGGCCCCGGGCCTGGAGGCCCGGGGCGAGCGGCCCCGGGCCTGGAGGCCCGGGGCGAGCGGCCCCGGGCCTGGAGGCCCGGGGCGAGCGGCCCCGGGCCTGGAGGCCCGGGGCGAGCGGCCCCGGGCCTGGAGGCCCGGGGCGAGCGGCCCCGGGCCTGGAGGCCCGGGGCGAGCGGCCCCGGGCCTGGAGGCCCGGGGCGAGCGGCCCCGGGCCTGGAGGCCCGGGGCGAGCGGCCCCGGGCCTGGAGGCCCGGGGCGAGCGGCCCCGGGCCTGGAGGCCCGGGGCGAGCGGCCCCGGGCCTGGAGGCCCGGGGCGAGCGGCCCCGGGCCTGGAGGCCCGGGGCGAGCGGCCCCGGGCCTGGAGGCCCGGGGCGAGCGGCCCCGGGCCTGGAGGCCCGGGGCGAGCGGCCCCGGGCCTGGAGGCCCGGGGCGAGCGGCCCCGGGCCTGGAGGCCCGGGGCGAGCGGCCCCGGGCCTGGAGGCCCGGGGCGAGCGGCCCCGGGCCTGGAGGCCCGGGGCGAGCGGCCCCGGGCCTGGAGGCCCGGGGCGAGCGGCCCCGGGCCTGGAGGCCCGGGGCGAGCGGCCCCGGGCCTGGAGGCCCGGGGCGAGCGGCCCCGGGCCTGGAGGCCCGGGGCGAGCGGCCCCGGGCCCGGGGGCGAGCGGCCCCGGGCCTGGAGGCCCGGGGCGAGCGGCCCCGGGCCTGGAGGCCCGGGCGTGGAGGCCCTGGGCGAGCAGCCCCGGGCCTGGAGGCCCGGGCCGAGCGGCCCCGGGCCTGGAGGCCCGGGCCGAGCGGCCCCGGGCCTGGAGGGCCGGGCCGAGCGGCCCCGGGCCTGGAGGCCCGGGCCGAGCGGCCCCGGGCCTGGAGGCCCGGGCCGTGCGGCCCCGGGCCTGGAGGCCCGGGCCGAGCGGCCCCGGGACTGGAGGCCCGGGCCGAGCGGCCCCGGGCCTGGAGGCCCGGGCCGAGCGGCCCCGGGCCTGGAGGCCCGGGGCGAGCGGCCCCGGGCCTGGAGGCCCGGGGCGAGCGGGGCACTTCCCATTCTGTGTCTCCAATCCCTCGGAACTTTCCGAGGAGTTTCTTAGCTGAGACCCCAGTGTCTGGAGGCTGTTTCGGGTTCTGTGACCCCTTTCTCTCAGGTACAGGGTGACTGCCTTCTCTCAGGCTCCAGCCATGGTGAGCCATCGTAATGACTCAGGGCCTGGAGGCCGGGGCTCGTAGCAGGTGTTTGGGATTCTGGGTCTCGCATCCCTCGGTCCTGACCCGGGAGTACCGGAGTGGAGAGGAAGGGTTGTTGGCTTTTCAGGATTCAGGCATATGTCTCCTTGGGATTTTAGGCTTGTAGTATAGTCCCTGGTAGGGGTGCTTGGAATTCTGTGTCTCCCACTTCTCCATCCTTCCCCGTAAGTTTCTTAGCTGAGACCCCATGGTCTGGACTCTGTGTGGGAAACACTGGCCCGTTTCTGTCACTGACAGGGAGAGGCTTCAGCCCTGATGCGCCATGGTAAGATAGAGCCCCGGGCGTGGAGGCCGGGGTCGACCAGGAGCACTACCCATTCGGTGTATCCGATCCCTCGGAACTTGCCCGGGATTTTCTGAGCAGGGAACCCAGGGCCTGGAGGGTGTTTGTGTTTGTGTGACCCCTTATCTCACGTACAGGAACGGCTTCAGTCATAGTGAGCCATGGCGAGCAGCTCCGGGCGTGGAGGCCCGGGGCGAGGAGCCCCGGGCCTGGAGGCCCGGGGCGAGCAGCCCCGGGCCTGGAGGCCCGGGGCGAGCAGCCCCGTGCGTGGAGGCCCGGGGCGAGCAGCCCCGGGCGTGGAGACCCGGGCGTGGAGGCCCGGGGCGAGCAGCCCCGGGCGTGGAGGCCCGGGGCGAGCAGCCCCGGGCCTGGAGGCCCGGGCGTGGAGGCCCGGGGCGAGCAGCCCCGGGCGTGGAGGCCCGGGGCGAGCAGCCCCGGGCGTGGAGGCCCGGGGCGAGCAGCCCCGGGCGTGGAGGCCCGGGGCGAGCAGCCCCGGGCGTGGAGGCCCGGGCGTGGAGGCCCGGGGCGAGCCGCCCCGGGCGTGGAGGCCCGGGGCGAGCCGCCCCGGGCGTGGAGGCCCGGGCGTGGAGGCCCGGGGCGAGCGGGGCACTTCCCATTCTGTGTCTCCAATCCCTCGGAACTTTCCGGGGAGTTTCTTAGCTGAGACTCCAGTGTCTGGAGGCTGTTTCGGGTTCTGTGACCCCTTTCTCTCAGGTACAGGGTGACTGCCTTCTCTCAGGCTCCAGGCATGGTGAGCCATCGTAATGACTCAGGGCCTGGAGGCTGGGGCTCGTAGCAGGTGTTTGGGATTCTGGGTCTCGCATCCCTCGGTCCTGACCCGGGAGTACCCGAGTGGAGAGGAAGGGTTGTTGGCTTTTCAGGATTCAGGCATATGTCTCCTTGGGATTTTAGGCTTGTAGTATAGTCCCTGGTAGGGGTGCTTGGAATTCTGTGTCTCCCACTTCTCCATCCTTCCCCGTAAGTTTCTTAGCTGAGACCCCAAGGTCTGGACTCTGTGTGGGAAACACTGGCCCGTTTCTGTCACTGACAGGGAGAGGCTTCAGCCCTGATGCGCCATGGTAAGATAGAGCCCCGGGCGTGGAGGCCGGGGTCGACCAGGAGCACTACCCATTTGGTGTATCCGATCCCTCGGAACTTGACCGGGATTTTCTGAGCAGGGAACCCAGGGCCTGGAGGGTGTTTGTGTTTGTGTGACCCCTTATCTCACGTTCAAGAACGGCTTCAGTCATAGTGAGCCATGGCGAGCAGCCCCAGGCGTGGAGGCCCGTGGCGAGCAGCCCCGGATGTGGAGGCCCGGGGCGAGCAGCCCCGGGCGTGGAGGCCCGGGGCGAGCAGCCCCGGGCGTGGAGGCCCGGGGCGAGCAGCCCCGGGCGTGGAGGCCCGGGGCGAGCAGCCCCGGGCCTGGAGGCCCGGGCGTGGAGGCCCTGGGCGAGCAGCCCCGGGCGTGAAGGCCCTGGGCGAGCGGCCCCGGGCGTGGAGGCCCTGGGCGAGCGGCCCCGGGCCTGGAGGCCCGGGCCGAGCGGCCCCGGGCCTGGAGGCCCGGGCCGAGCGGCCCCGGGCCTGGAGGCCCGGGCCGAGCGGCCCCGGGCCTGGAGGCCCGGGCCGAGCGGCCCCGGGCCTGGAGGCCCGGGCCGAGCGGCCCCGGGCCTGGAGGCCCGGGCCGTGCGGCCCCGGGCCTGGAGGCCCGGGCCGAGCGGCCCCGGGCCTGGAGGCCCGGGGCGAGCGGCCCCGGGCCTGGAGGCCCGGGTCGAGCGGGGCACATCCCATTCTGTGTCTCCAATCCCTCGGAACTTTCCGAGGAGTTTCTTAGCTGAGACCCCAGTGTCTGGAGGCTGTTTCGGGTTCTGTGACCCCTTTCTCTCAGGTACAGGGTGACTGCCTTCTCTCAGGCTCCAGCCATGGTGAGCCATCGTAATGACTCAGGGCCTGGAGGCCGGGGCTCGTAGAAGGTGTTTGGGATTCTGGGTCTCGCATCCCTCGGTCCTGACCCGGGAGTACCGGAGTGGAGAGGAAGGGTTGTTGGCTTTTCAGGATTCAGGCATATGTCTCCTTGGGATTTTAGGCTTGTAGTATAGTCCCTGGTAGGGGTGCTTGGAATTCTGTGTCTCCCACTTCTCCATCCTTCCCCGTAAGTTTCTTAGCTGTGACCCCATGGTCTGGACTCTGTGTGGGAAACACTGGCCCGTTTCTGTCACTGACAGGGAGAGGCTTCAGCCCTGATGCGCCATGGTAAGATAGAGCCCCGGGCGTGGAGGCCGGGGTCGACCAGGAGCACTACCCATTCGGTGTATCCGATCCCTCGGAACTTGCCCGGGATTTTCTGAGCAGGGAACCCAGGGCCTGGAGGGTGTTTGTGTTTGTGTGACCCCTTATCTCACGTACAGGAACGGCTTCAGTCATAGTGAGCCATGGCGAGCAGCTCCGGGCGTGGAGGCCCGGGGCGAGCAGCCCCGGGCCTGGAGGCCCGGGGCGAGCAGCCCCGGGCCTGGAGGCCCGGGGCGAGCAGCCCCGTGCGTGGAGGCCCGGGGCGAGCAGCCCCGGGCGTGGAGACCCGGGCGTGGAGGCCCTGGGCGAGCAGCCCCGGGCGTGGAGGCCCGGGGCGAGCAGCCCCGGGCGTGGAGGCCCGGGGCGAGCAGCCCCGGGCCTGGAGGCCCGGGGCGAGCAGCCCCGTGCGTGGAGGCCCGGGGCGAGCAGCCCCGGGCGTGGAGACCCGGGCGTGGAGGCCCGGGGCGAGCAGCCCCGGGCGTGGAGGCCCGGGGCGAGCAGCCCCGGGCCTGGAGGCCCGGGCGTGGAGGCCCGGGGCGAGCAGCCCCGGGCGTGGAGGCCCGGGGCGAGCAGCCCCGGGCGTGGAGGCCCGGGGCGAGCAGCCCCGGGCGTGGAGACCCGGGCGTGGAGGCCCGGGGCGAGCAGCCCCGGGCGTGGAGGCCCGGGGCGAGCAGCCCCGGGCCTGGAGGCCCGGGCGTGGAGGCCCGGGGCGAGCAGCCCCGGGCGTGGAGGCCCGGGGCGAGCAGCCCCGGGCGTGGAGGCCCGGGGCGAGCAGCCCCGGGCGTGGAGGCCCGGGCGTGGAGGCCCGGGGCGAGCCGCCCCGGGCGTGGAGGCCCGGGGCGAGCCGCCCCGGGCGTGGAGGCCCGGGGCGAGCCGCCCCGGGCGTGGAGGCCCGGGGCGAGCCGCCCCGGGCGTGGAGGCCCGGGGCGAGCCGCCCCGGGCGTGGAGGCCCGGGGCGAGCCGCCCCGGGCGTGGAGGCCCGGGGCGAGCCGCCCCGGGCGTGGAGGCCCGGGGCGAGCCGCCCCGGGCGTGGAGGCCCGGGGCGAGCCGCCCCGGGCCTGGAGGCCCGGGGCGAGCCGCCCCGGGCCTGGAGGCCCGGGGCGAGCCGCCCCGGGCCTGGAGGCCCGGGGCGAGCCGCCCCGGGCCTGGAGGCCCGGGGCGAGCCGCCCCGGGCCTGGAGGCCCGGGGCGAGCCGCCCCGGGCCTGGAGGCCCGGGGCGAGCCGCCCCGGGCCTGGAGGCCCGGGGCGAGCCGCCCCGGGCCTGGAGGCCCGGGGCGAGCCGCCCCGGGCCTGGAGGCCCGGGGCGAGCCGCCCCGGGCCTGGAGGCCCGGGGCGAGCGGGGCACTTCCCATTCTGTGTCTCCAATCCCTCGGAACTTTCCGGGGAGTTTCTGAGCTGAGACCCCAGTGTCTGGAGGCTGTTTCGGGTTCTGTGACCTCTTTCTCTCAGGTACAGGGTGACTGCCTTTTCTCAGGCTCCAGCCATGGTGAGCCATCGTAATGACTCAGGGCCTGGAGGCCGGGGCTCGTCGCAGGTGTTTGGGATTCTGGGTCTCGCATCCCTCGGTCCTGACCCGGGAGTACCGGAGTGGAGAGGAAGGGTTGTTGGCTTTTCAGGATTCAGGCATATGTCTCCTTGGGATTTTAGGCTTGTAGTCTAGTCCCTGGTAGGGCTGCTTGGAATTCTGTGTCTCCCACTTCTCCATCCTTCCCCGTAAGTTTCTTAGCTGAGACCCCAAGGTCTGGACCCTGTGTGGGAAACACTGGCCCGTTTCTGTCACTGACAGGGAGAGCCTTCAGCCCTGATGCGCCATGTTAAGATAGAGCCCCGGGCGTGGAGGCCCGGGTCGACCAGGAGCACAACCCATTTGGCGTATCCGATCCCTCGGACCTTGCCCGGGATTTACAGAGCAGGGAACCCAGGGCCTGGAGGGTGTTTATGTTTGTGTGACCCCTTCTCTCAGGTACAGGAACGGCTTAAGTCATAGTGAGCCATGGCGAGCAGCCCCGGGCGTGGAGGCCCGGGGCGAGGAGCCCCGGGCGTGGAGGCCCGGGGCGAGGAGCCCCGGGCGTGGAGGCCCGGGGCGAGCAGCCCCGGGCGTGGAGGCCCGGGGCGAGGAGCCCCGGGCGTGGAGGCCCGGGGCGAGCAGCCCCGGGCGTGGGGGCCCGGGGCGAGCAGCCCCGGGCGTGGGGGCCCGGGGCGAGCAGCCCCGGGCGTGGGGGCCCGGGGCGAGCAGCCCCGGGCGTGGGGGCCCGGGGCGAGCAGCCCCGGGCGTGGGGGCCCGGGGCGAGCAGCCCCGGGCCTGGGGGCGAGCGGGGCACTTCCCATTCTGTGTCTCCAATACCTCGGAACATTCCGGGGAGTTTCTGAGCTGAGCTCCCAGTGTCTGGAGCCTGTTTCGGGTTCTGTGGCCCCTTTCTCTCAGGGACAGGGTGACCGCCTTCTCTCAGGCTCCAGCCACAGTGAGCCATCGTAATGCCTCTGGGTCAGGAGGCCGGGGCTCGTAGCAGGTGTTTCGGATTCTGGGTCTCGCATTCCTCGGTCCTGACCCGGGAGTTTCGGAGTTTCGGAGTTGAGAGGAAGGGTTGTTGGCTTTTCAGCATTCAGGCATATGTCTCCTTGGGATTTTAGGCTTGCTGCATAGTCCCTGGAAGGGCTTCTTGGAATTCTGAGACTCCCACTTGTCCATCCTTCCCAGTAAGTTTCTTAGCTGAGACCCCAAGGTCTGGAGTCTGTGTGGGAAACACTGGCCCGTTTCTCTCACTGACAGGGAGAGGCTTCAGCCCTGATGAGCCATGGTAAGTTAGAGCCCCGGGCATGGAGGTCCGGGTAGACCAGGAGCACTATCCATTTGGTGTATCCTATCCATCGGAACTTCCCCGGGAGTTTCCGAGCAGGGAACCCAGGGCCTAGAGGGTGTTTGTGTTTGTGTGACGCCTTCTCTCAGGTACCGGAACGTCTTCAGACATAGGAGCATAGCGAGCAGCCCCGGGCGTGGGGGCCCGGGGCGAGCAGCCCCGGGCGTGGGGGCCCGGGGCGAGCAGCCCCGGGCGTGGGGGCCCAGGGGCGAGCAGCCCCGGGCCTGGGGGCCCGGGGCGAGCAGCCCCGGGCCTGGGGGCCCGGGGCGAGCAGCCCCGGGCCTGGGGGCCCGGGGCGAGCAGCCCCGGGCCTGGGGGCCCGGGGCGAGCAGCCCCGGGCCTGGGGGCCCGGGGCGAGCGGGGCACTTCCCATTCTGTGTCTTCAATCCCTCGGAACTTTCCGGGGAGTTTCTGAGCTGAGACCCCAGTGTCTGGAGGCTGTTTCGGGTTCTGTGACCTCTTTCTCTCAGGTACAGGGTGACTGCCTTCTCTCAGGCTCCAGCCATGGTGAGCCATCGTAATGACTCAGGGCCTGGAGGCCGGGGCTCGTCGCAGGTGTTTGGGATTCTGGGTCTCGCATCCCTCGGTCCTGACCCGGGAGTACCGGAGTGGAGAGGAAGGGTTGTTGGCTTTTCAGGATTCAGGCATATGTCTCCTTGGGATTTTAGGCTTGTAGTATAGTCCCTGGTAGGGCTGCTTGGAATTCTGTGTCTCCCACTTCTCCATCCTTCCCCGTAAGTTTCTGAGCTGAGACCCCAAGGTCTGGACTCTGTGTGGGAAACACTGGCCCGTTTCTGTCACTGACAGGGAGAGGCTTCAGCCCTGATGCGCCATGGTAAGATAGAGCCCCGGGCGTGGAGGCCCGTGTCGACCAGGAGCACTACCCATTTGGCGAATTCGATCCCTCGGACCTTGCCCGGGATTTTCTGAGCAGGGAACCCAGGGCCTGGAGGGTGTTTGTGTTTGTGTGACCCCTTCTCTCAGGTACAGGAACGGCTTCAGTCATAGTGAGCCATGGCGAGCAGCCCCGTGCGTGGAGGCCCGGGGCGAGGAGCCCCGGGCGTGGGGGCCCGGGGCGAGCAGCCCCGGGCGTGGGGGCCCGGGGCGAGCAGCCCCGGGCCTGGGGGCCCGGGGCGAGCAGCCCCGGGCCTGGGGGCGAGCGGGGCACTTCCCATTCTGTGTCTCCAATACCTCGGAACATTCCGGGGAGTTTCTGAGCTGAGCCCCCAGTGTCTGGAGCCTGTTTCGGGTTCTGTGGCCCCTTTCTCTCAGGGACAGGGTGACCGCCTTCTCTCAGGCTCCAGCCACGTTGAGCCATCGTAATGCCTCTGGGTCAGGAGGCCGGGGCTCATAGCAGGTGTTTCGGATTCTGGGTCTCGCATCCCTCGGTCCTGACCCGGGAGTTTCGGAGTTTCGGAGTTGAGAGGAAGGGTTGTTGGCTTTTCAGCATTCAGGCATATGTCTCCTTGGGATTTTAGGCTTGCTGCATAGTCCCTGGAAGGGCTTCTTGGAATTCTGAGACTCCCACTTGTCCATCCTTCCCAGTAAGTTTCTTAGCTGAGACCCCAAGGTCTGGAGTCTGTGTGGGAAACACTGGCCCGTTTCTCTCACTGACAGGGAGAGGCTTCAGCCCTGATGAGCCATGGTAAGTTAGAGCCCCGGGCATGGAGGTCCGGGTAGACCAGGAGCACTATCCATTTGGTGTATCCTATCCATCGGAACTTCCCCGGGAGTTTCCGAGCAGGGAACCCAGGGCCTAGAGGGTGTTTGTGTTTGTGTGACGCCTTCTCTCAGGTACCGGAACGTCTTCAGACATAGGAGCATAGCGAGCAGCCCCGGGCGTGGAGGCCCGGGGCGAGCAGCCCCGGGCGTGGAGGCCCGGGGCGAGCAGCCCCGGGCGTGGAGGCCCGGGGCGAGCAGCCCCGGGCGTGGAGGCCCGGGGCCAGCAGCCCCGGGCGTGGAGGCCCGGGGCGAGCAGCCCCGGGCGTGGAGGCCCGGGGCGAGCAGCCCCGGGCGTGGAGGCCCGGGGCGAGCAGCCCCGGGCGTGGAGGCCCGGGGCGAGCAGCCCCGGGCGTGGAGGCCCGGGGCGAGCAGCCCCGGGCGTGGAGGCCCGGGGCGAGCGGGGCACTTCCCATTCTGTGTCTCCAATCCCTCGGAACTTTCCGGGGAGTTTCTTAGCTGAGACCCCAATGTCTGGAGGCTGTTTCGGGTTCTGTGACCCCTTTCTCTCAGGTACAGCGTGACTGCCTTCTCTCAGGCTCCAGCCATGGTGAGCCATCGTAATGACTCAGGGCCTGGAGGCCGGGGCTCGTAGCAGGTGTTTGGGATTCTGGGTCTCGCATCCCTCGGTCCTGACCCGGGAGTACCGGAGTGGAGAGGAAGGGTTGTTGGCTTTTCAGGATTCAGGCATATGTCTCCTTGGGATTTTAGGCTTGTAGTATAGTCCCTGGTAGGGGTGCTTGGAATTCTGTGTCTCCCACTTCTCCATCCTTCACCGTAAGTTTCTTAGCTGAGACCCCAAGGTCTGGACTCTGTGTGGGAAACACTGGCCCGTTTCTGTCACTGACAGGGAGAGGCTTCAGCCCTGATGCGCCATGGTAAGATAGAGCCCCGGGCGTGGAGGCCGGGGTCGACCAGGAGCACTACCCATTCGGTGTATCCGATCCCTCGGAACTTGACCGGGATTTTCTGAGCAGGGAACCCAGGGCCTGGAGGGTGTTTGTGTTTGTGTGACCCCTTATCTCACGTTCAAGAACGGCTTCAGTCATAGTGAGCCATGGCGAGCAGCCCCGGGCGTGGAGGCCCGGGGCGAGCAGCCCCGGGCGTGGAGGCCCGGGGCGAGCAGCCCCGGGCGTGGAGGCCCGGGGCGAGCAGCCCCGGGCGTGGAGGCCCGGGGCGAGCAGCCCCGGGCGTGGAGGCCCGGGGCGAGCAGCCCCGGGCCTGGAGGCCCGGGGCGAGCAGCCCCGGGCGTGGAGGCCCGGGGCGAGCAGCCCCGGGCCTGGGGGCGAGCGGGGCACTTCCCATTCTGTGTCTCCAATCCCTTGGAACTTTCCGGGGAGTTTCTGAGCTGAGACCCCAGTGTCTGGGGCCTGTTTCGGGTTCTGTGGCCCCTTTCTCTCAGGGACAGGGTGACCGCCTTCTCTCAGGCTCCAGCCACGGTGAGCCATCGTAATGCCTCTGGGTCAGGAGGCCGGGGCTCGTAGCAGGTGTTTCGGATTCTGGGTCTCGCATTCCTCGGTCCTGACCCGGGAGTTTCGGAGTTTCGGAGTTGAGAGGAAGGGTTGTTGGCTTTTCAGCATTCAGGCATATGTCTCCTTGGGATTTTAGGCTTGCTGCATAGTCCCTGGAAGGGCTTCTTGGAATTCTGAGACTCCCACTTGTCCATCCTTCCCAGTAAGTTTCTTAGCTGAGACCCCAAGGTCTGGAGTCTGTGTGGGAAACACTGGCCCGTTTCTCTCACTGACAGGGAGAGGCTTCAGCCCTGATGAGCCATGGTAAGTTAGAGCCCCGGGCATGGAGGTCCGGGTAGACCAGGAGCACTATCCATTTGGTGTATCATATCCATCGGAACTTCCCCGGGAGTTTCCGAGCAGGGAACCCAGGGCCTAGAGGGTGTTTGTGTTTGTGTGACGCCTTCTCTCAGGTACCGGAACGCCTTCAGACATAGGAGCATAGCGAGCAGCCCCGGGCGTGGAGGCCCGGGGCGAGCAGCCCCGGGCGTGGAGGCCCGGGGCGAGCAGCCCCGGGCGTGGAGGCCCGGGGCGAGCAGCCCCGGGCGTGGAGGCCCGGGGCGAGCAGCCCCGGGCGTGGAGGCCCGGGGCGAGCAGCCCCGGGCGTGGAGGCCCGGGGCGAGCAGCCCCGGGCGTGGAGGCCCGGGGCGAGCAGCCCCGGGCCTGGAGGCCCGGGGCGAGCAGCCCCGGGCGTGGAGGCCCGGGGCGAGCAGCCCCGGGCGTGGAGGCCCGGGGCGAGCAGCCCCGGGCCTGGAGGCCCGGGGCGAGCAGCCCCGGGCGTGGAGGCCCGGGGCGAGCGGGGCACTTCCCATTCTGTGTCTCCAATCCCTCGGAACTTTCCGGGGAGTTTCTTAGCTGAGACCCCAGTGTCTGGAGGCTGTTTCGGGTTCTGTGACCCCTTTCTCTCAGGTACAGCGTGACTGCCTTCTCTCAGGCTCCAGCCATGGTGAGCCATCGTAATGACTCAGGGCCTGGAGGCCGGGGCTCGTAGCAGGTGTTTGGGATTCTGGGTCTCGCATCCCTCGGTCCTGACCCGGGAGTACCGGAGTGGAGAGGAAGGGTTGTTGGCTTTTCAGGATTCAGGCATATGTCTCCTTGGGATTTTAGGCTTGTAGTATAGTCCCTGGTAGGGGTGCTTGGAATTCTGTGTCTCCCACTTCTCCATCCTTCCCCGTAAGTTTCTTAGCTGAGACCCCAAGGTCTGGACTCTGTGTGGGAAACACTGGCCCGTTTCTGTCACTGACAGGGAGAGGCTTCAGCCCTGATGCGCCATGGTAAGATAGAGCCCCGGGCGTGGAGGCCGGGGTCGACCAGGAGCACTACCCATTCGGTGTATCCGATCCCTCGGAACTTGACCGGGATTTTCTGAGCAGGGAACCCAGGGCCTGGAGGGTGTTTGTGTTTGTGTGACCCCTTATCTCACGTTCAAGAACGGCTTCAGTCATAGTGAGCCATGGCGAGCAGCCCCGGGCGTGGAGGCCCGGGGCGAGCAGCCCCGGGCGTGGAGGCCCGGGGCGAGCAGCCCCGGGCGTGGAGGCCCGGGGCGAGCAGCCCCGGGCGTGGAGGCCCGGGGCGAGCAGCCCCGGGCCTGGAGGCCCGGGGCGAGCAGCCCCGGGCGTGGAGGCCCGGGGCGAGCAGCCCCGGGCCTGGGGGCGAGCGGGGCACTTCCCATTCTGTGTCTCCAATCCCTTGGAACTTTCCGGGGAGTTTCTGAGCTGAGACCCCAGTGTCTGGGGCCTGTTTCGGGTTCTGTGGCCCCTTTCTCTCAGGGACAGGGTGACCGCCTTCTCTCAGGCTCCAGCCACGGTGAGCCATCGTAATGCCTCTGGGTCAGGAGGCCGGGGCTCGTAGCAGGTGTTTCGGATTCTGGGTCTCGCATTCCTCGGTCCTGACCCGGGAGTTTCGGAGTTTCGGAGTTGAGAGGAAGGGTTGTTCCGTTTCAGCATTCAGGCATATGTCTCCTTGGGATTTTAGGCTTGCTGCATAGTCCCTGGAAGGGCTTCTTGGAATTCTGAGACTCCCACTTGTCCATCCTTCCCAGTAAGTTTCTTAGCTGAGACCCCAAGGTCTGGAGTCTGTGTGGGAAACACTGGCCCGTTTCTCTCACTGACAGGGAGAGGCTTCAGCCCTGATGAGCCATGGTAAGTTAGAGGCCCGGGCATGGAGGTCCGGGTAGACCAGGAGCACTATCCATTTGGTGTATCATATCCATCGGAACTTCCCCGGGAGTTTCCGAGCAGGGAACCCAGGGCCTAGAGGGTGTTTGTGTTTGTGTGACGCCTTCTCTCAGGTACCGGAACGCCTTCAGACATAGGAGCATAGCGAGCAGCCCCGGGCGTGGAGGCCCGGGGCGAGCAGCCCCGGGCGTGGAGGCCCGGGGCGAGCAGCCCCGGGCGTGGAGGCCCGGGGCGAGCAGCCCCGGGCGTGGAGGCCCGGGGCGAGCAGCCCCGGGCGTGGAGGCCCGGGGCGAGCAGCCCCGGGCGTGGAGGCCCGGGGCGAGCAGCCCCGGGCGTGGAGGCCCGGGGCGAGCAGCCCCGGGCCTGGAGGCCCGGGGCGAGCAGCCCCGGGCGTGGAGGCCCGGGGCGAGCAGCCCCGGGCCTGGAGGCCCGGGGCGAGCAGCCCCGGGCCTGGAGGCCCGGGGCGAGCAGCCCCGGGCGTGGAGGCCCGGGGCGAGCAGCCCCGGGCCTGGAGGCCCGGGGCGAGCAGCCCCGGGCGTGGAGGCCCGGGGCGAGCAGCCCCGGGCCTGGAGGCCCGGGGCGAGCCGCCCCGGGCGTGGAGGCCCGGGGCGAGCCGCCCCGGGCGTGGAGGCCCGGGGCGAGCCGCCCCGGGCCTGGAGGCCCGGGGCGAGCCGCCCCGGGCCTGGAGGCCCGGGGCGAGCCGCCCCGGGCCTGGAGGCCCGGGGCGAGCCGCCCCGGGCCTGGAGGCCCGGGGCGAGCCGCCCCGGGCCTGGAGGCCCGGGGCGAGCCGCCCCGGGCCTGGAGGCCCGGGGCGAGCCGCCCCGGGCCTGGAGGCCCGGGGCGAGCCGCCCCGGGCCTGGAGGCCCGGGGCGAGCCGCCCCGGGCCTGGAGGCCCGGGGCGAGCCGCCCCGGGCCTGGAGGCCCGGGGCGAGCCGCCCCGGGCCTGGAGGCCCGGGGCGAGCCGCCCCGGGCCTGGAGGCCCGGGGCGAGCCGCCCCGGGCCTGGAGGCCCGGGGCGAGCCGCCCCGGGCCTGGAGGCCCGGGGCGAGCCGCCCCGGGCCTGGAGGCCCGGGGCGAGCCGCCCCGGGCCTGGAGGCCCGGGGCGAGCCGCCCCGGGCCTGGAGGCCCGGGGCGAGCCGCCCCGGGCCTGGAGGCCCGGGGCGAGCCGCCCCGGGCCTGGAGGCCCGGGGCGAGCCGCCCCGGGCCTGGAGGCCCGGGGCGAGCCGCCCCGGGCCTGGAGGCCCGGGGCGAGCGGGGCACTTCCCATTCTGTGTCTCCAATCCCTCGGAACTTTCAGGGGAGTTTCTGAGCTGAGACCCCAGTGTCTGGAGGCTGTTTCGGGTTCTGTGACCTCTTTCTCTCAGGTACAGGGTGACTGCCTTTTCTCAGGCTCCAGCCATGGTGAGCCATCGTAATGACTCAGGGCCTGGAGGCCGGGGCTCGTCGCAGGTGTTTGGGATTCTGGGTCTCGCATCCCTCGGTCCTGACCCGGGAGTACCGGAGTGGAGAGGAAGGGTTGTTGGCTTTTCAGGATTCAGGCATATGTCTCCTTGGGATTTTAGGCTTGTAGTCTAGTCCCTGGTAGGGCTGCTTGGAATTCTGTGTCTCCCACTTCTCCATCCTTCCCCGTAAGTTTCTTAGCTGAGACCCCAAGGTCTGGACCCTGTGTGGGAAACACTGGCCCGTTTCTGTCACTGACAGGGAGAGCCTTCAGCCCTGATGCGCCATGTTAAGATAGAGCCCCGGGCGTGGAGGCCCGGGTCGACCAGGAGCACAACCCATTTGGCGTATCCGATCCCTCGGACCTTGCCCGGGATTTACAGAGCAGGGAACCCAGGGCCTGGAGGGTGTTTATGTTTGTGTGACCCCTTCTCTCAGGTACAGGAACGGCTTAAGTCATAGTGAGCCATGGCGAGCAGCCCCGGGCGTGGAGGCCCGGGGCGAGGAGCCCCGGGCGTGGAGGCCCGGGGCGAGGAGCCCCGGGCGTGGAGGCCCGGGGCGAGCAGCCCCGGGCGTGGAGGCCCGGGGCGAGGAGCCCCGGGCGTGGAGGCCCGGGGCGAGCAGCCCCGGGCGTGGGGGCCCGGGGCGAGCAGCCCCGGGCGTGGGGGCCCGGGGCGAGCAGCCCCGGGCGTGGGGGCCCGGGGCGAGCAGCCCCGGGCGTGGGGGCCCGGGGCGAGCAGCCCCGGGCGTGGGGGCCCGGGGCGAGCAGCCCCGGGCCTGGGGGCCCGGGGCGAGCAGCCCCGGGCCTGGGGGCGAGCGGGGCACTTCCCATTCTGTGTCTCCAATACCTCGGAACATTCCGGGGAGTTTCTGAGCTGAGCTCCCAGTGTCTGGAGCCTGTTTCGGGTTCTGTGGCCCCTTTCTCTCAGGGACAGGGTGACCGCCTTCTCTCAGGCTCCAGCCACAGTGAGCCATCGTAATGCCTCTGGGTCAGGAGGCCGGGGCTCGTAGCAGGTGTTTCGGATTCTGGGTCTCGCATTCCTCGGTCCTGACCCGGGAGTTTCGGAGTTTCGGAGTTGAGAGGAAGGGTTGTTGGCTTTTCAGCATTCAGGCATATGTCTCCTTGGGATTTTAGGCTTGCTGCATAGTCCCTGGAAGGGCTTCTTGGAATTCTGAGACTCCCACTTGTCCATCCTTCCCAGTAAGTTTCTTAGCTGAGACCCCAAGGTCTGGAGTCTGTGTGGGAAACACTGGCCCGTTTCTCTCACTGACAGGGAGAGGCTTCAGCCCTGATGAGCCATGGTAAGTTAGAGCCCCGGGCATGGAGGTCCGGGTAGACCAGGAGCACTATCCATTTGGTGTATCCTATCCATCGGAACTTCCCCGGGAGTTTCCGAGCAGGGAACCCAGGGCCTAGAGGGTGTTTGTGTTTGTGTGACGCCTTCTCTCAGGTACCGGAACGTCTTCAGACATAGGAGCATAGCGAGCAGCCCCGGGCGTGGGGGCCCGGGGCGAGCAGCCCCGGGCGTGGGGGCCCGGGGCGAGCAGCCCCGGGCGTGGGGGCCCAGGGGCGAGCAGCCCCGGGCCTGGGGGCCCGGGGCGAGCAGCCCCGGGCCTGGGGGCCCGGGGCGAGCAGCCCCGGGCCTGGGGGCCCGGGGCGAGCAGCCCCGGGCCTGGGGGCCCGGGGCGAGCAGCCCCGGGCCTGGGGGCCCGGGGCGAGCGGGGCACTTCCCATTCTGTGTCTTCAATCCCTCGGAACTTTCCGGGGAGTTTCTGAGCTGAGACCCCAGTGTCTGGAGGCTGTTTCGGGTTCTGTGACCTCTTTCTCTCAGGTACAGGGTGACTGCCTTCTCTCAGGCTCCAGCCATGGTGAGCCATCGTAATGACTCAGGGCCTGGAGGCCGGGGCTCGTCGCAGGTGTTTGGGATTCTGGGTCTCGCATCCCTCGGTCCTGACCCGGGAGTACCGGAGTGGAGAGGAAGGGTTGTTGGCTTTTCAGGATTCAGGCATATGTCTCCTTGGGATTTTAGGCTTGTAGTATAGTCCCTGGTAGGGCTGCTTGGAATTCTGTGTCTCCCACTTCTCCATCCTTCCCCGTAAGTTTCTGAGCTGAGACCCCAAGGTCTGGACTCTGTGTGGGAAACACTGGCCCGTTTCTGTCACTGACAGGGAGAGGCTTCAGCCCTGATGCGCCATGGTAAGATAGAGCCCCGGGCGTGGAGGCCCGTGTCGACCAGGAGCACTACCCATTTGGCGAATTCGATCCCTCGGACCTTGCCCGGGATTTTCTGAGCAGGGAACCCAGGGCCTGGAGGGTGTTTGTGTTTGTGTGACCCCTTCTCTCAGGTACAGGAACGGCTTCAGTCATAGTGAGCCATGGCGAGCAGCCCCGTGCGTGGAGGCCCGGGGCGAGGAGCCCCGGGCGTGGGGGCCCGGGGCGAGCAGCCCCGGGCGTGGGGGCCCGGGGCGAGCAGCCCCGGGCCTGGGGGCCCGGGGCGAGCAGCCCCGGGCCTGGGGGCGAGCGGGGCACTTCCCATTCTGTGTCTCCAATACCTCGGAACATTCCGGGGAGTTTCTGAGCTGAGCCCCCAGTGTCTGGAGCCTGTTTCGGGTTCTGTGGCCCCTTTCTCTCAGGGACAGGGTGACCGCCTTCTCTCAGGCTCCAGCCACGTTGAGCCATCGTAATGCCTCTGGGTCAGGAGGCCGGGGCTCATAGCAGGTGTTTCGGATTCTGGGTCTCGCATCCCTCGGTCCTGACCCGGGAGTTTCGGAGTTTCGGAGTTGAGAGGAAGGGTTGTTGGCTTTTCAGCATTCAGGCATATGTCTCCTTGGGATTTTAGGCTTGCTGCATAGTCCCTGGAAGGGCTTCTTGGAATTCTGAGACTCCCACTTGTCCATCCTTCCCAGTAAGTTTCTTAGCTGAGACCCCAAGGTCTGGAGTCTGTGTGGGAAACACTGGCCCGTTTCTCTCACTGACAGGGAGAGGCTTCAGCCCTGATGAGCCATGGTAAGTTAGAGCCCCGGGCATGGAGGTCCGGGTAGACCAGGAGCACTATCCATTTGGTGTATCCTATCCATCGGAACTTCCCCGGGAGTTTCCGAGCAGGGAACCCAGGGCCTAGAGGGTGTTTGTGTTTGTGTGACGCCTTCTCTCAGGTACCGGAACGTCTTCAGACATAGGAGCATAGCGAGCAGCCCCGGGCGTGGAGGCCCGGGGCGAGCAGCCCCGGGCGTGGAGGCCCGGGGCGAGCAGCCCCGGGCGTGGAGGCCCGGGGCGAGCAGCCCCGGGCGTGGAGGCCCGGGGCCAGCAGCCCCGGGCGTGGAGGCCCGGGGCGAGCAGCCCCGGGCGTGGAGGCCCGGGGCGAGCAGCCCCGGGCGTGGAGGCCCGGGGCGAGCAGCCCCGGGCGTGGAGGCCCGGGGCGAGCAGCCCCGGGCGTGGAGGCCCGGGGCGAGCAGCCCCGGGCGTGGAGGCCCGGGGCGAGCGGGGCACTTCCCATTCTGTGTCTCCAATCCCTCGGAACTTTCCGGGGAGTTTCTTAGCTGAGACCCCAATGTCTGGAGGCTGTTTCGGGTTCTGTGACCCCTTTCTCTCAGGTACAGCGTGACTGCCTTCTCTCAGGCTCCAGCCATGGTGAGCCATCGTAATGACTCAGGGCCTGGAGGCCGGGGCTCGTAGCAGGTGTTTGGGATTCTGGGTCTCGCATCCCTCGGTCCTGACCCGGGAGTACCGGAGTGGAGAGGAAGGGTTGTTGGCTTTTCAGGATTCAGGCATATGTCTCCTTGGGATTTTAGGCTTGTAGTATAGTCCCTGGTAGGGGTGCTTGGAATTCTGTGTCTCCCACTTCTCCATCCTTCACCGTAAGTTTCTTAGCTGAGACCCCAAGGTCTGGACTCTGTGTGGGAAACACTGGCCCGTTTCTGTCACTGACAGGGAGAGGCTTCAGCCCTGATGCGCCATGGTAAGATAGAGCCCCGGGCGTGGAGGCCGGGGTCGACCAGGAGCACTACCCATTCGGTGTATCCGATCCCTCGGAACTTGACCGGGATTTTCTGAGCAGGGAACCCAGGGCCTGGAGGGTGTTTGTGTTTGTGTGACCCCTTATCTCACGTTCAAGAACGGCTTCAGTCATAGTGAGCCATGGCGAGCAGCCCCGGGCGTGGAGGCCCGGGGCGAGCAGCCCCGGGCGTGGAGGCCCGGGGCGAGCAGCCCCGGGCGTGGAGGCCCGGGGCGAGCAGCCCCGGGCGTGGAGGCCCGGGGCGAGCAGCCCCGGGCGTGGAGGCCCGGGGCGAGCAGCCCCGGGCCTGGAGGCCCGGGGCGAGCAGCCCCGGGCGTGGAGGCCCGGGGCGAGCAGCCCCGGGCCTGGGGGCGAGCGGGGCACTTCCCATTCTGTGTCTCCAATCCCTTGGAACTTTCCGGGGAGTTTCTGAGCTGAGACCCCAGTGTCTGGGGCCTGTTTCGGGTTCTGTGGCCCCTTTCTCTCAGGGACAGGGTGACCGCCTTCTCTCAGGCTCCAGCCACGGTGAGCCATCGTAATGCCTCTGGGTCAGGAGGCCGGGGCTCGTAGCAGGTGTTTCGGATTCTGGGTCTCGCATTCCTCGGTCCTGACCCGGGAGTTTCGGAGTTTCGGAGTTGAGAGGAAGGGTTGTTGGCTTTTCAGCATTCAGGCATATGTCTCCTTGGGATTTTAGGCTTGCTGCATAGTCCCTGGAAGGGCTTCTTGGAATTCTGAGACTCCCACTTGTCCATCCTTCCCAGTAAGTTTCTTAGCTGAGACCCCAAGGTCTGGAGTCTGTGTGGGAAACACTGGCCCGTTTCTCTCACTGACAGGGAGAGGCTTCAGCCCTGATGAGCCATGGTAAGTTAGAGCCCCGGGCATGGAGGTCCGGGTAGACCAGGAGCACTATCCATTTGGTGTATCATATCCATCGGAACTTCCCCGGGAGTTTCCGAGCAGGGAACCCAGGGCCTAGAGGGTGTTTGTGTTTGTGTGACGCCTTCTCTCAGGTACCGGAACGCCTTCAGACATAGGAGCATAGCGAGCAGCCCCGGGCGTGGAGGCCCGGGGCGAGCAGCCCCGGGCGTGGAGGCCCGGGGCGAGCAGCCCCGGGCGTGGAGGCCCGGGGCGAGCAGCCCCGGGCGTGGAGGCCCGGGGCGAGCAGCCCCGGGCGTGGAGGCCCGGGGCGAGCAGCCCCGGGCGTGGAGGCCCGGGGCGAGCAGCCCCGGGCGTGGAGGCCCGGGGCGAGCAGCCCCGGGCCTGGAGGCCCGGGGCGAGCAGCCCCGGGCGTGGAGGCCCGGGGCGAGCAGCCCCGGGCGTGGAGGCCCGGGGCGAGCAGCCCCGGGCCTGGAGGCCCGGGGCGAGCAGCCCCGGGCGTGGAGGCCCGGGGCGAGCGGGGCACTTCCCATTCTGTGTCTCCAATCCCTCGGAACTTTCCGGGGAGTTTCTTAGCTGAGACCCCAGTGTCTGGAGGCTGTTTCGGGTTCTGTGACCCCTTTCTCTCAGGTACAGCGTGACTGCCTTCTCTCAGGCTCCAGCCATGGTGAGCCATCGTAATGACTCAGGGCCTGGAGGCCGGGGCTCGTAGCAGGTGTTTGGGATTCTGGGTCTCGCATCCCTCGGTCCTGACCCGGGAGTACCGGAGTGGAGAGGAAGGGTTGTTGGCTTTTCAGGATTCAGGCATATGTCTCCTTGGGATTTTAGGCTTGTAGTATAGTCCCTGGTAGGGGTGCTTGGAATTCTGTGTCTCCCACTTCTCCATCCTTCCCCGTAAGTTTCTTAGCTGAGACCCCAAGGTCTGGACTCTGTGTGGGAAACACTGGCCCGTTTCTGTCACTGACAGGGAGAGGCTTCAGCCCTGATGCGCCATGGTAAGATAGAGCCCCGGGCGTGGAGGCCGGGGTCGACCAGGAGCACTACCCATTCGGTGTATCCGATCCCTCGGAACTTGACCGGGATTTTCTGAGCAGGGAACCCAGGGCCTGGAGGGTGTTTGTGTTTGTGTGACCCCTTATCTCACGTTCAAGAACGGCTTCAGTCATAGTGAGCCATGGCGAGCAGCCCCGGGCGTGGAGGCCCGGGGCGAGCAGCCCCGGGCGTGGAGGCCCGGGGCGAGCAGCCCCGGGCGTGGAGGCCCGGGGCGAGCAGCCCCGGGCGTGGAGGCCCGGGGCGAGCAGCCCCGGGCCTGGAGGCCCGGGGCGAGCAGCCCCGGGCGTGGAGGCCCGGGGCGAGCAGCCCCGGGCCTGGGGGCGAGCGGGGCACTTCCCATTCTGTGTCTCCAATCCCTTGGAACTTTCCGGGGAGTTTCTGAGCTGAGACCCCAGTGTCTGGGGCCTGTTTCGGGTTCTGTGGCCCCTTTCTCTCAGGGACAGGGTGACCGCCTTCTCTCAGGCTCCAGCCACGGTGAGCCATCGTAATGCCTCTGGGTCAGGAGGCCGGGGCTCGTAGCAGGTGTTTCGGATTCTGGGTCTCGCATTCCTCGGTCCTGACCCGGGAGTTTCGGAGTTTCGGAGTTGAGAGGAAGGGTTGTTCCGTTTCAGCATTCAGGCATATGTCTCCTTGGGATTTTAGGCTTGCTGCATAGTCCCTGGAAGGGCTTCTTGGAATTCTGAGACTCCCACTTGTCCATCCTTCCCAGTAAGTTTCTTAGCTGAGACCCCAAGGTCTGGAGTCTGTGTGGGAAACACTGGCCCGTTTCTCTCACTGACAGGGAGAGGCTTCAGCCCTGATGAGCCATGGTAAGTTAGAGGCCCGGGCATGGAGGTCCGGGTAGACCAGGAGCACTATCCATTTGGTGTATCATATCCATCGGAACTTCCCCGGGAGTTTCCGAGCAGGGAACCCAGGGCCTAGAGGGTGTTTGTGTTTGTGTGACGCCTTCTCTCAGGTACCGGAACGCCTTCAGACATAGGAGCATAGCGAGCAGCCCCGGGCGTGGAGGCCCGGGGCGAGCAGCCCCGGGCGTGGAGGCCCGGGGCGAGCAGCCCCGGGCGTGGAGGCCCGGGGCGAGCAGCCCCGGGCGTGGAGGCCCGGGGCGAGCAGCCCCGGGCGTGGAGGCCCGGGGCGAGCAGCCCCGGGCGTGGAGGCCCGGGGCGAGCAGCCCCGGGCGTGGAGGCCCGGGGCGAGCAGCCCCGGGCGTGGAGGCCCGGGGCGAGCAGCCCCGGGCGTGGAGGCCCGGGGCGAGCAGCCCCGGGCCTGGAGGCCCGGGGCGAGCAGCCCCGGGCCTGGAGGCCCGGGGCGAGCAGCCCCGGGCGTGGAGGCCCGGGGCGAGCAGCCCCGGGCCTGGAGGCCCGGGGCGAGCAGCCCCGGGCGTGGAGGCCCGGGGCGAGCAGCCCCGGGCCTGGAGGCCCGGGGCGAGCCGCCCCGGGCGTGGAGGCCCGGGGCGAGCCGCCCCGGGCGTGGAGGCCCGGGGCGAGCCGCCCCGGGCCTGGAGGCCCGGGGCGAGCCGCCCCGGGCCTGGAGGCCCGGGGCGAGCCGCCCCGGGCCTGGAGGCCCGGGGCGAGCCGCCCCGGGCCTGGAGGCCCGGGGCGAGCCGCCCCGGGCCTGGAGGCCCGGGGCGAGCCGCCCCGGGCCTGGAGGCCCGGGGCGAGCCGCCCCGGGCCTGGAGGCCCGGGGCGAGCCGCCCCGGGCCTGGAGGCCCGGGGCGAGCCGCCCCGGGCCTGGAGGCCCGGGGCGAGCCGCCCCGGGCCTGGAGGCCCGGGGCGAGCCGCCCCGGGCCTGGAGGCCCGGGGCGAGCCGCCCCGGGCCTGGAGGCCCGGGGCGAGCCGCCCCGGGCCTGGAGGCCCGGGGCGAGCCGCCCCGGGCCTGGAGGCCCGGGGCGAGCCGCCCCGGGCCTGGAGGCCCGGGGCGAGCCGCCCCGGGCCTGGAGGCCCGGGGCGAGCCGCCCCGGGCCTGGAGGCCCGGGGCGAGCCGCCCCGGGCCTGGAGGCCCGGGGCGAGCCGCCCCGGGCCTGGAGGCCCGGGGCGAGCCGCCCCGGGCCTGGAGGCCCGGGGCGAGCCGCCCCGGGCCTGGAGGCCCGGGGCGAGCCGCCCCGGGCCTGGAGGCCCGGGGCGAGCCGCCCCGGGCCTGGAGGCCCGGGGCGAGCCGCCCCGGGCCTGGAGGCCCGGGGCGAGCCGCCCCGGGCCTGGAGGCCCGGGGCGAGCCGCCCCGGGCCTGGAGGCCCGGGGCGAGCCGCCCCGGGCCTGGAGGCCCGGGGCGAGCCGCCCCGGGCCTGGAGGCCCGGGGCGAGCCGCCCCGGGCCTGGAGGCCCGGGGCGAGCCGCCCCGGGCCTGGAGGCCCGGGGCGAGCGGGGCACTTCCCATTCTGTGTCTCCAATCCCTCGGAACTTTCAGGGGAGTTTCTGAGCTGAGACCCCAGTGTCTGGAGGCTGTTTCGGGTTCTGTGACCCCTTTCTCTCAGGTACAGGGTGACTGCCTTCTCTCAGGCTCCAGCCATGGTGAGCCATCGTAATGACTCAGGGCCTGGAGGCCGGGGCTCGTAGCAGGTGTTTCAGATTCTGGGTCTCACATCCCTCGGTCCTGACCCGGGAGTACCGGAGTGGAGAGGAAGGGTTGTTGGCTTTTCAGGATTCAGGCATATGTCTCCTTGGGATTTTAGGCTTGTGGTATAGTCCCTGGTAGGGCTGCTTGGAATTCTGTGTCTCCCACTTCTCCATCCTTCCCCGTAAGTTTCTGAGCTGAGACCCCAAGGTCTGGACTCTGTGTGGGAAACACTGGCCCGTTTCTGTCACTGACAGGGAGAGGCTTCAGCCCTGATGCGCCATGTTAAGATAGAGCCCCGGGCGTGGAGGCCCGGGTGGACCAGGAGCACAACCCATTTGGCGTATCCCATCCCTCGGAACTTGCCCGGGATTTTCTGAGCAGGGAACCCAGGGCCTGGAGGGTGTTTGTGTTTGTGTGACCCCTTCTCTCAGGTACAGGAACGGCTTCAGTCATAGTGAGCCATGGCGAGTAGCCCCGGGCGTGGAGGCCCGGGGCGAGCAGCCCCGGGCCTGGAGGCCCGAGGCGAGCGTGGCACTTCCAATTCTGTGTCTCCAATCCCTCGGAACTTTCCGGGGAGTTTCTGAGCTGAGACCCCAGTGTCTGGAGGCTGTTTCGGGTTCTGTGACCTCTTTCTCTCAGGTACAGGGTGACTGCCTTCTCTCAGGCTCCAACCATGGTGAGCCATCGTAATGACTCAGTGCCTGGAGGCCGGGGCTCGTAGCAGGTGTTTGGGATTCTGGGTCTCGCATCCCTCGGTCCTGACCCGGGAGTACCGGAGTGGAGAGGAAGGGTTGTTGGCTTTTCAGGATTCAGGCATATGTCTCCTTGGGATTTTAGGCTTGTAGTATAGTCCCTGGTAGGGCTGCTTGGAATTCTGTGTCTCCCACTTCTCTATCCTTCCCCGTAAGTTTCTGAGCTGAGACCCCAAGGTCTGGACTCTGTGTGGGAAACACTGGCCCGTTTCTGTCACTGACAGGGAGAGGCTTCAGCCCTGAAGCGCCATGGAAAGATAGAGCCCTGGGCGTGGAGGCCCGGGTCGACCAGGAGCACTACCCATTTGGCGAATCCGATCCCTCGGAACTTGCCCGGGATTTTCTGAGCAGGGAACCCAGGGCCTGGAGGGTGTTTGTGTTTGTGTGACCCCTTCTCTAAGGTACAGGAACGGCTTCAGTCATAGTGAGCCATGGCGAGCAGCCCCGGGCGTGGAGGCCCGGGGCGAGCAGGCCCGGGGCGAGCAGCCCCGGGCGTGGAGGCCCGGGGCGAGCAGCCCCGGGCCTGGAGGCCCGGGGGCGAGCAGGCCCGGGGCGAGCAGCCCCGGGCGTGGAGGCCCGGGGCGAGCAGGCCCGGGGCGAGCAGCCCCGGGCGTGGAGGCCCGGGGCGAGCAGCCCCGGGCCTGGAGGCCCGGGGGCGAGCAGCCCCGGGCGTGGAGGCCCGGGGGCGAGCAGCCCCGGGCCTGGAGGCCCGGGGGCGAGCAGCCCCGGGCCTGGAGGCCCGGGGGCGAGCAGCCCCGGGCCTGGAGGCCCGGGGGCGAGCAGCCCCGGGCCTGGAGGCCCGGGGGCGAGCAGCCCCGGGCCTGGAGGCCCGGGGGCGAGCAGCCCCGGGCCTGGAGGCCCGGGGGCGAGCAGCCCCGGGCCTGGAGGCCCGGGGGCGAGCAGCCCCGGGCCTGGAGGCCCGGGGGCGAGCAGCCCCGGGCCTGGAGGCCCGGGGGCGAGCAGCCCCGGGCCTGGAGGCCCGGGGGCGAGCAGCCCCGGGCCTGGAGGCCCGGGGGCGAGCAGCCCCGGGCCTGGAGGCCCGGGGGCGAGCAGCCCCGGGCCTGGAGGCCCGGGGGCGAGCAGCCCCGGGCCTGGAGGCCCGGGGGCGAGCAGCCCCGGGCCTGGAGGCCCGGGGGCGAGCAGCCCCGGGCCTGGAGGCCCGGGGGCGAGCAGCCCCGGGCCTGGAGGCCCGGGGGCGAGCAGCCCCGGGCCTGGAGGCCCGGGGGCGAGCAGCCCCGGGCCTGGAGGCCCGGGGGCGAGCAGCCCCGGGCCTGGAGGCCCGGGGGCGAGCAGCCCCGGGCCTGGAGGCCCGGGGGCGAGCAGCCCCGGGCCTGGAGGCCCGGGGGCGAGCAGCCCCGGGCCTGGAGGCCCGGGGGCGAGCAGCCCCGGGCCTGGAGGCCCGGGGGCGAGCAGCCCCGGGCCTGGAGGCCCGGGGGCGAGCAGCCCCGGGCCTGGAGGCCCGGGGGCGAGCAGCCCCGGGCCTGGAGGCCCGGGGGCGAGCAGCCCCGGGCCTGGAGGCCCGGGGGCGAGCAGCCCCGGGCCTGGAGGCCCGGGGGCGAGCAGCCCCGGGCCTGGAGGCCCGGGGGCGAGCAGCCCCGGGCCTGGAGGCCCGGGGGCGAGCAGCCCCGGGCCTGGAGGCCCGGGGGCGAGCAGCCCCGGGCCTGGAGGCCCGGGGGCGAGCAGCCCCGGGCCTGGAGGCCCGGGGGCGAGCAGCCCCGGGCCTGGAGGCCCGGGGGCGAGCAGCCCCGGGCCTGGAGGCCCGGGGGCGAGCAGCCCCGGGCCTGGAGGCCCGGGGGCGAGCAGCCCCGGGCCTGGAGGCCCGGGGGCGAGCAGCCCCGGGCCTGGAGGCCCGGGGGCGAGCAGCCCCGGGCCTGGAGGCCCGGGGGCGAGCAGCCCCGGGCCTGGAGGCCCGGGGGCGAGCAGCCCCGGGCCTGGAGGCCCGGGGGCGAGCAGCCCCGGGCCTGGAGGCCCGGGGGCGAGCAGCCCCGGGCCTGGAGGCCCGGGGGCGAGCAGCCCCGGGCCTGGAGGCCCGGGGGCGAGCAGCCCCGGGCCTGGAGGCCCGGGGGCGAGCAGCCCCGGGCCTGGAGGCCCGGGGGCGAGCAGCCCCGGGCCTGGAGGCCCGGGGGCGAGCAGCCCCGGGCCTGGAGGCCCGGGGGCGAGCAGCCCCGGGCCTGGAGGCCCGGGGGCGAGCAGCCCCGGGCCTGGAGGCCCGGGGGCGAGCAGCCCCGGGCCTGGAGGCCCGGGGGCGAGCAGCCCCGGGCCTGGAGGCCCGGGGGCGAGCAGCCCCGGGCCTGGAGGCCCGGGGGCGAGCAGCCCCGGGCCTGGAGGCCCGGGGGCGAGCAGCCCCGGGCCTGGAGGCCCGGGGGCGAGCAGCCCCGGGCCTGGAGGCCCGGGGGCGAGCAGCCCCGGGCCTGGAGGCCCGGGGGCGAGCAGCCCCGGGCCTGGAGGCCCGGGGGCGAGCAGCCCCGGGCCTGGAGGCCCGGGGGCGAGCAGCCCCGGGCCTGGAGGCCCGGGGGCGAGCAGCCCCGGGCCTGGAGGCCCGGGGGCGAGCAGCCCCGGGCCTGGAGGCCCGGGGGCGAGCAGCCCCGGGCCTGGAGGCCCGGGGGCGAGCAGCCCCGGGCCTGGAGGCCCGGGGGCGAGCAGCCCCGGGCCTGGAGGCCCGGGGGCGAGCAGCCCCGGGCCTGGAGGCCCGGGGGCGAGCAGCCCCGGGCCTGGAGGCCCGGGGGCGAGCAGCCCCGGGCCTGGAGGCCCGGGGGCGAGCAGCCCCGGGCCTGGAGGCCCGGGGGCGAGCAGCCCCGGGCCTGGAGGCCCGGGGGCGAGCAGCCCCGGGCCTGGAGGCCCGGGGGCGAGCAGCCCCGGGCCTGGAGGCCCGGGGGCGAGCAGCCCCGGGCCTGGAGGCCCGGGGGCGAGCAGCCCCGGGCCTGGAGGCCCGGGGGCGAGCAGCCCCGGGCCTGGAGGCCCGGGGGCGAGCAGCCCCGGGCCTGGAGGCCCGGGGGCGAGCAGCCCCGGGCCTGGAGGCCCGGGGGCGAGCAGCCCCGGGCCTGGAGGCCCGGGGGCGAGCAGCCCCGGGCCTGGAGGCCCGGGGGCGAGCAGCCCCGGGCCTGGAGGCCCGGGGGCGAGCAGCCCCGGGCCTGGAGGCCCGGGGGCGAGCAGCCCCGGGCCTGGAGGCCCGGGGGCGAGCAGCCCCGGGCCTGGAGGCCCGGGGGCGAGCAGCCCCGGGCCTGGAGGCCCGGGGGCGAGCAGCCCCGGGCCTGGAGGCCCGGGGGCGAGCAGCCCCGGGCCTGGAGGCCCGGGGGCGAGCAGCCCCGGGCCTGGAGGCCCGGGGGCGAGCAGCCCCGGGCCTGGAGGCCCGGGGGCGAGCAGCCCCGGGCCTGGAGGCCCGGGGGCGAGCAGCCCCGGGCCTGGAGGCCCGGGGGCGAGCAGCCCCGGGCCTGGAGGCCCGGGGGCGAGCAGCCCCGGGCCTGGAGGCCCGGGGGCGAGCAGCCCCGGGCCTGGAGGCCCGGGGGCGAGCAGCCCCGGGCCTGGAGGCCCGGGGGCGAGCAGCCCCGGGCCTGGAGGCCCGGGGGCGAGCAGCCCCGGGCCTGGAGGCCCGGGGGCGAGCAGCCCCGGGCCTGGAGGCCCGGGGGCGAGCAGCCCCGGGCCTGGAGGCCCGGGGGCGAGCAGCCCCGGGCCTGGAGGCCCGGGGGCGAGCAGCCCCGGGCCTGGAGGCCCGGGGGCGAGCAGCCCCGGGCCTGGAGGCCCGGGGGCGAGCAGCCCCGGGCCTGGAGGCCCGGGGGCGAGCAGCCCCGGGCCTGGAGGCCCGGGGGCGAGCAGCCCCGGGCCTGGAGGCCCGGGGGCGAGCAGCCCCGGGCCTGGAGGCCCGGGGGCGAGCAGCCCCGGGCCTGGAGGCCCGGGGGCGAGCAGCCCCGGGCCTGGAGGCCCGGGGGCGAGCAGCCCCGGGCCTGGAGGCCCGGGGGCGAGCAGCCCCGGGCCTGGAGGCCCGGGGGCGAGCAGCCCCGGGCCTGGAGGCCCGGGGGCGAGCAGCCCCGGGCCTGGAGGCCCGGGGGCGAGCAGCCCCGGGCCTGGAGGCCCGGGGGCGAGCAGCCCCGGGCCTGGAGGCCCGGGGGCGAGCAGCCCCGGGCCTGGAGGCCCGGGGGCGAGCAGCCCCGGGCCTGGAGGCCCGGGGGCGAGCAGCCCCGGGCCTGGAGGCCCGGGGGCGAGCAGCCCCGGGCCTGGAGGCCCGGGGGCGAGCAGCCCCGGGCCTGGAGGCCCGGGGGCGAGCAGCCCCGGGCCTGGAGGCCCGGGGGCGAGCAGCCCCGGGCCTGGAGGCCCGGGGGCGAGCAGCCCCGGGCCTGGAGGCCCGGGGGCGAGCAGCCCCGGGCCTGGAGGCCCGGGGGCGAGCAGCCCCGGGCCTGGAGGCCCGGGGGCGAGCAGCCCCGGGCCTGGAGGCCCGGGGGCGAGCAGCCCCGGGCCTGGAGGCCCGGGGGCGAGCAGCCCCGGGCCTGGAGGCCCGGGGGCGAGCAGCCCCGGGCCTGGAGGCCCGGGGGCGAGCAGCCCCGGGCCTGGAGGCCCGGGGGCGAGCAGCCCCGGGCCTGGAGGCCCGGGGGCGAGCAGCCCCGGGCCTGGAGGCCCGGGGGCGAGCAGCCCCGGGCCTGGAGGCCCGGGGGCGAGCAGCCCCGGGCCTGGAGGCCCGGGGGCGAGCAGCCCCGGGCCTGGAGGCCCGGGGGCGAGCAGCCCCGGGCCTGGAGGCCCGGGGGCGAGCAGCCCCGGGCCTGGAGGCCCGGGGGCGAGCAGCCCCGGGCCTGGAGGCCCGGGGGCGAGCAGCCCCGGGCCTGGAGGCCCGGGGGCGAGCAGCCCCGGGCCTGGAGGCCCGGGGGCGAGCAGCCCCGGGCCTGGAGGCCCGGGGGCGAGCAGCCCCGGGCCTGGAGGCCCGGGGGCGAGCAGCCCCGGGCCTGGAGGCCCGGGGGCGAGCAGCCCCGGGCCTGGAGGCCCGGGGGCGAGCAGCCCCGGGCCTGGAGGCCCGGGGGCGAGCAGCCCCGGGCCTGGAGGCCCGGGGGCGAGCAGCCCCGGGCCTGGAGGCCCGGGGGCGAGCAGCCCCGGGCCTGGAGGCCCGGGGGCGAGCAGCCCCGGGCCTGGAGGCCCGGGGGCGAGCAGCCCCGGGCCTGGAGGCCCGGGGGCGAGCAGCCCCGGGCCTGGAGGCCCGGGGGCGAGCAGCCCCGGGCCTGGAGGCCCGGGGGCGAGCAGCCCCGGGCCTGGAGGCCCGGGGGCGAGCAGCCCCGGGCCTGGAGGCCCGGGGGCGAGCGGGGCACTTCCCATTCTGTGTCTCCAATCCCTCGGAACTTTCCGGGGAGTTTCTTAGCTGAGACTCGAGTGTCTGGAGGCTGTTTCGGGTTCTGTGACCCCTTTCTCTCAGGTACAGGGTGACTGCCTTCTCTCAGGCTCCAGGCATGGTGAGCCATCGTAATGACTCAGGGCCTGGAGGCTGGGGCTCGTAGCAGGTGTTTGGGATTCTGGGTCTCGCATCCCTCGGTCCTGACCCGGGAGTACCCGAGTGGAGAGGAAGGGTTGTTGGCTTTTCAGGATTCAGGCATATGTCTCCTTGGGATTTTAGGCTTGTAGTATAGTCCCTGGTAGGGGTGCTTGGAATTCTGTGTCTCCCACTTCTCCATCCTTCCCCGTAAGTTTCTTAGCTGAGACCCCAAGGTCTGGACTCTGTGTGGGAAACACTGGCCCGTTTCTGTCACTGACAGGGAGAGGCTTCAGCCCTGATGCGCCATGGTAAGATAGAGCCCCGGGCGTGGAGGCCGGGGTCGACCAGGAGCACTACCCATTTGGTGTATCCGATCCCTCGGAACTTGACCGGGATTTTCTGAGCAGGGAACCCAGGGCCTGGAGGGTGTTTGTGTTTGTGTGACCCCTTATCTCACGTTCAAGAACGGCTTCAGTCATAGTGAGCCATGGCGAGCAGCCCCAGGCGTGGAGGCCCGGGGCGAGCAGCCCCGGATGTGGAGGCCCGGGGCGAGCAGCCCCGGGCGTGGAGGCCCGGGGCGAGCAGCCCCGGGCGTGGAGGCCCGGGGCGAGCAGCCCCGGGCGTGGAGGCCCTGGGCGAGCAGCCCCGTGCGTGGAGGCCCAGGGCGAGCAGCCCCGGGCCTGGAGGCCCGGGCGTGGAGGCCCTGGGCGAGCGGCCCCGGGCGTGGAGGCCCGGGGCGAGCGGCCCCGGGCCTGGAGGCCCGGGCCGAGCGGCCCCGGGCCTGGAGGCCCGGGCCGAGCGGCCCCGGGCCTGGAGGCCCGGGCCGAGCGGCCCCGGGCCTGGAGGCCCGGGCCGTGCGGCCCCGGGCCTGGAGGCCCGGGCCGAGCGGCCCCGGGCCTGGAGGCCCGGGCCGAGCGGCCCCGGGCCTGGAGGCCCGGGGCGAGCGGGGCACTTCCCATTCTGTGTCTCCAATCCCTCGGAACTTTCCGAGGAGTTTCTTAGCTGAGACCCCAGTGTCTGGAGGCTGTTTCGGGTTCTGTGACCCCTTTCTCTCAGGTACAGGGTGACTGCCTTCTCTCAGGCTCCAGCCATGGTGAGCCATCGTAATGACTCAGGGCCTGGAGGCCGGGGCTCGTAGCAGGTGTTTGGGATTCTGGGTCTCGCATCCCTCGGTCCTGACCCGGGAGTACCGGAGTGGAGAGGAAGGGTTGTTGGCTTTTCAGGATTCAGGCATATGTCTCCTTGGGATTTTAGGCTTGTAGTATAGTCCCTGGTAGGGGTGCTTGGAATTCTGTGTCTCCCACTTCTCCATCCTTCCCCGTAAGTTTCTTAGCTGAGACCCCATGGTCTGGACTCTGTGTGGGAAACACTGGCCCGTTTCTGTCACTGACAGGGAGAGGCTTCAGCCCTGATGCGCCATGGTAAGATAGAGCCCCGGGCGTGGAGGCCGGGGTCGACCAGGAGCACTACCCATTCGGTGTATCCGATCCCTCGGAACTTGCCCGGGATTTTCTGAGCAGGGAACCCAGGGCCTGGATGGTGTTTGTGTTTGTGTGACCCCTTATCTCACGTACAGGAACGGCTTCAGTCATAGTGAGCCATGGCGAGCAGCTCCGGGCGTGGAGGCCCGGGGCGAGCAGCCCCGGGCCTGGAGGCCCGGGGCGAGCAGCCCCGTGCGTGGAGGCCCGGGGCGAGCAGCCCCGGGCGTGGAGACCCGGGCGTGGAGGCCCGGGGCGAGCAGCCCCGGGCGTGGAGGCCCGGGGCGAGCAGCCCCGGGCCTGGAGGCCCGGGCGTGGAGGCCCGGGGCGAGCAGCCCCGGGCGTGGAGGCCCGGGGCGAGCAGCCCCGGGCGTGGAGGCCCGGGGCGAGCAGCCCCGGGCGTGGAGGCCCGGGGCGAGCAGCCCCGGGCGTGGAGGCCCGGGGCGAGCAGCCCCGGGCGTGGAGGCCCGGGGCGAGCAGCCCCGGGCGTGGAGGCCCGGGGCGAGCAGCCCCGGGCGTGGAGGCCCGGGCGTGGAGGCCCGGGGCGAGCAGCCCCGGGCGTGGAGGCCCGGGGCGAGCAGCCCCGGGCGTGGAGGCCCGGGGCGAGCAGCCCCGGGCGTGGAGGCCCGGGGCGAGCAGCCCCGGGCCTGGAGGCCCGGGGCGAGCAGCCCCGGGCCTGGAGGCCCGGGGCGAGCAGCCCCGGGCCTGGAGGCCCGGGGCGAGCAGCCCCGGGCCTGGAGGCCCGGGGCGAGCAGCCCCGGGCCTGGAGGCCCGGGGCGAGCAGCCCCGGGCCTGGAGGCCCGGGGCGAGCAGCCCCGGGCCTGGAGGCCCGGGGCGAGCAGCCCCGGGCCTGGAGGCCCGGGGCGAGCGGGGCACTTCCCATTCTGTGTCTCCAATCCCTCGGAACTTTCCGGGGAGTTTCTTAGCTGAGACCCCAGTGTCTGGAGGCTGTTTCGGGTTCTGTGACCCCTTTCTCTCAGGTACAGGGTGACTGCCTTCTCTCAGGCTCCAGCCATGGTGAGCCATCGTAATGACTCAGGGCCTGGAGGCCGGGGCTCGTAGCAGGTGTTTGGGATTCTGGGTCTCGCATCCCTCGGTCCTGACCCGGGATTACCGGAGTGGAGAGGAAGGGTTGTTGGCTTTTCAGGATTCAGGCATATGTCTCCTTGGGATTTTAGGCTTGTAGTATAGTCCCTGGTAGGGGTGCTTGGAATTCTGTGTCTCCCACTTCTCCATCCTTCCCCGTAAGTTTCTTAGCTGAGACCCTAAGGTCTGGACTCTGTGTGGGAAACACTGGCCCGTTTCTGTCACTGACAGGGAGAGGCTTCAGCCCTGATGCGCCATGGTAAGATAGAGCCCCGGGCGTGGAGGCCGGGGTCGACCAGGAGCACTACCCATTTGGTGTATCCGATCCCTCGGAACTTGCCCGGGATTTTCTGAGCAGGGAACCCAGGGCCTGGATGGTGTTTGTGTTTGTGTGACCCCTTATCTCTGGTACAGGAACGGCTTCAGTCATCGTGAGCCATGGCGAGCAGCCCCGGGCGTGGAGACCCGGGCGTGGAGGCCCGGGGCAAGCAGCCCCGGGCGTGGAGGCCCGGGGCGAGCAGCCCCGGGCCTGGAGGCCCGGGCGTGGAGGCCCGGGGCGAGCAGCCCCGGGCGTGGAGGCCCGGGGCGAGCAGCCCCGGGCGTGGAGGCCCGGGGCGAGCAGCCCCGGGCGTGGAGGCCCGGGGCGAGCAGCCCCGGGCGTGGAGGCCCGGGGCGAGCAGCCCCGGGCCTGGAGGCCCGGGGCGAGCAGCCCCGGGCGTGGAGGCCCGGGGCGAGCAGCCCCGGGCCTGGAGGCCCGGGGCGAGCAGCCCCGGGCCTGGAGGCCCGGGGCGAGCAGCCCCGGGCCTGGAGGCCCGGGGCGAGCAGCCCCGGGCCTGGAGGCCCGGGGCGAGCAGCCCCGGGCCTGGAGGCCCGGGGCGAGCAGCCCCGGGCCTGGAGGCCCGGGGCGAGCAGCCCCGGGCCTGGAGGCCCGGGGCGAGCAGCCCCGGGCCTGGAGGCCCGGGGCGAGCAGCCCCGGGCCTGGAGGCCCGGGGCGAGCAGCCCCGGGCCTGGAGGCCCGGGGCGAGCGGGGCACTTCCCATTCTGTGTCTCCAATCCCTCGGAACTTTCCGGGGAGTTTCTGAGCTGGGACCCCAGTGTCTGGAGGCTGTTTCGGGTTCTGTGACTTCTTTCTCTCAGGTACAGGGTGACTGCCTTCTCTCAGGCTCCAACAATGGTGAGCCATCGTAAAGACTCTGGGCCTGGAGGCCGGGGCTCGTAGCAGGTGTTTGGGATTCTGGGTCTCGCATCCCTCGGTCCTGACCCGGAAGTACCGGAGTGGAGAGGAAGGGTTGTTGGCTTTTCAGGATTCAGGCATATGTCTCCTTGGGATTTTAGGCTTGTAGTATAGTCCCTGGTAGGGCTGCTTGGAATTCTGTGTCTCCCCCTTCTCCATCCTTCCCAGTAAGTTTCTTAGCTGAGACCCCAAGGTCTGGACTCTGTGTGGGAAAAACTGGCCCGTTTCTGTCACTGACAGGGAGAGGCTTCATCCCTGATGCGCCATGGAAAGATAGAGCCCCGGGTGTGGAGGCCCAGGTCGACCAGGAGCACTACCCATTTGGCGAATCCGATCCCTCGGATCTTGCCCGGGATTTTCTGAGCAGGGAACCCAGGGCCTGGAGGGTGTTTGTGTTTGTGTGACCCCTTTTCTAAGGTACAGGAACGGCTTCAGTCATAGTGAGCCATGGCGAGCAGCCCCGGGCGTGGAGGCCCGGGGCGAGCAGCCCCGGGCGTGGAGGCCCGGGGCGAGCAGCCCCGGGCGTGGAGGCCCGGGGCGAGCAGCCCCGGGCGTGGAGGCCCGGGGCGAGCAGCCCCGGGCCTGGAGGCCCGGGGCGAGCAGCCCCGGGCCTGGAGGCCCGGGGCGAGCAGCCCCGGGCGTGGAGGCCCGGGGCGAGCAGCCCCGGGCGTGGAGGCCCGGGGCGAGCAGCCCCGGGCCTGGAGGCCCGGGGCGAGCAGCCCCGGGCGTGGAGGCCCGGGGCGAGCAGCCCCGGGCCTGGAGGCCCGGGGCGAGCAGCCCCGGGCGTGGAGGCCCGGGGCGAGCAGCCCCGGGCGTGGAGGCCCGGGGCGAGCAGCCCCGGGCGTGGAGGCCCGGGGCGAGCAGCCCCGGGCGTGGAGGCCCGGGGCGAGCAGCCCCGGGCGTGGAGGCCCGGGGCGAGCAGCCCCGGGCGTGGAGGCCCGGGGCGAGCAGCCCCGGGCGTGGAGGCCCGGGGCGAGCAGCCCCGGGCCTGGAGGCCCGGGGCGAGCAGCCCCGGGCCTGGAGGCCCGGGGCGAGCAGCCCCGGGCCTGGAGGCCCGGGGCGAGCAGCCCCGGGCCTGGAGGCCCGGGGCGAGCAGCCCCGGGCCTGGAGGCCCGGGGCCAGCAGCCCCGGGCCTGGAGGCCCGGGGCCAGCAGCCCCGGGCCTGGAGGCCCGGGGCCAGCAGCCCCGGGCCTGGAGGCCCGGGGCCAGCAGCCCCGGGCCTGGAGGCCCGGGGCCAGCAGCCCCGGGCCTGGAGGCCCGGGGCCAGCAGCCCCGGGCCTGGAGGCCCGGGGCCAGCAGCCCCGGGCCTGGAGGCCCGGGGCCAGCAGCCCCGGGCCTGGAGGCCCGGGGCCAGCAGCCCCGGGCCTGGAGGCCCGGGGCCAGCAGCCCCGGGCCTGGAGGCCCGGGGCCAGCAGCCCCGGGCCTGGAGGCCCGGGGCCAGCAGCCCCGGGCCTGGAGGCCCGGGGCCAGCAGCCCCGGGCCTGGAGGCCCGGGGCCAGCAGCCCCGGGCCTGGAGGCCCGGGGCCAGCAGCCCCGGGCCTGGAGGCCCGGGGCCAGCAGCCCCGGGCCTGGAGGCCCGGGGCCAGCAGCCCCGGGCCTGGAGGCCCGGGGCGAGCGGGGCACTTCCCATTCTGTGTCTCCAATCCCTCGGAACTTTCCGGGGAGTTTCTTAGCTGAGACCCCAATGTCTGGAGGCTGTTTCGGGTTCTGTGACCCCTTTCTCTCAGGTACAGCGTGACTGCCTTCTCTCAGGCTCCAGCCATGGTGAGCCATCGTAATGACTCAGGGCCTGGAGGCCGGGGCTCGTAGCAGGTGTTTGGGATTCTGGGTCTCGCATCCCTCGGTCCTGACCCGGGAGTACCGGAGTGGAGAGGAAGGGTTGTTGGCTTTTCAGGATTCAGGCATATGTCTCCTTGGGATTTTAGGCTTGTAGTATAGTCCCTGGTAGGGGTGCTTGGAATTCTGTGTCTCCCGCTTCTCCATCCTTCCCCGTAAGTTTCTTAGCTGAGACCCCAAGGTCTGGACTCTGTGTGGGAAACACTGGCCCGTTTCTGTCACTGACAAGGAGAGGCTTCAGCCCTGATGCGCCATGGTAAGATAGAGCCCCGGGCGTGGAGGCCGGGGTCGACCAGGAGCACTAGCCATTCGGTGTATCCGATCCCTCGGAACTTGACCGGGATTTTCTGAGCAGGGAACCCAGGGCCTGGAGGGTGTTTGTGTTTGTGTGACCCCTTATCTCACGTTCAAGAACGGCTTCAGTCATAGTGAGCCATGGCGAGCAGCCCCGGGCGTGGAGGCCCGGGGCGAGCAGCCCCGGGCGTGGAGGCCCGGGGCGAGCAGCCCCGGGCGTGGAGGCCCGGGGCGAGCAGCCCCGGGCGTGGAGGCCCGGGGCGAGCAGCCCCGGGCGTGGAGGCCCGGGGCGAGCAGCCCCGGGCGTGGAGGCCCGGGGCGAGCAGCCCCGGGCGTGGAGGCCCGGGGCGAGCAGCCCCGGGCGTGGAGGCCCGGGGCGAGCAGCCCCGGGCCTGGAGGCCCGGGGCGAGCAGCCCCGGGCGTGGAGGCCCGGGGCGAGCAGCCCCGGGCGTGGAGGCCCGGGGCGAGCAGCCCCGGGCCTGGAGGCCCGGGGCGAGCAGCCCCGGGCCTGGAGGCCCGGGGCGAGCAGCCCCGGGCCTGGAGGCCCGGGGCGAGCAGCCCCGGGCCTGGAGGCCCGGGGCGAGCAGCCCCGGGCCTGGAGGCCCGGGGCGAGCAGCCCCGGGCCTGGAGGCCCGGGGCGAGCAGCCCCGGGCCTGGAGGCCCGGGGCGAGCAGCCCCGGGCCTGGAGGCCCGGGGCGAGCAGCCCCGGGCCTGGAGGCCCGGGGCGAGCAGCCCCGGGCCTGGAGGCCCGGGGCGAGCAGCCCCGGGCCTGGAGGCCCGGGGCGAGCAGCCCCGGGCCTGGAGGCCCGGGGCGAGCAGCCCCGGGCCTGGAGGCCCGGGGCGAGCAGCCCCGGGCCTGGAGGCCCGGGGCGAGCAGCCCCGGGCCTGGAGGCCCGGGGCGAGCAGCCCCGGGCCTGGAGGCCCGGGGCGAGCAGCCCCGGGCCTGGAGGCCCGGGGCGAGCAGCCCCGGGCCTGGAGGCCCGGGGCGAGCAGCCCCGGGCCTGGAGGCCCGGGGCGAGCAGCCCCGGGCCTGGAGGCCCGGGGCGAGCAGCCCCGGGCCTGGAGGCCCGGGGCGAGCAGCCCCGGGCCTGGAGGCCCGGGGCGAGCAGCCCCGGGCCTGGAGGCCCGGGGCGAGCAGCCCCGGGCCTGGAGGCCCGGGGCGAGCAGCCCCGGGCCTGGAGGCCCGGGGCGAGCAGCCCCGGGCCTGGAGGCCCGGGGCGAGCAGCCCCGGGCCTGGAGGCCCGGGGCGAGCAGCCCCGGGCCTGGAGGCCCGGGGCGAGCAGCCCCGGGCCTGGAGGCCCGGGGCGAGCAGCCCCGGGCCTGGAGGCCCGGGGCGAGCAGCCCCGGGCCTGGAGGCCCGGGGCGAGCAGCCCCGGGCCTGGAGGCCCGGGGCGAGCAGCCCCGGGCCTGGAGGCCCGGGGCGAGCAGCCCCGGGCCTGGAGGCCCGGGGCGAGCAGCCCCGGGCCTGGAGGCCCGGGGCGAGCAGCCCCGGGCCTGGAGGCCCGGGGCGAGCAGCCCCGGGCCTGGAGGCCCGGGGCGAGCAGCCCCGGGCCTGGAGGCCCGGGGCGAGCAGCCCCGGGCCTGGAGGCCCGGGGCGAGCAGCCCCGGGCCTGGAGGCCCGGGGCGAGCAGCCCCGGGCCTGGAGGCCCGGGGCGAGCAGCCCCGGGCCTGGAGGCCCGGGGCGAGCAGCCCCGGGCCTGGAGGCCCGGGGCGAGCAGCCCCGGGCCTGGAGGCCCGGGGCGAGCAGCCCCGGGCCTGGAGGCCCGGGGCGAGCAGCCCCGGGCCTGGAGGCCCGGGGCGAGCAGCCCCGGGCCTGGAGGCCCGGGGCGAGCAGCCCCGGGCCTGGAGGCCCGGGGCGAGCAGCCCCGGGCCTGGAGGCCCGGGGCGAGCAGCCCCGGGCCTGGAGGCCCGGGGCGAGCAGCCCCGGGCCTGGAGGCCCGGGGCGAGCAGCCCCGGGCCTGGAGGCCCGGGGCGAGCAGCCCCGGGCCTGGAGGCCCGGGGCGAGCAGCCCCGGGCCTGGAGGCCCGGGGCGAGCAGCCCCGGGCCTGGAGGCCCGGGGCGAGCAGCCCCGGGCCTGGAGGCCCGGGGCGAGCAGCCCCGGGCCTGGAGGCCCGGGGCGAGCAGCCCCGGGCCTGGAGGCCCGGGGCGAGCAGCCCCGGGCCTGGAGGCCCGGGGCGAGCAGCCCCGGGCCTGGAGGCCCGGGGCGAGCAGCCCCGGGCCTGGAGGCCCGGGGCGAGCAGCCCCGGGCCTGGAGGCCCGGGGCGAGCAGCCCCGGGCCTGGAGGCCCGGGGCGAGCAGCCCCGGGCCTGGAGGCCCGGGGCGAGCAGCCCCGGGCCTGGAGGCCCGGGGCGAGCAGCCCCGGGCCTGGAGGCCCGGGGCGAGCAGCCCCGGGCCTGGAGGCCCGGGGCGAGCAGCCCCGGGCCTGGAGGCCCGGGGCGAGCAGCCCCGGGCCTGGAGGCCCGGGGCGAGCAGCCCCGGGCCTGGAGGCCCGGGGCGAGCAGCCCCGGGCCTGGAGGCCCGGGGCGAGCAGCCCCGGGCCTGGAGGCCCGGGGCGAGCAGCCCCGGGCCTGGAGGCCCGGGGCGAGCAGCCCCGGGCCTGGAGGCCCGGGGCGAGCAGCCCCGGGCCTGGAGGCCCGGGGCGAGCAGCCCCGGGCCTGGAGGCCCGGGGCGAGCAGCCCCGGGCCTGGAGGCCCGGGGCGAGCAGCCCCGGGCCTGGAGGCCCGGGGCGAGCAGCCCCGGGCCTGGAGGCCCGGGGCGAGCAGCCCCGGGCCTGGAGGCCCGGGGCGAGCAGCCCCGGGCCTGGAGGCCCGGGGCGAGCAGCCCCGGGCCTGGAGGCCCGGGGCGAGCAGCCCCGGGCCTGGAGGCCCGGGGCGAGCAGCCCCGGGCCTGGAGGCCCGGGGCGAGCAGCCCCGGGCCTGGAGGCCCGGGGCGAGCAGCCCCGGGCCTGGAGGCCCGGGGCGAGCAGCCCCGGGCCTGGAGGCCCGGGGCGAGCAGCCCCGGGCCTGGAGGCCCGGGGCGAGCAGCCCCGGGCCTGGAGGCCCGGGGCGAGCAGCCCCGGGCCTGGAGGCCCGGGGCGAGCAGCCCCGGGCCTGGAGGCCCGGGGCGAGCAGCCCCGGGCCTGGAGGCCCGGGGCGAGCAGCCCCGGGCCTGGAGGCCCGGGGCGAGCAGCCCCGGGCCTGGAGGCCCGGGGCGAGCAGCCCCGGGCCTGGAGGCCCGGGGCGAGCAGCCCCGGGCCTGGAGGCCCGGGGCGAGCAGCCCCGGGCCTGGAGGCCCGGGGCGAGCAGCCCCGGGCCTGGAGGCCCGGGGCGAGCAGCCCCGGGCCTGGAGGCCCGGGGCGAGCAGCCCCGGGCCTGGAGGCCCGGGGCGAGCAGCCCCGGGCCTGGAGGCCCGGGGCGAGCAGCCCCGGGCCTGGAGGCCCGGGGCGAGCAGCCCCGGGCCTGGAGGCCCGGGGCGAGCAGCCCCGGGCCTGGAGGCCCGGGGCGAGCAGCCCCGGGCCTGGAGGCCCGGGGCGAGCAGCCCCGGGCCTGGAGGCCCGGGGCGAGCAGCCCCGGGCCTGGAGGCCCGGGGCGAGCAGCCCCGGGCCTGGAGGCCCGGGGCGAGCAGCCCCGGGCCTGGAGGCCCGGGGCGAGCAGCCCCGGGCCTGGAGGCCCGGGGCGAGCAGCCCCGGGCCTGGAGGCCCGGGGCGAGCAGCCCCGGGCCTGGAGGCCCGGGGCGAGCAGCCCCGGGCCTGGAGGCCCGGGGCGAGCAGCCCCGGGCCTGGAGGCCCGGGGCGAGCAGCCCCGGGCCTGGAGGCCCGGGGCGAGCAGCCCCGGGCCTGGAGGCCCGGGGCGAGCAGCCCCGGGCCTGGAGGCCCGGGGCGAGCAGCCCCGGGCCTGGAGGCCCGGGGCGAGCAGCCCCGGGCCTGGAGGCCCGGGGCGAGCAGCCCCGGGCCTGGAGGCCCGGGGCGAGCAGCCCCGGGCCTGGAGGCCCGGGGCGAGCAGCCCCGGGCCTGGAGGCCCGGGGCGAGCAGCCCCGGGCCTGGAGGCCCGGGGCGAGCAGCCCCGGGCCTGGAGGCCCGGGGCGAGCAGCCCCGGGCCTGGAGGCCCGGGGCGAGCAGCCCCGGGCCTGGAGGCCCGGGGCGAGCAGCCCCGGGCCTGGAGGCCCGGGGCGAGCAGCCCCGGGCCTGGAGGCCCGGGGCGAGCAGCCCCGGGCCTGGAGGCCCGGGGCGAGCAGCCCCGGGCCTGGAGGCCCGGGGCGAGCAGCCCCGGGCCTGGAGGCCCGGGGCGAGCAGCCCCGGGCCTGGAGGCCCGGGGCGAGCAGCCCCGGGCCTGGAGGCCCGGGGCGAGCAGCCCCGGGCCTGGAGGCCCGGGGCGAGCAGCCCCGGGCCTGGAGGCCCGGGGCGAGCAGCCCCGGGCCTGGAGGCCCGGGGCGAGCAGCCCCGGGCCTGGAGGCCCGGGGCGAGCAGCCCCGGGCCTGGAGGCCCGGGGCGAGCAGCCCCGGGCCTGGAGGCCCGGGGCGAGCAGCCCCGGGCCTGGAGGCCCGGGGCGAGCAGCCCCGGGCCTGGAGGCCCGGGGCGAGCAGCCCCGGGCCTGGAGGCCCGGGGCGAGCAGCCCCGGGCCTGGAGGCCCGGGGCGAGCAGCCCCGGGCCTGGAGGCCCGGGGCGAGCAGCCCCGGGCCTGGAGGCCCGGGGCGAGCAGCCCCGGGCCTGGAGGCCCGGGGCGAGCAGCCCCGGGCCTGGAGGCCCGGGGCGAGCAGCCCCGGGCCTGGAGGCCCGGGGCGAGCAGCCCCGGGCCTGGAGGCCCGGGGCGAGCAGCCCCGGGCCTGGAGGCCCGGGGCGAGCAGCCCCGGGCCTGGAGGCCCGGGGCGAGCAGCCCCGGGCCTGGAGGCCCGGGGCGAGCAGCCCCGGGCCTGGAGGCCCGGGGCGAGCAGCCCCGGGCCTGGAGGCCCGGGGCGAGCAGCCCCGGGCCTGGAGGCCCGGGGCGAGCAGCCCCGGGCCTGGAGGCCCGGGGCGAGCAGCCCCGGGCCTGGAGGCCCGGGGCGAGCAGCCCCGGGCCTGGAGGCCCGGGGCGAGCAGCCCCGGGCCTGGAGGCCCGGGGCGAGCAGCCCCGGGCCTGGAGGCCCGGGGCGAGCAGCCCCGGGCCTGGAGGCCCGGGGCGAGCAGCCCCGGGCCTGGAGGCCCGGGGCGAGCAGCCCCGGGCCTGGAGGCCCGGGGCGAGCAGCCCCGGGCCTGGAGGCCCGGGGCGAGCAGCCCCGGGCCTGGAGGCCCGGGGCGAGCAGCCCCGGGCCTGGAGGCCCGGGGCGAGCAGCCCCGGGCCTGGAGGCCCGGGGCGAGCAGCCCCGGGCCTGGAGGCCCGGGGCGAGCAGCCCCGGGCCTGGAGGCCCGGGGCGAGCAGCCCCGGGCCTGGAGGCCCGGGGCGAGCAGCCCCGGGCCTGGAGGCCCGGGGCGAGCAGCCCCGGGCCTGGAGGCCCGGGGCGAGCAGCCCCGGGCCTGGAGGCCCGGGGCGAGCAGCCCCGGGCCTGGAGGCCCGGGGCGAGCAGCCCCGGGCCTGGAGGCCCGGGGCGAGCAGCCCCGGGCCTGGAGGCCCGGGGCGAGCAGCCCCGGGCCTGGAGGCCCGGGGCGAGCAGCCCCGGGCCTGGAGGCCCGGGGCGAGCAGCCCCGGGCCTGGAGGCCCGGGGCGAGCAGCCCCGGGCCTGGAGGCCCGGGGCGAGCAGCCCCGGGCCTGGAGGCCCGGGGCGAGCAGCCCCGGGCCTGGAGGCCCGGGGCGAGCAGCCCCGGGCCTGGAGGCCCGGGGCGAGCAGCCCCGGGCCTGGAGGCCCGGGGCGAGCAGCCCCGGGCCTGGAGGCCCGGGGCGAGCAGCCCCGGGCCTGGAGGCCCGGGGCGAGCAGCCCCGGGCCTGGAGGCCCGGGGCGAGCAGCCCCGGGCCTGGAGGCCCGGGGCGAGCAGCCCCGGGCCTGGAGGCCCGGGGCGAGCAGCCCCGGGCCTGGAGGCCCGGGGCGAGCAGCCCCGGGCCTGGAGGCCCGGGGCGAGCAGCCCCGGGCCTGGAGGCCCGGGGCGAGCAGCCCCGGGCCTGGAGGCCCGGGGCGAGCAGCCCCGGGCCTGGAGGCCCGGGGCGAGCAGCCCCGGGCCTGGAGGCCCGGGGCGAGCGGGGCACTTCCCATTCTGTGTCTCCAATCCCTCGGAACTTTCCGGGGAGTTTCTTAGCTGAGACTCGAGTGTCTGGAGGCTGTTTCGGGTTCTGTGACCCCTTTCTCTCAGGTACAGGGTGACTGCCTTCTCTCAGGCTCCAGGCATGGTGAGCCATCGTAATGACTCAGGGCCTGGAGGCTGGGGCTCGTAGCAGGTGTTTGGGATTCTGGGTCTCGCATCCCTCGGTCCTGACCCGGGAGTACCCGAGTGGAGAGGAAGGGTTGTTGGCTTTTCAGGATTCAGGCATATGTCTCCTTGGGATTTTAGGCTTGTAGTATAGTCCCTGGTAGGGGTGCTTGGAATTCTGTGTCTCCCACTTCTCCATCCTTCCCCGTAAGTTTCTTAGCTGAGACCCCAAGGTCTGGACTCTGTGTGGGAAACACTGGCCCGTTTCTGTCACTGACAGGGAGAGGCTTCAGCCCTGATGCGCCATGGTAAGATAGAGCCCCGGGCGTGGAGGCCGGGGTCGACCAGGAGCACTACCCATTTGGTGTATCCGATCCCTCGGAACTTGACCGGGATTTTCTGAGCAGGGAACCCAGGGCCTGGAGGGTGTTTGTGTTTGTGTGACCCCTTATCTCACGTTCAAGAACGGCTTCAGTCATAGTGAGCCATGGCGAGCAGCCCCAGGCATGGAGGCCCGGGGCGAGCAGCCCCGGATGTGGAGGCCCGGGGCGAGCAGCCCCGGGCGTGGAGGCCCGGGGCGAGCAGCCCCGGGCGTGGAGGCCCGGGGCGAGCAGCCCCGGGCGTGGAGGCCCTGGGCGAGCAGCCCCGGGCGTGGAGGCCCGGGGCGAGCAGCCCCGGGCCTGGAGGCCCGGGCGTGGAGGCCCTGGGCGAGCGGCCCCGGGCGTGGAGGCCCGGGGCGAGCGGCCCCGGGCCTGGAGGCCCGGGCCGAGCGGCCCCGGGCCTGGAGGCCCGGGCCGAGCGGCCCCGGGCCTGGAGGCCCGGGCCGAGCGGCCCCGGGCCTGGAGGCCCGGGCCGTGCGGCCCCGGGCCTGGAGGCCCGGGCCGTGCGGCCCCGGGCCTGGAGGCCCGGGCCGAGCGGCCCCGGGCCTGGAGGCCCGGGCCGAGCGGCCCCGGGCCTGGAGGCCCGGGCCGAGCGGGGCACTTCCCATTCTGTGTCTCCAATCCCTCGGAACTTTCCGAGGAGTTTCTTAGCTGAGACCCCAGTGTCTGGAGGCTGTTTCGGGTTCTGTGACCCCTTTCTCTCAGGTACAGGGTGACTGCCTTCTCTCAGGCTCCAGCCATGGTGAGCCATCGTAATGACTCAGGGCCTGGAGGCCGGGGCTCGTAGCAGGTGTTTGGGATTCTGGGTCTCGCATCCCTCGGTCCTGACCCGGGAGTACCGGAGTGGAGAGGAAGGGTTGTTGGCTTTTCAGGATTCAGGCATATGTCTCCTTGGGATTTTAGGCTTGTAGTATAGTCCCTGGTAGGGGTGCTTGGAATTCTGTGTCTCCCACTTCTCCATCCTTCCCCGTAAGTTTCTTAGCTGAGACCCCATGGTCTGGACTCTGTGTGGGAAACACTGGCCCGTTTCTGTCACTGACAGGGAGAGGCTTCAGCCCTGATGCGCCATGGAAAGATAGAGCCCCGGGCGTGGAGGCCGGGGTCGACCAGGAGCACTACCCATTCGGTGTATCCGATCCCTCGGAACTTGACCGAGATTTTCTGAGCAGGGAACCCAGGGCCTGGATGGTGTTTGTGTTTGTGTGACCCCTTATCTCACGTACAGGAACGGCTTCAGTCATAGTGAGCCATGGCGAGCAGCTCCGGGCGTGGAGGCCCGGGGCGAGCAGCCCCGGGCCTGGAGGCCCGGGGCGAGCAGCCCCGTGCGTGGAGGCCCGGGGCGAGCAGCCCCGGGCGTGGAGACCCGGGCGTGGAGGCCCGGGGCGAGCAGCCCCGGGCGTGGAGGCCCGGGGCGAGCAGCCCCGGGCCTGGAGGCCCGGGCGTGGAGGCCCGGGGCGAGCAGCCCCGGGCGTGGAGGCCCGGGGCGAGCAGCCCCGGGCGTGGAGGCCCGGGGCGAGCAGCCCCGGGCGTGGAGGCCCGGGGCGAGCAGCCCCGGGCGTGGAGGCCCGGGGCGAGCAGCCCCGGGCGTGGAGGCCCGGGGCGAGCAGCCCCGGGCGTGGAGGCCCGGGGCGAGCAGCCCCGGGCGTGGAGGCCCGGGGCGAGCAGCCCCGGGCGTGGAGGCCCGGGGCGAGCAGCCCCGGGCGTGGAGGCCCGGGGCGAGCAGCCCCGGGCCTGGAGGCCCGGGGCGAGCAGCCCCGGGCCTGGAGGCCCGGGGCGAGCAGCCCCGGGCCTGGAGGCCCGGGGCGAGCAGCCCCGGGCCTGGAGGCCCGGGGCGAGCAGCCCCGGGCCTGGAGGCCCGGGGCGAGCAGCCCCGGGCCTGGAGGCCCGGGGCGAGCAGCCCCGGGCCTGGAGGCCCGGGGCGAGCAGCCCCGGGCCTGGAGGCCCGGGGCGAGCAGCCCCGGGCCTGGAGGCCCGGGGCGAGCAGCCCCGGGCCTGGAGGCCCGGGGCGAGCAGCCCCGGGCCTGGAGGCCCGGGGCGAGCAGCCCCGGGCCTGGAGGCCCGGGGCGAGCAGCCCCGGGCCTGGAGGCCCGGGGCGAGCAGCCCCGGGCCTGGAGGCCCGGGGCGAGCAGCCCCGGGCCTGGAGGCCCGGGGCGAGCAGCCCCGGGCCTGGAGGCCCGGGGCGAGCAGCCCCGGGCCTGGAGGCCCGGGGCGAGCAGCCCCGGGCCTGGAGGCCCGGGGCGAGCAGCCCCGGGCCTGGAGGCCCGGGGCGAGCGGGGCACTTCCCATTCTGTGTCTCCAATCCCTCGGAACTTTCCGGGGAGTTTCTTAGCTGAGACCCCAGTGTCTGGAGGCTGTTTCGGGTTCTGTGACCCCTTTCTCTCAGGTACAGGGTGACTGCCTTCTCTCAGGCTCCAGCCATGGTGAGCCATCGTAATGACTCAGGGCCTGGAGGCCGGGGCTCGTAGCAGGTGTTTGGGATTCTGGGTCTCGCATCCCTCGGTCCTGACCCGGGATTACCGGAGTGGAGAGGAAGGGTTGTTGGCTTTTCAGGATTCAGGCATATGTCTCCTTGGGATTTTAGGCTTGTAGTATAGTCCCTGGTAGGGGTGCTTGGAATTCTGTGTCTCCCACTTCTCCATCCTTCCCCGTAAGTTTCTTAGCTGAGACCCCAAGGTCTGGACTCTGTGTGGGAAACACTGGCCCGTTTCTGTCACTGACAGGGAGAGGCTTCAGCCCTGATGCGCCATGGTAAGATAGAGCCCCGGGCGTGGAGGCCGGGGTCGACCAGGAGCACTACCCATTTGGTGTATCCGATCCCTCGGAACTTGCCCGGGATTTTCTGAGCAGGGAACCCAGGGCCTGGATGGTGTTTGTGTTTGTGTGACCCCTTATCTCACGTACAGGAACGGCTTCAGTCATAGTGAGCCATGGCGAGCAGCCCCGGGCGTGGAGGCCCGGGGCGAGCAGCCCCGGGCGTGGAGACCCGGGCGTGGAGGCCCGGGGCGAGCAGCCCCGGGCGTGGAGGCCCGGGGCGAGCAACCCCGGGCCTGGAGGCCCGGGCGTGGAGGCCCGGGGCGAGCAGCCCCGGGCCTGGAGGCCCGGGGCGAGCAGCCCCGGGCCTGGAGGCCCGGGGCGAGCGGGGCACTTCCCATTCTGTGTCTTCAATCCCTCGGAACTTTCCGGGGAGTTTCTGAGCTGAGACCCCAGTGTCTGGAGGCTGTTTCGGGTTCTGTGACCTCTTTCTCTCAGGTACAGGGTGACTGCCTTCTCTCAGGCTCCAGCCATGGTGAGCCATCGTAATGACTCAGGGCCTGGAGGCCGGGGCTCGTCGCAGGTGTTTGGGATTCTGGGTCTCGCATCCCTCGGTCCTGACCCGGGAGTACTGGAGTGGAGAGGAAGGGTTGTTGGCTTTTCAGGATTCAGGCATATGTCTCCTTGGGATTTTAGGCTTGTAGTATAGTCCCTGGTAGGGCTGCTTGGAATTCTGTGTCTCCCACTTCTCCATCCTTCCCCGTAAGTTTCTGAGCTGAGACCCCAAGGACTGGACTCTGTGTGGGAAACACTGGCCCGTTTCTGTCACTGACAGGGAGAGGCTTCAGCCCTGATGCGCCATGGTAAGATAGAGCCCCGGGCGTGGAGGCCCGTGTCGACCAGGAGCACTACCCATTTGGCGAATCCGATCCCTCGGACCTTGCCCGGGATTTTCTGAGCAGGGAACCCAGGGCCTGGAGGGTGTTTGTGTTTGTGTGACCCCTTCTCTCAGGTACAGGAACGGCTTCAGTCATAGTGAGCCATGGCGAGCAGCCCCGTGCGTGGAGGCCCGGGGCGAGGAGCCCCGGGCGTGGGGGCCCGGGGCGAGCAGCCCCGGGCGTGGGGGCCCGGGGCGAGCAGCCCCGGGCGTGGGGGCCCGGGGCGAGCAGCCCCGGGCCTGGGGGCCCGGGGCGAGCAGCCCCGGGCCTGGGGGCGAGCGGGGCACTTCCCATTCTGTGTCTCCAATACCTCGGAACATTCCGGGGAGTTTCTGAGCTGAGCCCCCAGTGTCTGGAGCCTGTTTCGGGTTCTGTGGCCCCTTTCTCTCAGGGACAGGGTGACCGCCTTCTCTCAGGCTCCAGCCACGGTGAGCCATCGTAATGCCTCTGGGTCAGGAGGCCGGGGCTCGTAGCAGGTGTTTCGGATTCTGGGTCTCGCATCCCTCGGTCCTGACCCGGGAGTTTCGGAGTTTCGGAGTTGAGAGGAAGGGTTGTTGGCTTTTCAGCATTCAGGCATATGTCTCCTTGGGATTTTAGGCTTGCTGCATAGTCCCTGGAAGGGCTTCTTGGAATTCTGAGACTCCCACTTGTCCATCCTTTCCAGTAAGTTTCTTAGCTGAGACCCCAAGGTCTGGAGTCTCTGTGGGAAACACTGGCCCGTTTCTCTCACTGACAGGGAGAGGCTTCAGCCCTGATGAGCCATGGTAAGTTAGAGCCCCGGGCATGGAGGTCCGGGTAGACCAGGAGCACTATCCATTTGGTGTATCCTATCCATCGGAACTTCCCCGGGAGTTTCCGAGCAGGGAACCCAGGGCCTAGAGGGTGTTTGTGTTTGTGTGACGCCTTCTCTCAGGTACCGGAACGTCTTCAGACATAGGAGCATAGCGAGCAGCCCCGGGCGTGGAGGCCCGGGGCGAGCAGCCCCGGGCGTGGAGGCCCGGGGCGAGCAGCCCCGGGCGTGGAGGCCCGGGGCGAGCCGCCCCGGGCGTGGAGGCCCGGGGCGAGCCGCCCCGGGCGTGGAGGCCCGGGGCGAGCCGCCCCGGGCGTGGAGGCCCGGGGCGAGCCGCCCCGGGCGTGGAGGCCCGGGGCGAGCCGCCCCGGGCGTGGAGGCCCGGGGCGAGCCGCCCCGGGCCTGGAGGCCCGGGGCGAGCCGCCCCGGGCCTGGAGGCCCGGGGCGAGCCGCCCCGGGCCTGGAGGCCCGGGGCGAGCCGCCCCGGGCCTGGAGGCCCGGGGCGAGCCGCCCCGGGCCTGGAGGCCCGGGGCGAGCCGCCCCGGGCCTGGAGGCCCGGGGCGAGCCGCCCCGGGCCTGGAGGCCCGGGGCGAGCGGGGCACTTCCCGTTCTGTGTCTCCAATCCCTCGGAACTTTCCGGGGAGTTTCTTAGCTGAGACCCCAGTGTCTGGAGGCTGTTTCGGGTTCTGTGACCCCTTTCTCTCAGGTACAGGGTGACTGCCTTCTCTCAGGCTCCAGCCATGGTGAGCCATCGTAATGACTCAGGGCCTGGAGGCCGGGGCTCGTAGCAGGTGTTTGGGATTCTGGGTCTCGCATCCCTCGGTCCTGACCCGGGATTACCGGAGTGGAGAGGAAGGGTTGTTGGCTTTTCAGGATTCAGGCATATGTCTCCTTGGGATTTTAGGCTTGTAGTATAGTCCCTGGTAGGGGTGCTTGGAATTCTGTGTCTCCCACTTCTCCATCCTTCCCCGTAAGTTTCTTAGCTGAGACCCTAAGGTCTGGACTCTGTGTGGGAAACACTGGCCCGTTTCTGTCACTGACAGGGAGAGGCTTCAGCCCTGATGCGCCATGGTAAGATAGAGCCCCGGGCGTGGAGGCCGGGGTCGACCAGGAGCACTACCCATTTGGTGTATCCGATCCCTCGGAACTTGCCCGGGATTTTCTGAGCAGGGAACCCAGGGCCTGGATGGTGTTTGTGTTTGTGTGACCCCTTATCTCACGTACAGGAACGGCTTCAGTCATAGTGAGCCATGGCGAGCAGCCCCGGGCGTGGAGGCCCGGGGCGAGCAGCCCCGGGCGAGCAGCCCCGGGCGTGGAGGCCCGGGGCGAGCAGCCCCGGGCGAGCAGCCCCGGGCGTGGAGGCCCGGGGCGAGCAGCCCCGGGCGTGGAGGCCCGGGGCGAGCAGCCCCGGGCCTGGAGGCCCGGGGCGAGCAGCCCCGGGCCTGGAGGCCCGGGGCGAGCAGCCCCGGGCCTGGAGGCCCGGGGCGAGCAGCCCCGGGCCTGGAGGCCCGGGGCGAGCAGCCCCGGGCCTGGAGGCCCGGGGCGAGCAGCCCCGGGCCTGGAGGCCCGGGGCGAGCAGCCCCGGGCCTGGAGGCCCGGGGCGAGCAGCCCCGGGCCTGGAGGCCCGGGGCGAGCAGCCCCGGGCCTGGAGGCCCGGGGCGAGCAGCCCCGGGCCTGGAGGCCCGGGGCGAGCAGCCCCGGGCCTGGAGGCCCGGGGCGAGCAGCCCCGGGCCTGGAGGCCCGGGGCGAGCAGCCCCGGGCCTGGAGGCCCGGGGCGAGCAGCCCCGGGCCTGGAGGCCCGGGGCGAGCAGCCCCGGGCCTGGAGGCCCGGGGCGAGCAGCCCCGGGCCTGGAGGCCCGGGGCGAGCAGCCCCGGGCCTGGAGGCCCGGGGCGAGCAGCCCCGGGCCTGGAGGCCCGGGGCGAGCAGCCCCGGGCCTGGAGGCCCGGGGCGAGCAGCCCCGGGCCTGGAGGCCCGGGGCGAGCAGCCCCGGGCCTGGAGGCCCGGGGCGAGCAGCCCCGGGCCTGGAGGCCCGGGGCGAGCAGCCCCGGGCCTGGAGGCCCGGGGCGAGCAGCCCCGGGCCTGGAGGCCCGGGGCGAGCAGCCCCGGGCCTGGAGGCCCGGGGCGAGCAGCCCCGGGCCTGGAGGCCCGGGGCGAGCAGCCCCGGGCCTGGAGGCCCGGGGCGAGCAGCCCCGGGCCTGGAGGCCCGGGGCGAGCAGCCCCGGGCCTGGAGGCCCGGGGCGAGCAGCCCCGGGCCTGGAGGCCCGGGGCGAGCAGCCCCGGGCCTGGAGGCCCGGGGCGAGCAGCCCCGGGCCTGGAGGCCCGGGGCGAGCAGCCCCGGGCCTGGAGGCCCGGGGCGAGCAGCCCCGGGCCTGGAGGCCCGGGGCGAGCAGCCCCGGGCCTGGAGGCCCGGGGCGAGCAGCCCCGGGCCTGGAGGCCCGGGGCGAGCAGCCCCGGGCCTGGAGGCCCGGGGCGAGCAGCCCCGGGCCTGGAGGCCCGGGGCGAGCAGCCCCGGGCCTGGAGGCCCGGGGCGAGCAGCCCCGGGCCTGGAGGCCCGGGGCGAGCAGCCCCGGGCCTGGAGGCCCGGGGCGAGCAGCCCCGGGCCTGGAGGCCCGGGGCGAGCAGCCCCGGGCCTGGAGGCCCGGGGCGAGCAGCCCCGGGCCTGGAGGCCCGGGGCGAGCAGCCCCGGGCCTGGAGGCCCGGGGCGAGCAGCCCCGGGCCTGGAGGCCCGGGGCGAGCAGCCCCGGGCCTGGAGGCCCGGGGCGAGCAGCCCCGGGCCTGGAGGCCCGGGGCGAGCAGCCCCGGGCCTGGAGGCCCGGGGCGAGCAGCCCCGGGCCTGGAGGCCCGGGGCGAGCAGCCCCGGGCCTGGAGGCCCGGGGCGAGCAGCCCCGGGCCTGGAGGCCCGGGGCGAGCAGCCCCGGGCCTGGAGGCCCGGGGCGAGCAGCCCCGGGCCTGGAGGCCCGGGGCGAGCAGCCCCGGGCCTGGAGGCCCGGGGCGAGCAGCCCCGGGCCTGGAGGCCCGGGGCGAGCAGCCCCGGGCCTGGAGGCCCGGGGCGAGCAGCCCCGGGCCTGGAGGCCCGGGGCGAGCAGCCCCGGGCCTGGAGGCCCGGGGCGAGCAGCCCCGGGCCTGGAGGCCCGGGGCGAGCAGCCCCGGGCCTGGAGGCCCGGGGCGAGCAGCCCCGGGCCTGGAGGCCCGGGGCGAGCAGCCCCGGGCCTGGAGGCCCGGGGCGAGCAGCCCCGGGCCTGGAGGCCCGGGGCGAGCAGCCCCGGGCCTGGAGGCCCGGGGCGAGCAGCCCCGGGCCTGGAGGCCCGGGGCGAGCAGCCCCGGGCCTGGAGGCCCGGGGCGAGCAGCCCCGGGCCTGGAGGCCCGGGGCGAGCAGCCCCGGGCCTGGAGGCCCGGGGCGAGCAGCCCCGGGCCTGGAGGCCCGGGGCGAGCAGCCCCGGGCCTGGAGGCCCGGGGCGAGCAGCCCCGGGCCTGGAGGCCCGGGGCGAGCGGGGCACTTCCCATTCTGTGTCTCCAATCCCTCGGAACTTTCCGGGGAGTTTCTTAGCTGAGACTCGAGTGTCTGGAGGCTGTTTCGGGTTCTGTGACCCCTTTCTCTCAGGTACAGGGTGACTGCCTTCTCTCAGGCTCCAGGCATGGTGAGCCATCGTAATGACTCAGGGCCTGGAGGCTGGGGCTCGTAGCAGGTGTTTGGGATTCTGGGTCTCGCATCCCTCGGTCCTGACCCGGGAGTACCCGAGTGGAGAGGAAGGGTTGTTGGCTTTTCAGGATTCAGGCATATGTCTCCTTGGGATTTTAGGCTTGTAGTATAGTCCCTGGTAGGGGTGCTTGGAATTCTGTGTCTCCCACTTCTCCATCCTTCCCCGTAAGTTTCTTAGCTGAGACCCCAAGGTCTGGACTCTGTGTGGGAAACACTGGCCCGTTTCTGTCACTGACAGGGAGAGGCTTCAGCCCTGATGCGCCATGGTAAGATAGAGCCCCGGGCGTGGAGGCCGGGGTCGACCAGGAGCACTACCCATTTGGTGTATCCGATCCCTCGGAACTTGACCGGGATTTTCTGAGCAGGGAACCCAGGGCCTGGAGGGTGTTTGTGTTTGTGTGACCCCTTATCTCACGTTCAAGAACGGCTTCAGTCATAGTGAGCCATGGCGAGCAGCCCCAGGCGTGGAGGCCCGGGGCGAGCAGCCCCGGATGTGGAGGCCCGGGGCGAGCAGCCCCGGGCGTGGAGGCCCGGGGCGAGCAGCCCCGGGCGTGGAGGCCCGGGGCGAGCAGCCCCGGGCGTGGAGGCCCTGGGCGAGCAGCCCCGGGCGTGGAGGCCCGGGGCGAGCAGCCCCGGGCCTGGAGGCCCGGGCGTGGAGGCCCTGGGCGAGCGGCCCCGGGCGTGGAGGCCCGGGGCGAGCGGCCCCGGGCCTGGAGGCCCGGGCCGAGCGGCCCCGGGCCTGGAGGCCCGGGCCGAGCGGCCCCGGGCCTGGAGGCCCGGGCCGAGCGGCCCCGGGCCTGGAGGCCCGGGCCGTGCGGCCCCGGGCCTGGAGGCCCGGGCCGTGCGGCCCCGGGCCTGGAGGCCCGGGCCGAGCGGCCCCGGGCCTGGAGGCCCGGGCCGAGCGGCCCCGGGCCTGGAGGCCCGGGCCGAGCGGCCCCGGGCCTGGAGGCCCGGGGCGAGCGGGGCACTTCCCATTCTGTGTCTCCAATCCCTCGGAACTTTCCGAGGAGTTTCTTAGCTGAGACCCCAGTGTCTGGAGGCTGTTTCGGGTTCTGTGACCCCTTTCTCTCAGGTACAGGGTGACTGCCTTCTCTCAGGCTCCAGCCATGGTGAGCCATCGTAATGACTCAGGGCCTGGAGGCCGGGGCTCGTAGCAGGTGTTTGGGATTCTGGGTCTCGCATCCCTCGGTCCTGACCCGGGAGTACCGGAGTGGAGAGGAAGGGTTGTTGGCTTTTCAGGATTCAGGCATATGTCTCCTTGGGATTTTAGGCTTGTAGTATAGTCCCTGGTAGGGGTGCTTGGAATTCTGTGTCTCCCACTTCTCCATCCTTCCCCGTAAGTTTCTTAGCTGAGACCCCATGGTCTGGACTCTGTGTGGGAAACACTGGCCCGTTTCTGTCACTGACAGGGAGAGGCTTCAGCCCTGATGCGCCATGGTAAGATAGAGCCCCGGGCGTGGAGGCCGGGGTCGACCAGGAGCACTACCCATTCGGTGTATCCGATCCCTCGGAACTTGCCCGAGATTTTCTGAGCAGGGAACCCAGGGCCTGGATGGTGTTTGTGTTTGTGTGACCCCTTATCTCACGTACAGGAACGGCTTCAGTCATAGTGAGCCATGGCGAGCAGCTCCGGGCGTGGAGGCCCGGGGCGAGCAGCCCCGGGCCTGGAGGCCCGGGGCGAGCAGCCCCGTGCGTGGAGGCCCGGGGCGAGCAGCCCCGGGCGTGGAGACCCGGGCGTGGAGGCCCGGGGCGTGCAGCCCCGGGCGTGGAGGCCCGGGGCGAGCAGCCCCGGGCCTGGAGGCCCGGGCGTGGAGGCCCGGGGCGAGCAGCCCCGGGCGTGGAGGCCCGGGGCGAGCAGCCCCGGGCGTGGAGGCCCGGGGCGAGCAGCCCCGGGCCTGGAGGCCCGGGGCGAGCAGCCCCGGGCCTGGAGGCCCGGGGCGAGCAGCCCCGGGCCTGGAGGCCCGGGGCGAGCAGCCCCGGGCCTGGAGGCCCGGGGCGAGCAGCCCCGGGCCTGGAGGCCCGGGGCGAGCAGCCCCGGGCCTGGAGGCCCGGGGCGAGCAGCCCCGGGCCTGGAGGCCCGGGGCGAGCAGCCCCGGGCCTGGAGGCCCGGGGCGAGCAGCCCCGGGCCTGGAGGCCCGGGGCGAGCAGCCCCGGGCCTGGAGGCCCGGGGCGAGCAGCCCCGGGCCTGGAGGCCCGGGGCGAGCAGCCCCGGGCCTGGAGGCCCGGGGCGAGCAGCCCCGGGCCTGGAGGCCCGGGGCGAGCAGCCCCGGGCCTGGAGGCCCGGGGCGAGCAGCCCCGGGCCTGGAGGCCCGGGGCGAGCAGCCCCGGGCCTGGAGGCCCGGGGCGAGCAGCCCCGGGCCTGGAGGCCCGGGGCGAGCGGGGCACTTCCCATTCTGTGTCTCCAATCCCTCGGAACTTTCCGGGGAGTTTCTTAGCTGAGACCCCAGTGTCTGGAGGCTGTTTCGGGTTCTGTGACCCCTTTCTCTCAGGTACAGGGTGACTGCCTTCTCTCAGGCTCCAGCCATGGTGAGCCATCGTAATGACTCAGGGCCTGGAGGCCGGGGCTCGTAGCAGGTGTTTGGGATTCTGGGTCTCGCATCCCTCGGTCCTGACCCGGGATTACCGGAGTGGAGAGGAAGGGTTGTTGGCTTTTCAGGATTCAGGCATATGTCTCCTTGGGATTTTAGGCTTGTAGTATAGTCCCTGGTAGGGGTGCTTGGAATTCTGTGTCTCCCACTTCTCCATCCTTCCCCGTAAGTTTCTTAGCTGAGACCCCAAGGTCTGGACTCTGTGTGGGAAACACTGGCCCGTTTCTGTCACTGACAGGGAGAGGCTTCAGCCCTGATGCGCCATGGTAAGATAGAGCCCCGGGCGTGGAGGCCGGGGTCGACCAGGAGCACTACCCATTTGGTGTATCCGATCCCTCGGAACTTGCCCGGGATTTTCTGAGCAGGGAACCCAGGGCCTGGATGGTGTTTGTGTTTGTGTGACCCCTTATCTCACGTACAGGAACGGCTTCAGTCATAGTGAGCCATGGCGAGCAGCCCCGGGCGTGGAGGCCCGGGGCGAGCAGCCCCGGGCGTGGAGACCCGGGCGTGGAGGCCCGGGGCGAGCAGCCCCGGGCGTGGAGGCCCGGGGCGAGCAACCCCGGGCCTGGAGGCCCGGGCGTGGAGGCCCGGGGCGAGCAGCCCCGGGCCTGGAGGCCCGGGGCGAGCAGCCCCGGGCCTGGAGGCCCGGGGCGAGCAGCCCCGGGCCTGGAGGCCCGGGGCGAGCAGCCCCGGGCCTGGAGGCCCGGGGCGAGCAGCCCCGGGCCTGGAGGCCCGGGGCGAGCAGCCCCGGGCCTGGAGGCCCGGGGCGAGCAGCCCCGGGCCTGGAGGCCCGGGGCGAGCAGCCCCGGGCCTGGAGGCCCGGGGCGAGCAGCCCCGGGCCTGGAGGCCCGGGGCGAGCAGCCCCGGGCCTGGAGGCCCGGGGCGAGCAGCCCCGGGCCTGGAGGCCCGGGGCGAGCAGCCCCGGGCCTGGAGGCCCGGGGCGAGCAGCCCCGGGCCTGGAGGCCCGGGGCGAGCAGCCCCGGGCCTGGAGGCCCGGGGCGAGCAGCCCCGGGCCTGGAGGCCCGGGGCGAGCAGCCCCGGGCCTGGAGGCCCGGGGCGAGCAGCCCCGGGCCTGGAGGCCCGGGGCGAGCAGCCCCGGGCCTGGAGGCCCGGGGCGAGCAGCCCCGGGCCTGGAGGCCCGGGGCGAGCAGCCCCGGGCCTGGAGGCCCGGGGCGAGCAGCCCCGGGCCTGGAGGCCCGGGGCGAGCAGCCCCGGGCCTGGAGGCCCGGGGCGAGCAGCCCCGGGCCTGGAGGCCCGGGGCGAGCAGCCCCGGGCCTGGAGGCCCGGGGCGAGCAGCCCCGGGCCTGGAGGCCCGGGGCGAGCGGGGCACTTCCCATTCTGTGTCTCCAATCCCTCGGAACTTTCCGGGGAGTTTCTTAGCTGAGACTCGAGTGTCTGGAGGCTGTTTCGGGTTCTGTGACCCCTTTCTCTCAGGTACAGGGTGACTGCCTTCTCTCAGGCTCCAGGCATGGTGAGCCATCGTAATGACTCAGGGCCTGGAGGCTGGGGCTCGTAGCAGGTGTTTGGGATTCTGGGTCTCGCATCCCTCGGTCCTGACCCGGGAGTACCCGAGTGGAGAGGAAGGGTTGTTGGCTTTTCAGGATTCAGGCATATGTCTCCTTGGGATTTTAGGCTTGTAGTATAGTCCCTGGTAGGGGTGCTTGGAATTCTGTGTCTCCCACTTCTCCATCCTTCCCCGTAAGTTTCTGAGCTGAGACCCCAAGGTCTGGACTCTGTGTGGGAAACACTGGCCCGTTTCTGTCACTGACAGGGAGAGGCTTCAGCCCTGATGCGCCATGGTAAGATAGAGCCCCGGGCGTGGAGGCCGGGGTCGACCAGGAGCACTACCCATTTGGTGTATCCGATCCCTCGGAACTTGACCGGGATTTTCTGAGCAGGGAACCCAGGGCCTGGAGGGTGTTTGTGTTTGTGTGACCCCTTATCTCACGTTCAAGAACGGCTTCAGTCATAGTGAGCCATGGCGAGCAGCCCCAGGCGTGGAGGCCCGGGGCGAGCAGCCCCGGATGTGGAGGCCCGGGGCGAGCAGCCCCGGGCGTGGAGGCCCGGGGCGAGCAGCCCCGGGCGTGGAGGCCCGGGGCGAGCAGCCCCGGGCCTGGAGGCCCGGGGCGAGCAGCCCCGGGCGTGGAGGCCCGGGGCGAGCAGCCCCGGGCCTGGAGGCCCGGGCGTGGAGGCCCTGGGCGAGCGGCCCCGGGCGTGGAGGCCCGGGGCGAGCGGCCCCGGGCCTGGAGGCCCGGGCCGAGCGGCCCCGGGCCTGGAGGCCCGGGCCGAGCGGCCCCGGGCCTGGAGGCCCGGGCCGAGCGGCCCCGGGGCTGGAGGCCCGGGCCGTGCGGCCCCGGGCCTGGAGGCCCGGGCCGTGCGGCCCCGGGCCTGGAGGCCCGGGCCGAGCGGCCCCGGGCCTGGAGGCCCGGGCCGAGCGGCCCCGGGCCTGGAGGCCCGGGCCGAGCGGCCCCGGGCCTGGAGGCCCGGGGCGAGCGGGGCACTTCCCATTCTGTGTCTCCAATCCCTCGGAACTTTCCGAGGAGTTTCTTAGCTGAGACCCCAGTGTCTGGAGGCTGTTTCGGGTTCTGTGACCCCTTTCTCTCAGGTACAGGGTGACTGCCTTCTCTCAGGCTCCAGCCATGGTGAGCCATCGTAATGACTCAGGGCCTGGAGGCCGGGGCTCGTAGCAGGTGTTTGGGATTCTGGGTCTCGCATCCCTCGGTCCTGACCCGGGAGTACCGGAGTGGAGAGGAAGGGTTGTTGGCTTTTCAGGATTCAGGCATATGTCTCCTTGGGATTTTAGGCTTGTAGTATAGTCCCTGGTAGGGGTGCTTGGAATTCTGTGTCTCCCACTTCTCCATCCTTCCCCGTAAGTTTCTTAGCTGAGACCCCATGGTCTGGACTCTGTGTGGGAAACACTGGCCCGTTTCTGTCACTGACAGGGAGAGGCTTCAGCCCTGATGCGCCATGGTAAGATAGAGCCCCGGGCGTGGAGGCCGGGGTCGACCAGGAGCACTACCCATTCGGTGTATCCGATCCCTCGGAACTTGCCCGAGATTTTCTGAGCAGGGAACCCAGGGCCTGGATGGTGTTTGTGTTTGTGTGACCCCTTATCTCACGTACAGGAACGGCTTCAGTCATAGTGAGCCATGGCGAGCAGCTCCGGGCGTGGAGGCCCGGGGCGAGCAGCCCCGGGCCTGGAGGCCCGGGGCGAGCAGCCCCGTGCGTGGAGGCCCGGGGCGAGCAGCCCCGGGCGTGGAGACCCGGGCGTGGAGGCCCGGGGCGAGCAGCCCCGGGCGTGGAGGCCCGGGGCGAGCAGCCCCGGGCCTGGAGGCCCGGGCGTGGAGGCACGGGGCGAGCAGCCCCGGGCGTGGAGGCCCGGGGCGAGCAGCCCCGGGCGTGGAGGCCCGGGGCGAGCAGCCCCGGGCCTGGAGGCCCGGGGCGAGCAGCCCCGGGCCTGGAGGCCCGGGGCGAGCAGCCCCGGGCCTGGAGGCCCGGGGCGAGCAGCCCCGGGCCTGGAGGCCCGGGGCGAGCAGCCCCGGGCCTGGAGGCCCGGGGCGAGCAGCCCCGGGCCTGGAGGCCCGGGGCGAGCAGCCCCGGGCCTGGAGGCCCGGGGCGAGCAGCCCCGGGCCTGGAGGCCCGGGGCGAGCAGCCCCGGGCCTGGAGGCCCGGGGCGAGCAGCCCCGGGCCTGGAGGCCCGGGGCGAGCAGCCCCGGGCCTGGAGGCCCGGGGCGAGCAGCCCCGGGCCTGGAGGCCCGGGGCGAGCAGCCCCGGGCCTGGAGGCCCGGGGCGAGCAGCCCCGGGCCTGGAGGCCCGGGGCGAGCAGCCCCGGGCCTGGAGGCCCGGGGCGAGCAGCCCCGGGCCTGGAGGCCCGGGGCGAGCAGCCCCGGGCCTGGAGGCCCGGGGCGAGCAGCCCCGGGCCTGGAGGCCCGGGGCGAGCAGCCCCGGGCCTGGAGGCCCGGGGCGAGCAGCCCCGGGCCTGGAGGCCCGGGGCGAGCAGCCCCGGGCCTGGAGGCCCGGGGCGAGCAGCCCCGGGCCTGGAGGCCCGGGGCGAGCAGCCCCGGGCCTGGAGGCCCGGGGCGAGCAGCCCCGGGCCTGGAGGCCCGGGGCGAGCGGGGCACTTCCCATTCTGTGTCTCCAATCCCTCGGAACTTTCCGGGGAGTTTCTTAGCTGAGACCCCAGTGTCTGGAGGCTGTTTCGGGTTCTGTGACCCCTTTCTCTCAGGTACAGGGTGACTGCCTTCTCTCAGGCTCCAGCCATGGTGAGCCATCGTAATGACTCAGGGCCTGGAGGCCGGGGCTCGTAGCAGGTGTTTGGGATTCTGGGTCTCGCATCCCTCGGTCCTGACCCGGGATTACCGGAGTGGAGAGGAAGGGTTGTTGGCTTTTCAGGATTCAGGCATATGTCTCCTTGGGATTTTAGGCTTGTAGTATAGTCCCTGGTAGGGGTGCTTGGAATTCTGTGTCTCCCACTTCTCCATCCTTCCCCGTAAGTTTCTTAGCTGAGACCCCAAGGTCTGGACTCTGTGTGGGAAACACTGGCCCGTTTCTGTCACTGACAGGGAGAGGCTTCAGCCCTGATGCGCCATGGTAAGATAGAGCCCCGGGCGTGGAGGCCGGGGTCGACCAGGAGCACTACCCATTTGGTGTATCCGATCCCTCGGAACTTGCCCGGGATTTTCTGAGCAGGGAACCCAGGGCCTGGATGGTGTTTGTGTTTGTGTGACCCCTTATCTCACGTACAGGAACGGCTTCAGTCATAGTGAGCCATGGCGAGCAGCCCCGGGCGTGGAGGCCCGGGGCGAGCAGCCCCGGGCGTGGAGACCCGGGCGTGGAGGCCCGGGGCGAGCAGCCCCGGGCGTGGAGGCCCGGGGCGAGCAACCCCGGGCCTGGAGGCCCGGGCGTGGAGGCCCGGGGCGAGCAGCCCCGGGCCTGGAGGCCCGGGGCGAGCAGCCCCGGGCCTGGAGGCCCGGGGCGAGCGGGGCACTTCCCATTCTGTGTCTTCAATCCCTCGGAACTTTCCGGGGAGTTTCTGAGCTGAGACCCCAGTGTCTGGAGGCTGTTTCGGGTTCTGTGACCTCTTTCTCTCAGGTACAGGGTGACTGCCTTCTCTCAGGCTCCAGCCATGGTGAGCCATCGTAATGACTCAGGGCCTGGAGGCCGGGGCTCGTCGCAGGTGTTTGGGATTCTGGGTCTCGCATCCCTCGGTCCTGACCCGGGAGTACTGGAGTGGAGAGGAAGGGTTGTTGGCTTTTCAGGATTCAGGCATATGTCTCCTTGGGATTTTAGGCTTGTAGTATAGTCCCTGGTAGGGCTGCTTGGAATTCTGTGTCTCCCACTTCTCCATCCTTCCCCGTAAGTTTCTGAGCTGAGACCCCAAGGACTGGACTCTGTGTGGGAAACACTGGCCCGTTTCTGTCACTGACAGGGAGAGGCTTCAGCCCTGATGCGCCATGGTAAGATAGAGCCCCGGGCGTGGAGGCCCGTGTCGACCAGGAGCACTACCCATTTGGCGAATCCGATCCCTCGGACCTTGCCCGGGATTTTCTGAGCAGGGAACCCAGGGCCTGGAGGGTGTTTGTGTTTGTGTGACCCCTTCTCTCAGGTACAGGAACGGCTTCAGTCATAGTGAGCCATGGCGAGCAGCCCCGTGCGTGGAGGCCCGGGGCGAGGAGCCCCGGGCGTGGGGGCCCGGGGCGAGCAGCCCCGGGCGTGGGGGCCCGGGGCGAGCAGCCCCGGGCGTGGGGGCCCGGGGCGAGCAGCCCCGGGCCTGGGGGCCCGGGGCGAGCAGCCCCGGGCCTGGGGGCGAGCGGGGCACTTCCCATTCTGTGTCTCCAATACCTCGGAACATTCCGGGGAGTTTCTGAGCTGAGCCCCCAGTGTCTGGAGCCTGTTTCGGGTTCTGTGGCCCCTTTCTCTCAGGGACAGGGTGACCGCCTTCTCTCAGGCTCCAGCCACGGTGAGCCATCGTAATGCCTCTGGGTCAGGAGGCCGGGGCTCGTAGCAGGTGTTTCGGATTCTGGGTCTCGCATCCCTCGGTCCTGACCCGGGAGTTTCGGAGTTTCGGAGTTGAGAGGAAGGGTTGTTGGCTTTTCAGCATTCAGGCATATGTCTCCTTGGGATTTTAGGCTTGCTGCATAGTCCCTGGAAGGGCTTCTTGGAATTCTGAGACTCCCACTTGTCCATCCTTTCCAGTAAGTTTCTTAGCTGAGACCCCAAGGTCTGGAGTCTCTGTGGGAAACACTGGCCCGTTTCTCTCACTGACAGGGAGAGGCTTCAGCCCTGATGAGCCATGGTAAGTTAGAGCCCCGGGCATGGAGGTCCGGGTAGACCAGGAGCACTATCCATTTGGTGTATCCTATCCATCGGAACTTCCCCGGGAGTTTCCGAGCAGGGAACCAGGGCCTAGAGGGTGTTTGTGTTTGTGTGACGCCTTCTCTCAGGTACCGGAACGTCTTCAGACATAGGAGCATAGCGAGCAGCCCCGGGCGTGGAGGCCCGGGGCGAGCAGCCCCGGGCGTGGAGGCCCGGGGCGAGCCGCCCCGGGCGTGGAGGCCCGGGGCGAGCCGCCCCGGGCGTGGAGGCCCGGGGCGAGCCGCCCCGGGCGTGGAGGCCCGGGGCGAGCCGCCCCGGGCGTGGAGGCCCGGGGCGAGCCGCCCCGGGCGTGGAGGCCCGGGGCGAGCCGCCCCGGGCGTGGAGGCCCGGGGCGAGCCGCCCCGGGCGTGGAGGCCCGGGGCGAGCCGCCCCGGGCGTGGAGGCCCGGGGCGAGCCGCCCCGGGCCTGGAGGCCCGGGGCGAGCCGCCCCGGGCCTGGAGGCCCGGGGCGAGCCGCCCCGGGCCTGGAGGCCCGGGGCGAGCCGCCCCGGGCCTGGAGGCCCGGGGCGAGCCGCCCCGGGCCTGGAGGCCCGGGGCGAGCGGGGCACTTCCCGTTCTGTGTCTCCAATCCCTCGGAACTTTCCGGGGAGTTTCTTAGCTGAGACCCCAGTGTCTGGAGGCTGTTTCGGGTTCTGTGACCCCTTTCTCTCAGGTACAGGGTGACTGCCTTCTCTCAGGCTCCAGCCATGGTGAGCCATCGTAATGACTCAGGGCCTGGAGGCCGGGGCTCGTAGCAGGTGTTTGGGATTCTGGGTCTCGCATCCCTCGGTCCTGACCCGGGATTACCGGAGTGGAGAGGAAGGGTTGTTGGCTTTTCAGGATTCAGGCATATGTCTCCTTGGGATTTTAGGCTTGTAGTATAGTCCCTGGTAGGGGTGCTTGGAATTCTGTGTCTCCCACTTCTCCATCCTTCCCCGTAAGTTTCTTAGCTGAGACCCTAAGGTCTGGACTCTGTGTGGGAAACACTGGCCCGTTTCTGTCACTGACAGGGAGAGGCTTCAGCCCTGATGCGCCATGGTAAGATAGAGCCCCGGGCGTGGAGGCCGGGGTCGACCAGGAGCACTACCCATTTGGTGTATCCGATCCCTCGGAACTTGCCCGGGATTTTCTGAGCAGGGAACCCAGGGCCTGGATGGTGTTTGTGTTTGTGTGACCCCTTATCTCACGTACAGGAACGGCTTCAGTCATAGTGAGCCATGGCGAGCAGCCCCGGGCGTGGAGGCCCGGGGCGAGCAGCCCCGGGCGAGCAGCCCCGGGCGTGGAGGCCCGGGGCGAGCAGCCCCGGGCCTGGAGGCCCGGGGCGAGCAGCCCCGGGCCTGGAGGCCCGGGGCGAGCAGCCCCGGGCGTGGAGGCCCGGGGCGAGCAGCCCCGGGCCTGGAGGCCCGGGGCGAGCAGCCCCGGGCCTGGAGGCCCGGGGCGAGCAGCCCCGGGCCTGGAGGCCCGGGGCGAGCAGCCCCGGGCGTGGAGGCCCGGGGCGAGCAGCCCCGGGCCTGGAGGCCCGGGGCGAGCAGCCCCGGGCCTGGAGGCCCGGGGCGAGCAGCCCCGGGCCTGGAGGCCCGGGGCGAGCAGCCCCGGGCCTGGAGGCCCGGGGCGAGCAGCCCCGGGCCTGGAGGCCCGGGGCGAGCAGCCCCGGGCCTGGAGGCCCGGGGCGAGCAGCCCCGGGCCTGGAGGCCCGGGGCGAGCAGCCCCGGGCCTGGAGGCCCGGGGCGAGCAGCCCCGGGCCTGGAGGCCCGGGGCGAGCAGCCCCGGGCCTGGAGGCCCGGGGCGAGCAGCCCCGGGCCTGGAGGCCCGGGGCGAGCAGCCCCGGGCCTGGAGGCCCGGGGCGAGCAGCCCCGGGCCTGGAGGCCCGGGGCGAGCAGCCCCGGGCCTGGAGGCCCGGGGCGAGCAGCCCCGGGCCTGGAGGCCCGGGGCGAGCAGCCCCGGGCCTGGAGGCCCGGGGCGAGCAGCCCCGGGCCTGGAGGCCCGGGGCGAGCAGCCCCGGGCCTGGAGGCCCGGGGCGAGCAGCCCCGGGCCTGGAGGCCCGGGGCGAGCAGCCCCGGGCCTGGAGGCCCGGGGCGAGCAGCCCCGGGCCTGGAGGCCCGGGGCGAGCAGCCCCGGGCCTGGAGGCCCGGGGCGAGCAGCCCCGGGCCTGGAGGCCCGGGGCGAGCAGCCCCGGGCCTGGAGGCCCGGGGCGAGCAGCCCCGGGCCTGGAGGCCCGGGGCGAGCAGCCCCGGGCCTGGAGGCCCGGGGCGAGCAGCCCCGGGCCTGGAGGCCCGGGGCGAGCAGCCCCGGGCCTGGAGGCCCGGGGCGAGCAGCCCCGGGCCTGGAGGCCCGGGGCGAGCAGCCCCGGGCCTGGAGGCCCGGGGCGAGCAGCCCCGGGCCTGGAGGCCCGGGGCGAGCAGCCCCGGGCCTGGAGGCCCGGGGCGAGCAGCCCCGGGCCTGGAGGCCCGGGGCGAGCAGCCCCGGGCCTGGAGGCCCGGGGCGAGCAGCCCCGGGCCTGGAGGCCCGGGGCGAGCAGCCCCGGGCCTGGAGGCCCGGGGCGAGCAGCCCCGGGCCTGGAGGCCCGGGGCGAGCAGCCCCGGGCCTGGAGGCCCGGGGCGAGCAGCCCCGGGCCTGGAGGCCCGGGGCGAGCAGCCCCGGGCCTGGAGGCCCGGGGCGAGCAGCCCCGGGCCTGGAGGCCCGGGGCGAGCAGCCCCGGGCCTGGAGGCCCGGGGCGAGCAGCCCCGGGCCTGGAGGCCCGGGGCGAGCAGCCCCGGGCCTGGAGGCCCGGGGCGAGCAGCCCCGGGCCTGGAGGCCCGGGGCGAGCAGCCCCGGGCCTGGAGGCCCGGGGCGAGCAGCCCCGGGCCTGGAGGCCCGGGGCGAGCAGCCCCGGGCCTGGAGGCCCGGGGCGAGCAGCCCCGGGCCTGGAGGCCCGGGGCGAGCAGCCCCGGGCCTGGAGGCCCGGGGCGAGCAGCCCCGGGCCTGGAGGCCCGGGGCGAGCAGCCCCGGGCCTGGAGGCCCGGGGCGAGCAGCCCCGGGCCTGGAGGCCCGGGGCGAGCAGCCCCGGGCCTGGAGGCCCGGGGCGAGCAGCCCCGGGCCTGGAGGCCCGGGGCGAGCAGCCCCGGGCCTGGAGGCCCGGGGCGAGCAGCCCCGGGCCTGGAGGCCCGGGGCGAGCAGCCCCGGGCCTGGAGGCCCGGGGCGAGCAGCCCCGGGCCTGGAGGCCCGGGGCGAGCAGCCCCGGGCCTGGAGGCCCGGGGCGAGCAGCCCCGGGCCTGGAGGCCCGGGGCGAGCAGCCCCGGGCCTGGAGGCCCGGGGCGAGCAGCCCCGGGCCTGGAGGCCCGGGGCGAGCAGCCCCGGGCCTGGAGGCCCGGGGCGAGCAGCCCCGGGCCTGGAGGCCCGGGGCGAGCAGCCCCGGGCCTGGAGGCCCGGGGCGAGCAGCCCCGGGCCTGGAGGCCCGGGGCGAGCAGCCCCGGGCCTGGAGGCCCGGGGCGAGCAGCCCCGGGCCTGGAGGCCCGGGGCGAGCAGCCCCGGGCCTGGAGGCCCGGGGCGAGCAGCCCCGGGCCTGGAGGCCCGGGGCGAGCAGCCCCGGGCCTGGAGGCCCGGGGCGAGCAGCCCCGGGCCTGGAGGCCCGGGGCGAGCAGCCCCGGGCCTGGAGGCCCGGGGCGAGCAGCCCCGGGCCTGGAGGCCCGGGGCGAGCAGCCCCGGGCCTGGAGGCCCGGGGCGAGCAGCCCCGGGCCTGGAGGCCCGGGGCGAGCAGCCCCGGGCCTGGAGGCCCGGGGCGAGCAGCCCCGGGCCTGGAGGCCCGGGGCGAGCAGCCCCGGGCCTGGAGGCCCGGGGCGAGCAGCCCCGGGCCTGGAGGCCCGGGGCGAGCAGCCCCGGGCCTGGAGGCCCGGGGCGAGCAGCCCCGGGCCTGGAGGCCCGGGGCGAGCAGCCCCGGGCCTGGAGGCCCGGGGCGAGCAGCCCCGGGCCTGGAGGCCCGGGGCGAGCAGCCCCGGGCCTGGAGGCCCGGGGCGAGCAGCCCCGGGCCTGGAGGCCCGGGGCGAGCAGCCCCGGGCCTGGAGGCCCGGGGCGAGCAGCCCCGGGCCTGGAGGCCCGGGGCGAGCAGCCCCGGGCCTGGAGGCCCGGGGCGAGCAGCCCCGGGCCTGGAGGCCCGGGGCGAGCAGCCCCGGGCCTGGAGGCCCGGGGCGAGCAGCCCCGGGCCTGGAGGCCCGGGGCGAGCAGCCCCGGGCCTGGAGGCCCGGGGCGAGCAGCCCCGGGCCTGGAGGCCCGGGGCGAGCAGCCCCGGGCCTGGAGGCCCGGGGCGAGCAGCCCCGGGCCTGGAGGCCCGGGGCGAGCAGCCCCGGGCCTGGAGGCCCGGGGCGAGCAGCCCCGGGCCTGGAGGCCCGGGGCGAGCAGCCCCGGGCCTGGAGGCCCGGGGCGAGCAGCCCCGGGCCTGGAGGCCCGGGGCGAGCAGCCCCGGGCCTGGAGGCCCGGGGCGAGCAGCCCCGGGCCTGGAGGCCCGGGGCGAGCAGCCCCGGGCCTGGAGGCCCGGGGCGAGCAGCCCCGGGCCTGGAGGCCCGGGGCGAGCAGCCCCGGGCCTGGAGGCCCGGGGCGAGCAGCCCCGGGCCTGGAGGCCCGGGGCGAGCAGCCCCGGGCCTGGAGGCCCGGGGCGAGCAGCCCCGGGCCTGGAGGCCCGGGGCGAGCAGCCCCGGGCCTGGAGGCCCGGGGCGAGCAGCCCCGGGCCTGGAGGCCCGGGGCGAGCAGCCCCGGGCCTGGAGGCCCGGGGCGAGCAGCCCCGGGCCTGGAGGCCCGGGGCGAGCAGCCCCGGGCCTGGAGGCCCGGGGCGAGCAGCCCCGGGCCTGGAGGCCCGGGGCGAGCAGCCCCGGGCCTGGAGGCCCGGGGCGAGCAGCCCCGGGCCTGGAGGCCCGGGGCGAGCAGCCCCGGGCCTGGAGGCCCGGGGCGAGCAGCCCCGGGCCTGGAGGCCCGGGGCGAGCAGCCCCGGGCCTGGAGGCCCGGGGCGAGCAGCCCCGGGCCTGGAGGCCCGGGGCGAGCAGCCCCGGGCCTGGAGGCCCGGGGCGAGCAGCCCCGGGCCTGGAGGCCCGGGGCGAGCAGCCCCGGGCCTGGAGGCCCGGGGCGAGCAGCCCCGGGCCTGGAGGCCCGGGGCGAGCAGCCCCGGGCCTGGAGGCCCGGGGCGAGCAGCCCCGGGCCTGGAGGCCCGGGGCGAGCAGCCCCGGGCCTGGAGGCCCGGGGCGAGCAGCCCCGGGCCTGGAGGCCCGGGGCGAGCAGCCCCGGGCCTGGAGGCCCGGGGCGAGCAGCCCCGGGCCTGGAGGCCCGGGGCGAGCAGCCCCGGGCCTGGAGGCCCGGGGCGAGCAGCCCCGGGCCTGGAGGCCCGGGGCGAGCAGCCCCGGGCCTGGAGGCCCGGGGCGAGCAGCCCCGGGCCTGGAGGCCCGGGGCGAGCAGCCCCGGGCCTGGAGGCCCGGGGCGAGCAGCCCCGGGCCTGGAGGCCCGGGGCGAGCAGCCCCGGGCCTGGAGGCCCGGGGCGAGCAGCCCCGGGCCTGGAGGCCCGGGGCGAGCAGCCCCGGGCCTGGAGGCCCGGGGCGAGCAGCCCCGGGCCTGGAGGCCCGGGGCGAGCAGCCCCGGGCCTGGAGGCCCGGGGCGAGCAGCCCCGGGCCTGGAGGCCCGGGGCGAGCAGCCCCGGGCCTGGAGGCCCGGGGCGAGCAGCCCCGGGCCTGGAGGCCCGGGGCGAGCAGCCCCGGGCCTGGAGGCCCGGGGCGAGCAGCCCCGGGCCTGGAGGCCCGGGGCGAGCAGCCCCGGGCCTGGAGGCCCGGGGCGAGCAGCCCCGGGCCTGGAGGCCCGGGGCGAGCAGCCCCGGGCCTGGAGGCCCGGGGCGAGCAGCCCCGGGCCTGGAGGCCCGGGGCGAGCAGCCCCGGGCCTGGAGGCCCGGGGCGAGCAGCCCCGGGCCTGGAGGCCCGGGGCGAGCAGCCCCGGGCCTGGAGGCCCGGGGCGAGCAGCCCCGGGCCTGGAGGCCCGGGGCGAGCAGCCCCGGGCCTGGAGGCCCGGGGCGAGCAGCCCCGGGCCTGGAGGCCCGGGGCGAGCAGCCCCGGGCCTGGAGGCCCGGGGCGAGCAGCCCCGGGCCTGGAGGCCCGGGGCGAGCAGCCCCGGGCCTGGAGGCCCGGGGCGAGCAGCCCCGGGCCTGGAGGCCCGGGGCGAGCAGCCCCGGGCCTGGAGGCCCGGGGCGAGCAGCCCCGGGCCTGGAGGCCCGGGGCGAGCAGCCCCGGGCCTGGAGGCCCGGGGCGAGCAGCCCCGGGCCTGGAGGCCCGGGGCGAGCAGCCCCGGGCCTGGAGGCCCGGGGCGAGCAGCCCCGGGCCTGGAGGCCCGGGGCGAGCAGCCCCGGGCCTGGAGGCCCGGGGCGAGCAGCCCCGGGCCTGGAGGCCCGGGGCGAGCAGCCCCGGGCCTGGAGGCCCGGGGCGAGCAGCCCCGGGCCTGGAGGCCCGGGGCGAGCAGCCCCGGGCCTGGAGGCCCGGGGCGAGCAGCCCCGGGCCTGGAGGCCCGGGGCGAGCGGGGCACTTCCCATTCTGTGTCTCCAATCCCTCGGAACTTTCCGGGGAGTTTCTTAGCTGAGACTCGAGTGTCTGGAGGCTGTTTCGGGTTCTGTGACCCCTTTCTCTCAGGTACAGGGTGACTGCCTTCTCTCAGGCTCCAGGCATGGTGAGCCATCGTAATGACTCAGGGCCTGGAGGCTGGGGCTCGTAGCAGGTGTTTGGGATTCTGGGTCTCGCATCCCTCGGTCCTGACCCGGGAGTACCCGAGTGGAGAGGAAGGGTTGTTGGCTTTTCAGGATTCAGGCATATGTCTCCTTGGGATTTTAGGCTTGTAGTATAGTCCCTGGTAGGGGTGCTTGGAATTCTGTGTCTCCCACTTCTCCATCCTTCCCCGTAAGTTTCTTAGCTGAGACCCCAAGGTCTGGACTCTGTGTGGGAAACACTGGCCCGTTTCTGTCACTGACAGGGAGAGGCTTCAGCCCTGATGCGCCATGGTAAGATAGAGCCCCGGGCGTGGAGGCCGGGGTCGACCAGGAGCACTACCCATTTGGTGTATCCGATCCCTCGGAACTTGACCGGGATTTTCTGAGCAGGGAACCCAGGGCCTGGAGGGTGTTTGTGTTTGTGTGACCCCTTATCTCACGTTCAAGAACGGCTTCAGTCATAGTGAGCCATGGCGAGCAGCCCCAGGCGTGGAGGCCCGGGGCGAGCAGCCCCGGATGTGGAGGCCCGGGGCGAGCAGCCCCGGGCGTGGAGGCCCGGGGCGAGCAGCCCCGGGCGTGGAGGCCCGGGGCGAGCAGCCCCGGGCGTGGAGGCCCTGGGCGAGCAGCCCCGGGCGTGGAGGCCCGGGGCGAGCAGCCCCGGGCCTGGAGGCCCGGGCGTGGAGGCCCTGGGCGAGCGGCCCCGGGCGTGGAGGCCCGGGGCGAGCGGCCCCGGGCCTGGAGGCCCGGGCCGAGCGGCCCCGGGCCTGGAGGCCCGGGCCGAGCGGCCCCGGGCCTGGAGGCCCGGGCCGAGCGGCCCCGGGGCTGGAGGCCCGGGCCGTGCGGCCCCGGGCCTGGAGGCCCGGGCCGTGCGGCCCCGGGCCTGGAGGCCCGGGCCGAGCGGCCCCGGGCCTGGAGGCCCGGGCCGAGCGGCCCCGGGCCTGGAGGCCCGGGCCGAGCGGCCCCGGGCCTGGAGGCCCGGGGCGAGCGGGGCACTTCCCATTCTGTGTCTCCAATCCCTCGGAACTTTCCGAGGAGTTTCTTAGCTGAGACCCCAGTGTCTGGAGGCTGTTTCGGGTTCTGTGACCCCTTTCTCTCAGGTACAGGGTGACTGCCTTCTCTCAGGCTCCAGCCATGGTGAGCCATCGTAATGACTCAGGGCCTGGAGGCCGGGGCTCGTAGAAGGTGTTTGGGATTCTGGGTCTCGCATCCCTCGGTCCTGACCCGGGAGTACCGGAGTGGAGAGGAAGGGTTGTTGGCTTTTCAGGATTCAGGCATATGTCTCCTTGGGATTTTAGGCTTGTAGTATAGTCCCTGGTAGGGGTGCTTGGAATTCTGTGTCTCCCACTTCTCCATCCTTCCCCGTAAGTTTCTTAGCTGAGACCCCATGGTCTGGACTCTGTGTGGGAAACACTGGCCCGTTTCTGTCACTGACAGGGAGAGGCTTCAGCCCTGATGCGCCATGGTAAGATAGAGCCCCGGGCGTGGAGGCCGGGGTCGACCAGGAGCACTACCCATTCGGTGTATCCGATCCCTCGGAACTTGCCCGAGATTTTCTGAGCAGGGAACCCAGGGCCTGGATGGTGTTTGTGTTTGTGTGACCCCTTATCTCACGTACAGGAACGGCTTCAGTCATAGTGAGCCATGGCGAGCAGCTCCGGGCGTGGAGGCCCGGGGCGAGCAGCCCCGGTCCTGGAGGCCCGGGGCGAGCAGCCCCGTGCGTGGAGGCCCGGGGCGAGCAGCCCCGGGCGTGGAGACCCGGGCGTGGAGGCCCGGGGCGAGCAGCCCCGGGCGTGGAGGCCCGGGGCGAGCAGCCCCGGGCCTGGAGGCCCGGGCGTGGAGGCCCGGGGCGAGCAGCCCCGGGCGTGGAGGCCCGGGGCGAGCAGCCCCGGGCCTGGAGGCCCGGGGCGAGCAGCCCCGGGCCTGGAGGCCCGGGGCGAGCAGCCCCGGGCCTGGAGGCCCGGGGCGAGCAGCCCCGGGCCTGGAGGCCCGGGGCGAGCAGCCCCGGGCCTGGAGGCCCGGGGCGAGCAGCCCCGGGCCTGGAGGCCCGGGGCGAGCAGCCCCGGGCCTGGAGGCCCGGGGCGAGCAGCCCCGGGCCTGGAGGCCCGGGGCGAGCAGCCCCGGGCCTGGAGGCCCGGGGCGAGCAGCCCCGGGCCTGGAGGCCCGGGGCGAGCAGCCCCGGGCCTGGAGGCCCGGGGCGAGCAGCCCCGGGCCTGGAGGCCCGGGGCGAGCAGCCCCGGGCCTGGAGGCCCGGGGCGAGCAGCCCCGGGCCTGGAGGCCCGGGGCGAGCAGCCCCGGGCCTGGAGGCCCGGGGCGAGCAGCCCCGGGCCTGGAGGCCCGGGGCGAGCAGCCCCGGGCCTGGAGGCCCGGGGCGAGCAGCCCCGGGCCTGGAGGCCCGGGGCGAGCAGCCCCGGGCCTGGAGGCCCGGGGCGAGCAGCCCCGGGCCTGGAGGCCCGGGGCGAGCAGCCCCGGGCCTGGAGGCCCGGGGCGAGCAGCCCCGGGCCTGGAGGCCCGGGGCGAGCAGCCCCGGGCCTGGAGGCCCGGGGCGAGCAGCCCCGGGCCTGGAGGCCCGGGGCGAGCAGCCCCGGGCCTGGAGGCCCGGGGCGAGCAGCCCCGGGCCTGGAGGCCCGGGGCGAGCAGCCCCGGGCCTGGAGGCCCGGGGCGAGCAGCCCCGGGCCTGGAGGCCCGGGGCGAGCAGCCCCGGGCCTGGAGGCCCGGGGCGAGCAGCCCCGGGCCTGGAGGCCCGGGGCGAGCAGCCCCGGGCCTGGAGGCCCGGGGCGAGCAGCCCCGGGCCTGGAGGCCCGGGGCGAGCAGCCCCGGGCCTGGAGGCCCGGGGCGAGCAGCCCCGGGCCTGGAGGCCCGGGGCGAGCAGCCCCGGGCCTGGAGGCCCGGGGCGAGCAGCCCCGGGCCTGGAGGCCCGGGGCGAGCAGCCCCGGGCCTGGAGGCCCGGGGCGAGCAGCCCCGGGCGTGGAGGCCCGGGGCGAGCAGCCCCGGGCCTGGAGGCCCGGGGCGAGCAGCCCCGGGCCTGGAGGCCCGGGGCGAGCAGCCCCGGGCCTGGAGGCCCGGGGCGAGCAGCCCCGGGCCTGGAGGGGCGGGGCACTTCCCATTCTGTGTCTCCAATCCCTCGGAACTTTCCGGGGAGTTTCTGAGCTGAGACCCCAGTGTCTGGAGGCTGTTTCGGGTTCTGTGACCCCTTTCTCTCAGGTACAGGGTGACTGCCTTCTCTCAGGCTCCAGCCATGGTGAGCCATCGTAATGACTCAGGGCCTGGAGGCCGGGGCTCGTAGCAGGTGTTTGGGATTCTGGGTCTCGCATCCCTCGGTCCTGACCCGGGAGTACCGGAGTGGAGAGGAAGGGTTGTTGGCTTTTCAGGATTCAGGCATATGTTTCCTTGGGATTTTAGGCTTGTAGTATAGTCCCTGGTAGGGTTGCTTGGAATTCTCTGTCTCCCACTTCTCCATCCTTCCCCGTAAGTTTCTTAGCTGAGACCCCAAGGTCTGGACTCTGTGTGGGAAACACTGGCCCGTTTCTGTCACTGACAGGGAGAGGCTTCCGCCCTGATGCGCCATGGTAAGATACAGCCCCGGGCGTGGAGGCCCGGGTCGACCAGGAGCACTACCCATTTGGCGTATCCGATCCCTCGGAACTTGCCCGGGATTTTCTGAGCAGGGAACCCAGGGCCTGGAGGGTGTTTGTGTTTGTGTGACCCCTTCTCTCAGGTACAGGAACGGCTTCAGTCATATTGAGCCAGGGCGAGCAGCCCCGGGCCTGGAGGCCCGGGGCGAGCAGCCCCGGGCCTGGAGGCCCGGGGCGAGCAGCCCCGGGCCTGGAGGCCCGGGGCGAGCAGCCCCGGGCCTGGAGGCCCGGGGCGAGCAGCCCCGGGCCTGGAGGCCCGGGGCGAGCAGCCCCGGGCCTGGAGGCCCGGGGCGAGCAGCCCCGGGCCTGGAGGCCCGGGGCGAGCAGCCCCGGGCCTGGAGGCCCGGGGCGAGCAGCCCCGGGCCTGGAGGCCCGGGGCGAGCAGCCCCGGGCCTGGAGGCCCGGGGCGAGCAGCCCCGGGCCTGGAGGCCCGGGGCGAGCAGCCCCGGGCCTGGAGGCCCGGGGCGAGCAGCCCCGGGCCTGGAGGCCCGGGGCGAGCAGCCCCGGGCCTGGAGGCCCGGGGCGAGCAGCCCCGGGCCTGGAGGCCCGGGGCGAGCAGCCCCGGGCCTGGAGGCCCGGGGCGAGCAGCCCCGGGCCTGGAGGCCCGGGGCGAGCAGCCCCGGGCCTGGAGGCCCGGGGCGAGCAGCCCCGGGCCTGGAGGCCCGGGGCGAGCAGCCCCGGGCCTGGAGGCCCGGGGCGAGCAGCCCCGGGCCTGGAGGCCCGGGGCGAGCAGCCCCGGGCCTGGAGGCCCGGGGCGAGCAGCCCCGGGCCTGGAGGCCCGGGGCGAGCAGCCCCGGGCCTGGAGGCCCGGGGCGAGCAGCCCCGGGCCTGGAGGCCCGGGGCGAGCAGCCCCGGGCCTGGAGGCCCGGGGCGAGCAGCCCCGGGCCTGGAGGCCCGGGGCGAGCAGCCCCGGGCCTGGAGGCCCGGGGCGAGCAGCCCCGGGCCTGGAGGGGCGGGGCACTTCCCATTCTGTGTCTCCAATCCCTCGGAACTTTCCGGGGAGTTTCTGAGCTGAGACCCCAGTGTCTGGAGGCTGTTTCGGGTTCTGTGACCCCTTTCTCTCAGGTACAGGGAGACTGCCTTCTCTCAGGCTCCAGCCATGGTGAGCCATCGTAATGACTCAGGGCCTGGAGGCCGGGGCTCGTAGCAGGTGTTTGGGATTCTGGGTCTCGCATCCCTCGGTCCTGACCCGGGAGTACCGGAGTGGAGAGGATGGGTTGTTGGCTTTTCAGGATTCAGGCATATGTCTCCTTGGGATTTTAGGCTTGTAGTATAGTCCCTGGTAGGGCTGCTTGGAATTCTGTGTCTCCCACTTCTCCATCCTTCCCCGTAAGTTTCTGAGCTGAGACCCCAAGGTCTGGACTCTGTGTGGGAAACACTGGCCCGTTTCTGTCACTGACAGGGAGAGGCTTCAGCCCTGATGCGCCATGGAAAGATAGAGCCCCGGGCGTGGAGGCCCAGGTCGACCAGGAGCACTACCCATTTGGCGAATCCGATCCCTCGGAACTTGCCCGGGATTTTCTGAGCAGGGAACCCAGGGCCTGGAGGGTGTTTGTGTTTGTGTGACCCCTTCTCTAAGGTACAGGAACGGCTTCAGTCATAGTGAGCCATGGCGAGCAGCCCCGGGCGTGGAGGCCCGGGGCGAGCGTGGCACTTTCCATTCTGTGTCTCCAATCCCTCGGAACTTTCCGGGGAGTTTCTGAGCTGAGACCCCAGTGTCTGGAGGCTGTTTCGGGTTCTGTGACCTCTTTCTCTCAGGTACAGGGTGACTGCCTTCTCTCAGGCTCCAGCCATGGTGAGCCATCGTAATGTCTCAGGGCCTGGAGGCCGGGGCTCGTAGCAGGTGTTTGGGATTCTGGGTCTCGCATCCCTCGGTCCTGACCCGGGAGTACCGGAGTGGAGAGGAAGGGTTGTTGGCTTTTCAGGAATCAGGCATATGTCTCCTTGGGATTTTAGGCTTGTAGTATAGTCCCTGGTAGGTCTGCTTGGAATTCTGTGTCTCCCACTTCTCCATCCTTCCCCGTAAGTTTCTGAGCTGAGACCCCAAGGTCTGGACTCTGTGTGGGAAACACTGGCCCGTTTCTGTCACTGACAGGGAGAGGCTTCAGCCCTGATGCGCCATGGAAAGATAGAGCCCCGGGCGTGGAGGCCCGGGTCGACCAGGAGTACTACCCATTTGGCGAATCCGATCCCTCGGAACTTGCCCGGGATTTTCTGAGCAGGGAACCCAGGGCCTGGAGGGTGTTTGTGTTTGTGTGACCCCTTCTCTAAGGTACAGGAACGGCTTCAGTCATAGTGAGCCATGGCGAGCAGCCCCGGGCGTGGAGGCCCGGGGCGAGCAGCCCCGGGCGTGGGGGCCCGGGGCGAGGAGCCCCGGGCGTGGGGGCCCGGGGCGAGCAGGCCCGGGCGTGGGGGCCCGGGGCGAGCAGCCCCGGGCCTGGGGGCCCGGGGCGAGCAGCCCCGGGCCTGGGGGCGAGCGGGGCACTTCCCATTCTGTGTCTCCAATCCCTCGGAACTTTCAGGGGAGTTTCTGAGCTGAGACCCCAGTGTCTGGAGGCTGTTTCGGGTTCTGTGACCCCTTTCCCTCAGGTACAGGGTGACTGCCTTCTCTCAGGCTCCAGCCATGGTGAGCCATCGTAATGACTCAGGGCCTGGAGGCCGGGGCTCGTAGCAGGTGTTTGAGATTCTGGGTCTCACATCCCTCGGTCCTGACCCGGGAGTACCGGAGTGGAGAGGAAGGGTTGTTGGCTTTTCAGGATTCAGGCATATGTCTCCTTGGGATTTTAGGCTTGTGGTATAGTCCCTGGTAGGGCTGCTTGGAATTCTGTGTCTCCCACTTCTCCATCCTTCCCCGTAAGTTTCTGAGCTGAGACCCCAAGGTCTGGACTCTGTGTGGGAAACACTGGCCCGTTTCTGTCACTGACAGGGAGAGGCTTCAGCCCTGATGCGCCATGTTAAGATAGAGCCCCGGGCGTGGAGGCCCGGGTGGACCAGGAGCACAACCCATTTGGCGTATCCCATCCCTCGGAACTTGCCCGGGATTTTCTGAGCAGGGAACCCAGGGCCTGGAGGGTGTTTGTGTTTGTGTGACCCCTTCTCTCAGGTACAGGAACGGCTTCAGTCATAGTGAGCCATGGCGAGTAGCCCCGGGCGTGGAGGCCCGGGGCGAGCAGCCCCGGGCCTGGAGGCCCGAGGCGAGCGGGGCACTTCCCATTCTGTGTCTCCAATCCCTCGGAACTTTCCGGGGAGTTTCTGAGCTGAGACCCCAGTGTCTGGAGGCTGTTTCGGGTTCTGTGACCCCTTTCTCTCAGGTACAGGGTGACTGCCTTCTCTCAGGCTCCAGCCATGGTGAGCCATCGTAATGACTCAGGGCCTGGAGGCCGGGGCTCGTAGCAGGTGTTTGGGATTCTGGGTCTCGCATCCCTCGGTCCTGACCCGGGAGTACCGGAGTGGAGAGGATGGGTTGTTGGCTTTTCAGGATTCAGGCATATGTCTCCTTGGGATTTTAGGCTTGTAGTATAGTCCCTGGTAGGGCTGCTTGGAATTCTGTGTCTCCCACTTCTCCATCCTTCCCCGTAAGTTTCTGAGCTGAGACCCCAAGGTCTGGACTCTGTGTGGGAAACACTGGCCCGTTTCTGTCACTGACAGGGAGAGGCTTCAGCCCTGATGCGCCATGGAAAGATAGAGCCCCGGGCGTGGAGGCCCAGGTCGACCAGGAGCACTACCCATTTGGCGAATCCGATCCCTCGGAACTTGCCCGGGATTTTCTGAGCAGGGAACCCAGGGCCTGGAGGGTGTTTGTGTTTGTGTGACCCCTTCTCTAAGGTACAGGAACGGCTTCAGTCATAGTGAGCCATGGCGAGCAGCCCCGGGCCTGGAGGCCCGGGGCGAGCAGCCCCGGGCCTGGAGGCCCGGGGCGAGCAGCCCCGGGCCTGGAGGCCCGGGGCGAGCAGCCCCGGGCCTGGAGGCCCGGGGCGAGCAGCCCCGGGCCTGGAGGCCCGGGGCGAGCAGCCCCGGGCCTGGAGGCCCGGGGCGAGCAGCCCCGGGCCTGGAGGCCCGGGGCGAGCAGCCCCGGGCCTGGAGGCCCGGGGCGAGCAGCCCCGGGCCTGGAGGCCCGGGGCGAGCAGCCCCGGGCCTGGAGGCCCGGGGCGAGCAGCCCCGGGCCTGGAGGCCCGGGGCGAGCAGCCCCGGGCCTGGAGGCCCGGGGCGAGCAGCCCCGGGCCTGGAGGCCCGGGGCGAGCAGCCCCGGGCCTGGAGGCCCGGGGCGAGCAGCCCCGGGCCTGGAGGCCCGGGGCGAGCAGCCCCGGGCCTGGAGGCCCGGGGCGAGCAGCCCCGGGCCTGGAGGCCCGGGGCGAGCAGCCCCGGGCCTGGAGGCCCGGGGCGAGCAGCCCCGGGCCTGGAGGCCCGGGGCGAGCAGCCCCGGGCCTGGAGGCCCGGGGCGAGCAGCCCCGGGCCTGGAGGCCCGGGGCGAGCAGCCCCGGGCCTGGAGGCCCGGGGCGAGCAGCCCCGGGCCTGGAGGCCCGGGGCGAGCAGCCCCGGGCCTGGAGGCCCGGGGCGAGCAGCCCCGGGCCTGGAGGCCCGGGGCGAGCAGCCCCGGGCCTGGAGGCCCGGGGCGAGCAGCCCCGGGCCTGGAGGCCCGGGGCGAGCAGCCCCGGGCCTGGAGGCCCGGGGCGAGCAGCCCCGGGCCTGGAGGCCCGGGGCGAGCAGCCCCGGGCCTGGAGGCCCGGGGCGAGCAGCCCCGGGCCTGGAGGCCCGGGGCGAGCAGCCCCGGGCCTGGAGGCCCGGGGCGAGCAGCCCCGGGCCTGGAGGCCCGGGGCGAGCAGCCCCGGGCCTGGAGGCCCGGGGCGAGCAGCCCCGGGCCTGGAGGCCCGGGGCGAGCAGCCCCGGGCCTGGAGGCCCGGGGCGAGCAGCCCCGGGCCTGGAGGCCCGGGGCGAGCAGCCCCGGGCCTGGAGGCCCGGGGCGAGCAGCCCCGGGCCTGGAGGCCCGGGGCGAGCAGCCCCGGGCCTGGAGGCCCGGGGCGAGCAGCCCCGGGCCTGGAGGCCCGGGGCGAGCAGCCCCGGGCCTGGAGGCCCGGGGCGAGCAGCCCCGGGCCTGGAGGCCCGGGGCGAGCAGCCCCGGGCCTGGAGGCCCGGGGCGAGCAGCCCCGGGCCTGGAGGCCCGGGGCGAGCAGCCCCGGGCCTGGAGGCCCGGGGCGAGCAGCCCCGGGCCTGGAGGCCCGGGGCGAGCAGCCCCGGGCCTGGAGGCCCGGGGCGAGCAGCCCCGGGCCTGGAGGCCCGGGGCGAGCAGCCCCGGGCCTGGAGGCCCGGGGCGAGCAGCCCCGGGCCTGGAGGCCCGGGGCGAGCAGCCCCGGGCCTGGAGGCCCGGGGCGAGCAGCCCCGGGCCTGGAGGCCCGGGGCGAGCAGCCCCGGGCCTGGAGGCCCGGGGCGAGCAGCCCCGGGCCTGGAGGCCCGGGGCGAGCAGCCCCGGGCCTGGAGGCCCGGGGCGAGCAGCCCCGGGCCTGGAGGCCCGGGGCGAGCAGCCCCGGGCCTGGAGGCCCGGGGCGAGCAGCCCCGGGCCTGGAGGCCCGGGGCGAGCAGCCCCGGGCCTGGAGGCCCGGGGCGAGCAGCCCCGGGCCTGGAGGCCCGGGGCGAGCAGCCCCGGGCCTGGAGGCCCGGGGCGAGCAGCCCCGGGCCTGGAGGCCCGGGGCGAGCAGCCCCGGGCCTGGAGGCCCGGGGCGAGCAGCCCCGGGCCTGGAGGCCCGGGGCGAGCAGCCCCGGGCCTGGAGGCCCGGGGCGAGCAGCCCCGGGCCTGGAGGCCCGGGGCGAGCAGCCCCGGGCCTGGAGGCCCGGGGCGAGCAGCCCCGGGCCTGGAGGCCCGGGGCGAGCAGCCCCGGGCCTGGAGGCCCGGGGCGAGCAGCCCCGGGCCTGGAGGCCCGGGGCGAGCAGCCCCGGGCCTGGAGGCCCGGGGCGAGCAGCCCCGGGCCTGGAGGCCCGGGGCGAGCAGCCCCGGGCCTGGAGGCCCGGGGCGAGCAGCCCCGGGCCTGGAGGCCCGGGGCGAGCGGGGCACTTCCCATTCTGTGTCTCCAATCCCTCGGAACTTTCCGGGGAGTTTCTGAGCTGAGACCCCAGTGTCTGGAGGCTGTTTCGGGTTCTGTGACCCCTTTCTCTCAGGTACAGGGTGACTGCCTTCTCTCAGGCTCCAGCCATGGTGAGCCATCGTAATGACTCAGGGCCTGGAGGCCGGGGCTCGTAGCAGGTGTTTGGGATTCTGGGTCTCGCATCCCTCGGTCCTGACCCGGGATTACCGGAGTGGAGAGGAAGGGTTGTTGGCTTTTCAGGATTCAGGCATATGTCTCCTTGGGATTTTAGGCTTGTAGTATAGTCCCTGGTAGGGGTGCTTGGAATTCTGTGTCTCCCACTTCTCCATCCTTCCCCGTAAGTTTCTTAGCTGAGACCCCAAGGTCTGGACTCTGTGTGGGAAACACTGGCCCGTTTCTGTCACTGACAGGGAGAGGCTTCAGCCCTGATGCGCCATGGTAAGATAGAGCCCCGGGCGTGGAGGCCGGGGTCGACCAGGAGCACTACCCATTTGGTGTATCCGATCCCTCGGAACTTGCCCGGGATTTTCTGAGCAGGGAACCCAGGGCCTGGATGGTGTTTGTGTTTGTGTGACCCCTTCTCTCAGGTACAGGAACGGCTTCAGTCATAGTGAGCCATGGCGAGCAGCCCCGGGCGTGGAGGCCCGGGGCGAGCAGCCCCGGGCGTGGAGGCCCGGGGCGAGCAGCCCCGGGCGTGGAGGCCCGGGGCGAGCACCCCTGGGCGTGGAGGCCCGGGGCGAGCAGCCCCGGGGCTGGAGGCCCGGGGCGAGCAGCCCCGGGCGTGGAGGCCCGGGGCGAGCAGCCCCGGGCCTGGAGGCCCGGGGCGAGCAGCCCCGGGCGTGGAGGCCCGGGGCGAGCAGCCCCGGGCCTGGAGGGGCGGGGCACTTCCCATTCTGTGTCTCCAATCCCTCGGAACTTTCCGGGGAGTTTCTGAGCTGAGACCCCAGTGTCTGGAGGCTGTTTCGGGTTCTGTGACCCCTTTCTCTCAGGTACAGGGTGACTGCCTTCTCTCAGGCTCCAGCCATGGTGAGCCATCGTAATGACTCAGGGCCTGGAGGCCGGGGCTCGTAGCAGGTGTTTGGGATTCTGGGTCTCGCATCCCTCGGTCCTGACCCGGGAGTACCGGAGTGGAGAGGAAGGGTTATTGGCTTTTCAGGATTCAGGCATATGTTTCCTTGGGATTTTAGGCTTGTAGTATAGTCCCTGGTAGGGTTGCTTGGAATTCTCTGTCTCCCACTTCTCCATCCTTCCCCGTAAGTTTCTTAGCTGAGACCCCAAGGTCTGGACTCTGTGTGGGAAACACTGGCCCGTTTCTGTCACTGACAGGGAGAGGCTTCCGCCCTGATGCGCCATGGTAAGATACAGCCCCGGGCGTGGAGGCCCGGGTCGACCAGGAGCACTACCCATTTGGCGTATCCGATCCCTCGGAACTTGCCCGGGATTTTCTGAGCAGGGAACCCAGGGCCTGGAGGGTGTTTGTGTTTGTGTGACCCCTTCTCTCAGGTACAGGAACGGCTTCAGTCATATTGAGCCAGGGCGAGCAGCCCCGGGCCTGGAGGCCCGGGGCGAGCAGCCCCGGGCCTGGAGGCCCGGGGCGAGCAGCCCCGGGCCTGGAGGCCCGGGGCGAGCAGCCCCGGGCCTGGAGGCCCGGGGCGAGCAGCCCCGGGCCTGGAGGCCCGGGGCGAGCAGCCCCGGGCCTGGAGGCCCGGGGCGAGCAGCCCCGGGCCTGGAGGCCCGGGGCGAGCAGCCCCGGGCCTGGAGGCCCGGGGCGAGCAGCCCCGGGCCTGGAGGCCCGGGGCGAGCAGCCCCGGGCCTGGAGGCCCGGGGCGAGCAGCCCCGGGCCTGGAGGCCCGGGGCGAGCAGCCCCGGGCCTGGAGGCCCGGGGCGAGCAGCCCCGGGCCTGGAGGCCCGGGGCGAGCAGCCCCGGGCCTGGAGGCCCGGGGCGAGCAGCCCCGGGCCTGGAGGCCCGGGGCGAGCAGCCCCGGGCCTGGAGGCCCGGGGCGAGCAGCCCCGGGCCTGGAGGCCCGGGGCGAGCAGCCCCGGGCCTGGAGGCCCGGGGCGAGCAGCCCCGGGCCTGGAGGCCCGGGGCGAGCAGCCCCGGGCCTGGAGGCCCGGGGCGAGCAGCCCCGGGCCTGGAGGCCCGGGGCGAGCAGCCCCGGGCCTGGAGGCCCGGGGCGAGCAGCCCCGGGCCTGGAGGCCCGGGGCGAGCAGCCCCGGGCCTGGAGGCCCGGGGCGAGCAGCCCCGGGCCTGGAGGCCCGGGGCGAGCAGCCCCGGGCCTGGAGGGGCGGGGCACTTCCCATTCTGTGTCTCCAATCCCTCGGAACTTTCCGGGGAGTTTCTGAGCTGAGACCCCAGTGTCTGGAGGCTGTTTCGGGTTCTGTGACCCCTTTCTCTCAGGTACAGGGTGACTGCCTTCTCTCAGGCTCCAGCCATGGTGAGCCATCGTAATGACTCAGGGCCTGGAGGCCGGGGCTCGTAGCAGGTGTTTGGGATTCTGGGTCTCGCATCCCTCGGTCCTGACCCGGGAGTACCGGAGTGGAGAGGATGGGTTGTTGGCTTTTCAGGATTCAGGCATATGTCTCCTTGGGATTTTAGGCTTGTAGTATAGTCCCTGGTAGGGCTGCTTGGAATTCTGTGTCTCCCACTTCTCCATCCTTCCCCGTAAGTTTCTGAGCTGAGACCCCAAGGTCTGGACTCTGTGTGGGAAACACTGGCCCGTTTCTGTCACTGACAGGGAGAGGCTTCAGCCCTGATGCGCCATGGAAAGATAGAGCCCCGGGCGTGGAGGCCCAGGTCGACCAGGAGCACTACCCATTTGGCGAATCCGATCCCTCGGAACTTGCCCGGGATTTTCTGAGCAGGGAACCCAGGGCCTGGAGGGTGTTTGTGTTTGTGTGACCCCTTCTCTAAGGTACAGGAACGGCTTCAGTCATAGTGAGCCATGGCGAGCAGCCCCGGGCGTGGAGGCCCGGGGCGAGCGTGGCACTTTCCATTCTGTGTCTCCAATCCCTCGGAACTTTCCGGGGAGTTTCTGAGCTGAGACCCCAGTGTCTGGAGGCTGTTTCGGGTTCTGTGACCTCTTTCTCTCAGGTACAGGGTGACTGCCTTCTCTCAGGCTCCAGCCATGGTGAGCCATCGTAATGTCTCAGGGCCTGGAGGCCGGGGCTCGTAGCAGGTGTTTGGGATTCTGGGTCTCGCATCCCTCGGTCCTGACCCGGGAGTACCGGAGTGGAGAGGAAGGGTTGTTGGCTTTTCAGGAATCAGGCATATGTCTCCTTGGGATTTTAGGCTTGTAGTATAGTCCCTGGTAGGTCTGCTTGGAATTCTGTGTCTCCCACTTCTCCATCCTTCCCCGTAAGTTTCTGAGCTGAGACCCCAAGGTCTGGACTCTGTGTGGGAAACACTGGCCCGTTTCTGTCACTGACAGGGAGAGGCTTCAGCCCTGATGCGCCATGGAAAGATAGAGCCCCGGGCGTGGAGGCCCGGGTCGACCAGGAGTACTACCCATTTGGCGAATCCGATCCCTCGGAACTTGCCCGGGATTTTCTGAGCAGGGAACCCAGGGCCTGGAGGGTGTTTGTGTTTGTGTGACCCCTTCTCTAAGGTACAGGAACGGCTTCAGTCATAGTGAGCCATGGCGAGCAGCCCCGGGCGTGGAGGCCCGGGGCGAGCAGCCCCGGGCGTGGGGGCCCGGGGCGAGGAGCCCCGGGCGTGGGGGCCCGGGGCGAGCAGGCCCGGGCGTGGGGGCCCGGGGCGAGCAGCCCCGGGCGTGGGGGCCCGGGGCGAGCAGCCCCGGGCGTGGGGGCCCGGGGCGAGCAGCCCCGGGCGTGGGGGCCCGGGGCGAGCAGCCCCGGGCGTGGGGGCCCGGGGCGAGCAGCCCCGGGCGTGGGGGCCCGGGGCGAGCAGCCCCGGGCGTGGGGGCCCGGGGCGAGCAGCCCCGGGCGTGGGGGCCCGGGGCGAGCAGCCCCGGGCCTGGGGGCCCGGGGCGAGCAGCCCCGGGCCTGGGGGCGAGCGGGGCACTTCCCATTCTGTGTCTCCAATCCCTCGGAACTTTCAGGGGAGTTTCTGAGCTGAGACCCCAGTGTCTGGAGGCTGTTTCGGGTTCTGTGACCCCTTTCCCTCAGGTACAGGGTGACTGCCTTCTCTCAGGCTCCAGCCATGGTGAGCCATCGTAATGACTCAGGGCCTGGAGGCCGGGGCTCGTAGCAGGTGTTTGAGATTCTGGGTCTCACATCCCTCGGTCCTGACCCGGGAGTACCGGAGTGGAGAGGAAGGGTTGTTGGCTTTTCAGGATTCAGGCATATGTCTCCTTGGGATTTTAGGCTTGTGGTATAGTCCCTGGTAGGGCTGCTTGGAATTCTGTGTCTCCCACTTCTCCATCCTTCCCCGTAAGTTTCTGAGCTGAGACCCCAAGGTCTGGACTCTGTGTGGGAAACACTGGCCCGTTTCTGTCACTGACAGGGAGAGGCTTCAGCCCTGATGCGCCATGTTAAGATAGAGCCCCGGGCGTGGAGGCCCGGGTGGACCAGGAGCACAACCCATTTGGCGTATCCCATCCCTCGGAACTTGCCCGGGATTTTCTGAGCAGGGAACCCAGGGCCTGGAGGGTGTTTGTGTTTGTGTGACCCCTTCTCTCAGGTACAGGAACGGCTTCAGTCATAGTGAGCCATGGCGAGTAGCCCCGGGCGTGGAGGCCCGGGGCGAGCAGCCCCGGGCCTGGAGGCCCGAGGCGAGCGGGGCACTTCCCATTCTGTGTCTCCAATCCCTCGGAACTTTCCGGGGAGTTTCTGAGCTGAGACCCCAGTGTCTGGAGGCTGTTTCGGGTTCTGTGACCCCTTTCTCTCAGGTACAGGGTGACTGCCTTCTCTCAGGCTCCAGCCATGGTGAGCCATCGTAATGACTCAGGGCCTGGAGGCCGGGGCTCGTAGCAGGTGTTTGGGATTCTGGGTCTCGCATCCCTCGGTCCTGACCCGGGAGTACCGGAGTGGAGAGGATGGGTTGTTGGCTTTTCAGGATTCAGGCATATGTCTCCTTGGGATTTTAGGCTTGTAGTATAGTCCCTGGTAGGGCTGCTTGGAATTCTGTGTCTCCCACTTCTCCATCCTTCCCCGTAAGTTTCTGAGCTGAGACCCCAAGGTCTGGACTCTGTGTGGGAAACACTGGCCCGTTTCTGTCACTGACAGGGAGAGGCTTCAGCCCTGATGCGCCATGGAAAGATAGAGCCCCGGGCGTGGAGGCCCAGGTCGACCAGGAGCACTACCCATTTGGCGAATCCGATCCCTCGGAACTTGCCCGGGATTTTCTGAGCAGGGAACCCAGGGCCTGGAGGGTGTTTGTGTTTGTGTGACCCCTTCTCTAAGGTACAGGAACGGCTTCAGTCATAGTGAGCCATGGCGAGCAGCCCCGGGCGTGGAGGCCCGGGGCGAGCGTGGCACTTCCCATTCTGTGTCTCCAATCCCTCGGAACTCTCCGGGGAGTTTCTGAGCTGAGACCCCAGTGTCTGGAGGCTGTTTCGGGTTCTGTGACCTCTTTCTCTCAGGTACAGGGTGACTGCCTTCTCTCAGGCTCCAGCCATGGTGAGCCATCGTAATGTCTCAGGGCCTGGAGGACGGGGCTCGTAGCAGGTGTTTGGGATTCTGGGTCTCGCATCCCTCGGTCCTGACCCGGGAGTACCGGAGTGGAGAGGAAGGGTTGTTGGCTTTTCAGGAATCAGGCATATGTCTCCTTGGGATTTTAGGCTTGTAGTATAGTCCCTGGTAGGTCTGCTTGGAATTCTGTGTCTCCCACTTCTCCATCCTTCCCCGTAAGTTTCTGAGCTGAGACCCCAAGTCCTGGACTCTGTGTGGGAAACACTGGCCCGTTTCTGTCACTGACAGGGAGAGGCTTCAGCCCTGATGCGCCATGGAAAGATAGAGCCCCGGGCGTGGAGGCCCGGGTCGACCAGGAGCACTACCCATTTGGCGAATCCGATCCCTCGGAACTTGCCCGGGATTTTCTGAGCAGGGAACCCAGGGCCTGGAGGGTGTTTGTGTTTGTGTGACCCCCTTCTCTAAGGTACAGGAACGGCTTCAGTCATAGTGAGCCATGGCGAGCAGCCCCGGGCGTGGAGGCCCGGGGCGAGCAGCCCCGGGCGTGGAGGCCCGGGGCGAGCAGCCCCGGGCGTGGAGGCCCGGGGCGAGCAGCCCCGGGCGTGGAGGCCCGGGGCGAGCAGCCCCGGGCGTGGAGGCCCGGGGCGAGCAGCCCCGGGCGTGGAGGCCCGGGGCGAGCAGCCCCGGGCGTGGAGGCCCGGGGCGAGCAGCCCCGGGCGTGGAGGCCCGGGGCGAGCAGCCCCGGGCGTGGAGGCCCGGGGCGAGCAGCCCCGGGCGTGGAGGCCCGGGGCGAGCAGCCCCGGGCGTGGAGGCCCGGGGCGAGCAGCCCCGGGCGTGGAGGCCCGGGGCGAGCAGCCCCGGGCGTGGAGGCCCGGGGCGAGCAGCCCCGGGCCTGGAGGCCCGGGGCGAGCAGCCCCGGGCGTGGAGGCCCGGGGCGAGCAGCCCCGGGCCTGGAGGCCCGGGGCGAGCAGCCCCGGGCCTGGAGGCCCGGGGCGAGCAGCCCCGGGCCTCGAGGCCCGGGGCGAGCGGGGCACTTCCCATTCTGTGTCTCCAATCCCTCGGAACTTTCCGGGGAGTTTCTGAGCTGAGACCCCAGTGTCTGGACGCTGTTTCGGGTTCTGTGACCCCTTTCTCTCAGGTACAGGGTGACTGCCTTCTCTCAGGCTCCAGCCATGGTGAGCCATCGTAATGACTCAGGGCCTGGAGGCCGGGGCTCGTAGCAGGTGTTTGGGATTCTGGGTTTCGCATCCCTCGGTCCTGACCCGGGAGTACCGGAGTGGAGAGGATGGGTTGTTGGCTTTTCAGGATTCAGGCATATGTCTCCTTGGGATTTTAGGCTTGTAGTATAGTCCCTGGTAGGTCTGCTTGGAATTCTGTGTCTCCCACTTCTCCATCCTTCCCCGTAAGTTTCTGAGCTGAGACCCCAAGGTCTGGACTCTGTGTGGGAAACACTGGCCCGTTTCTGTCACTGACAGGGAGAGGCTTCAGCCCTGATGCGCCATGGAAAGATAGAGCCCCGGGCGTGGAGGCCCGGGTCGACCAGGAGCACTACCCATTTGGCGAATCCGATCCCTCGGAACTTGCCCGAGATTTTCTGAGCAGGGAACCCAGGGCCTGGAGGGTGTTTGTGTTTGTGTGACCCCCTTCTCTAAGGTACAGGAACGGCTTCAGTCATAGTGAGCCATGGCGAGCAGCCCCGGGCGTGGAGGCCCGGGGCGAGCAGCCCCGGGCGTGGAGGCCCGGGGCGAGCAGCCCCGGGCGTGGAGGCCCGGGGCGAGCAGCCCCGGGCGTGGAGGCCCGGGGCGAGCAGCCCCGGGCCTGGAGGCCCGGGGCGAGCAGCCCCGGGCGTGGAGGCCCGGGGCGAGCAGCCCCGGGCGTGGAGGCCCGGGGCGAGCAGCCCCGGGCGTGGAGGCCCGGGGCGAGCAGCCCCGGGCGTGGAGGCCCGGGGCGAGCAGCCCCGGGCGTGGAGGCCCGGGGCGAGCAGCCCCGGGCGTGGAGGCCCGGGGCGAGCAGCCCCGGGCCTGGAGGCCCGGGGCGAGCAGCCCCGGGCCTGGAGGCCCGGGGCGAGCAGCCCCGGGCCTGGAGGCCCGGGGCGAGCAGCCCCGGGCCTGGAGGCCCGGGGCGAGCAGCCCCGGGCCTGGAGGCCCGGGGCGAGCAGCCCCGGGCCTGGAGGCCCGGGGCGAGCAGCCCCGGGCCTGGAGGCCCGGGGCGAGCAGCCCCGGGCCTGGAGGCCCGGGGCGAGCAGCCCCGGGCCTGGAGGCCCGGGGCGAGCAGCCCCGGGCCTGGAGGCCCGGGGCGAGCAGCCCCGGGCCTGGAGGCCCGGGGCGAGCAGCCCCGGGCCTGGAGGCCCGGGGCGAGCAGCCCCGGGCCTGGAGGCCCGGGGCGAGCAGCCCCGGGCCTGGAGGCCCGGGGCGAGCAGCCCCGGGCCTGGAGGCCCGGGGCGAGCAGCCCCGGGCCTGGAGGCCCGGGGCGAGCAGCCCCGGGCCTGGAGGCCCGGGGCGAGCAGCCCCGGGCCTGGAGGCCCGGGGCGAGCAGCCCCGGGCCTGGAGGCCCGGGGCGAGCAGCCCCGGGCCTGGAGGCCCGGGGCGAGCAGCCCCGGGCCTGGAGGCCCGGGGCGAGCAGCCCCGGGCCTGGAGGCCCGGGGCGAGCAGCCCCGGGCCTGGAGGCCCGGGGCGAGCAGCCCCGGGCCTGGAGGCCCGGGGCGAGCAGCCCCGGGCCTGGAGGCCCGGGGCGAGCAGCCCCGGGCCTGGAGGCCCGGGGCGAGCAGCCCCGGGCCTGGAGGCCCGGGGCGAGCAGCCCCGGGCCTGGAGGCCCGGGGCGAGCAGCCCCGGGCCTGGAGGCCCGGGGCGAGCAGCCCCGGGCCTGGAGGCCCGGGGCGAGCAGCCCCGGGCCTGGAGGCCCGGGGCGAGCAGCCCCGGGCCTGGAGGCCCGGGGCGAGCAGCCCCGGGCCTGGAGGCCCGGGGCGAGCAGCCCCGGGCCTGGAGGCCCGGGGCGAGCAGCCCCGGGCCTGGAGGCCCGGGGCGAGCAGCCCCGGGCCTGGAGGCCCGGGGCGAGCAGCCCCGGGCCTGGAGGCCCGGGGCGAGCAGCCCCGGGCCTGGAGGCCCGGGGCGAGCAGCCCCGGGCCTGGAGGCCCGGGGCGAGCAGCCCCGGGCCTGGAGGCCCGGGGCGAGCAGCCCCGGGCCTGGAGGCCCGGGGCGAGCAGCCCCGGGCCTGGAGGCCCGGGGCGAGCAGCCCCGGGCCTGGAGGCCCGGGGCGAGCAGCCCCGGGCCTGGAGGCCCGGGGCGAGCAGCCCCGGGCCTGGAGGCCCGGGGCGAGCAGCCCCGGGCCTGGAGGCCCGGGGCGAGCAGCCCCGGGCCTGGAGGCCCGGGGCGAGCAGCCCCGGGCCTGGAGGCCCGGGGCGAGCAGCCCCGGGCCTGGAGGCCCGGGGCGAGCAGCCCCGGGCCTGGAGGCCCGGGGCGAGCAGCCCCGGGCCTGGAGGCCCGGGGCGAGCAGCCCCGGGCCTGGAGGCCCGGGGCGAGCAGCCCCGGGCCTGGAGGCCCGGGGCGAGCAGCCCCGGGCCTGGAGGCCCGGGGCGAGCAGCCCCGGGCCTGGAGGCCCGGGGCGAGCAGCCCCGGGCCTGGAGGCCCGGGGCGAGCAGCCCCGGGCCTGGAGGCCCGGGGCGAGCAGCCCCGGGCCTGGAGGCCCGGGGCGAGCAGCCCCGGGCCTGGAGGCCCGGGGCGAGCAGCCCCGGGCCTGGAGGCCCGGGGCGAGCAGCCCCGGGCCTGGAGGCCCGGGGCGAGCAGCCCCGGGCCTGGAGGCCCGGGGCGAGCAGCCCCGGGCCTGGAGGCCCGGGGCGAGCAGCCCCGGGCCTGGAGGCCCGGGGCGAGCAGCCCCGGGCCTGGAGGCCCGGGGCGAGCAGCCCCGGGCCTGGAGGCCCGGGGCGAGCAGCCCCGGGCCTGGAGGCCCGGGGCGAGCAGCCCCGGGCCTGGAGGCCCGGGGCGAGCAGCCCCGGGCCTGGAGGCCCGGGGCGAGCAGCCCCGGGCCTGGAGGCCCGGGGCGAGCAGCCCCGGGCCTGGAGGCCCGGGGCGAGCAGCCCCGGGCCTGGAGGCCCGGGGCGAGCAGCCCCGGGCCTGGAGGCCCGGGGCGAGCAGCCCCGGGCCTGGAGGCCCGGGGCGAGCAGCCCCGGGCCTGGAGGCCCGGGGCGAGCAGCCCCGGGCCTGGAGGCCCGGGGCGAGCAGCCCCGGGCCTGGAGGCCCGGGGCGAGCAGCCCCGGGCCTGGAGGCCCGGGGCGAGCAGCCCCGGGCCTGGAGGCCCGGGGCGAGCAGCCCCGGGCCTGGAGGCCCGGGGCGAGCAGCCCCGGGCCTGGAGGCCCGGGGCGAGCAGCCCCGGGCCTGGAGGCCCGGGGCGAGCAGCCCCGGGCCTGGAGGCCCGGGGCGAGCAGCCCCGGGCCTGGAGGCCCGGGGCGAGCAGCCCCGGGCCTGGAGGCCCGGGGCGAGCAGCCCCGGGCCTGGAGGCCCGGGGCGAGCAGCCCCGGGCCTGGAGGCCCGGGGCGAGCAGCCCCGGGCCTGGAGGCCCGGGGCGAGCAGCCCCGGGCCTGGAGGCCCGGGGCGAGCAGCCCCGGGCCTGGAGGCCCGGGGCGAGCAGCCCCGGGCCTGGAGGCCCGGGGCGAGCAGCCCCGGGCCTGGAGGCCCGGGGCGAGCAGCCCCGGGCCTGGAGGCCCGGGGCGAGCAGCCCCGGGCCTGGAGGCCCGGGGCGAGCAGCCCCGGGCCTGGAGGCCCGGGGCGAGCAGCCCCGGGCCTGGAGGCCCGGGGCGAGCAGCCCCGGGCCTGGAGGCCCGGGGCGAGCAGCCCCGGGCCTGGAGGCCCGGGGCGAGCAGCCCCGGGCCTGGAGGCCCGGGGCGAGCAGCCCCGGGCCTGGAGGCCCGGGGCGAGCAGCCCCGGGCCTGGAGGCCCGGGGCGAGCAGCCCCGGGCCTGGAGGCCCGGGGCGAGCAGCCCCGGGCCTGGAGGCCCGGGGCGAGCAGCCCCGGGCCTGGAGGCCCGGGGCGAGCAGCCCCGGGCCTGGAGGCCCGGGGCGAGCAGCCCCGGGCCTGGAGGCCCGGGGCGAGCAGCCCCGGGCCTGGAGGCCCGGGGCGAGCAGCCCCGGGCCTGGAGGCCCGGGGCGAGCAGCCCCGGGCCTGGAGGCCCGGGGCGAGCAGCCCCGGGCCTGGAGGCCCGGGGCGAGCAGCCCCGGGCCTGGAGGCCCGGGGCGAGCAGCCCCGGGCCTGGAGGCCCGGGGCGAGCAGCCCCGGGCCTGGAGGCCCGGGGCGAGCAGCCCCGGGCCTGGAGGCCCGGGGCGAGCAGCCCCGGGCCTGGAGGCCCGGGGCGAGCAGCCCCGGGCCTGGAGGCCCGGGGCGAGCAGCCCCGGGCCTGGAGGCCCGGGGCGAGCAGCCCCGGGCCTGGAGGCCCGGGGCGAGCAGCCCCGGGCCTGGAGGCCCGGGGCGAGCAGCCCCGGGCCTGGAGGCCCGGGGCGAGCAGCCCCGGGCCTGGAGGCCCGGGGCGAGCAGCCCCGGGCCTGGAGGCCCGGGGCGAGCAGCCCCGGGCCTGGAGGCCCGGGGCGAGCAGCCCCGGGCCTGGAGGCCCGGGGCGAGCAGCCCCGGGCCTGGAGGCCCGGGGCGAGCAGCCCCGGGCCTGGAGGCCCGGGGCGAGCAGCCCCGGGCCTGGAGGCCCGGGGCGAGCAGCCCCGGGCCTGGAGGCCCGGGGCGAGCAGCCCCGGGCCTGGAGGCCCGGGGCGAGCAGCCCCGGGCCTGGAGGCCCGGGGCGAGCAGCCCCGGGCCTGGAGGCCCGGGGCGAGCAGCCCCGGGCCTGGAGGCCCGGGGCGAGCAGCCCCGGGCCTGGAGGCCCGGGGCGAGCAGCCCCGGGCCTGGAGGCCCGGGGCGAGCAGCCCCGGGCCTGGAGGCCCGGGGCGAGCAGCCCCGGGCCTGGAGGCCCGGGGCGAGCAGCCCCGGGCCTGGAGGCCCGGGGCGAGCAGCCCCGGGCCTGGAGGCCCGGGGCGAGCAGCCCCGGGCCTGGAGGCCCGGGGCGAGCAGCCCCGGGCCTGGAGGCCCGGGGCGAGCAGCCCCGGGCCTGGAGGCCCGGGGCGAGCAGCCCCGGGCCTGGAGGCCCGGGGCGAGCAGCCCCGGGCCTGGAGGCCCGGGGCGAGCAGCCCCGGGCCTGGAGGCCCGGGGCGAGCAGCCCCGGGCCTGGAGGCCCGGGGCGAGCAGCCCCGGGCCTGGAGGCCCGGGGCGAGCAGCCCCGGGCCTGGAGGCCCGGGGCGAGCAGCCCCGGGCCTGGAGGCCCGGGGCGAGCAGCCCCGGGCCTGGAGGCCCGGGGCGAGCGGGGCACTTCCCATTCTGTGTCTCCAATCCCTCGGAACTTTCCGGGGAGTTTCTGAGCTGAGACCCCAGTGTCTGGAGGCTGTTTCGGGTTCTGTGACCCCTTTCTCTCAGGTACAGGGTGACTGCCTTCTCTCAGGCTCCAGCCATGGTGAGCCATCGTAATGACTCAGGGCCTGGAGGCCGGGGCTCGTAGCAGGTGTTTGGGATTCTGGGTCTCGCATCCCTCGGTCCTGACCCGGGAGTACCGGAGTGGAGAGGATGGGTTGTTGGCTTTTCAGGATTCAGGCATATGTCTCCTTGGGATTTTAGGCTTGTAGTATAGTCCCTGGTAGGGCTGCTTGGAATTCTGTGTCTCCCACTTCTCCATCCTTCCCCGTAAGTTTCTGAGCTGAGACCCCAAGGTCTGGACTCTGTGTGGGAAACACTGGCCCGTTTCTGTCACTGACAGGGAGAGGCTTCAGCCCTGATGCGCCATGGAAAGATAGAGCCCCGGGCGTGGAGGCCCAGGTCGACCAGGAGCACTACCCATTTGGCGAATCCGATCCCTCGGAACTTGCCCGGGATTTTCTGAGCAGGGAACCCAGGGCCTGGAGGGTGTTTGTGTTTGTGTGACCCCTTCTCTAAGGTACAGGAACGGCTTCAGTCATAGTGAGCCATGGCGAGCAGCCCCGGGCGTGGAGGCCCGGGGCGAGCGTGGCACTTTCCATTCTGTGTCTCCAATCCCTCGGAACTTTCCGGGGAGTTTCTGAGCTGAGACCCCAGTGTCTGGAGGCTGTTTCGGGTTCTGTGACCTCTTTCTCTCAGGTACAGGGTGACTGCCTTCTCTCAGGCTCCAGCCATGGTGAGCCATCGTAATGTCTCAGGGCCTGGAGGCCGGGGCTCGTAGCAGGTGTTTGGGATTCTGGGTCTCGCATCCCTCGGTCCTGACCCGGGAGTACCGGAGTGGAGAGGAAGGGTTGTTGGCTTTTCAGGAATCAGGCATATGTCTCCTTGGGATTTTAGGCTTGTAGTATAGTCCCTGGTAGGTCTGCTTGGAATTCTGTGTCTCCCACTTCTCCATCCTTCCCCGTAAGTTTCTGAGCTGAGACCCCAAGGTCTGGACTCTGTGTGGGAAACACTGGCCCGTTTCTGTCACTGACAGGGAGAGGCTTCAGCCCTGATGCGCCATGGAAAGATAGAGCCCCGGGCGTGGAGGCCCGGGTCGACCAGGAGTACTACCCATTTGGTGAATCCGATCCCTCGGAACTTGCCCGGGATTTTCTGAGCAGGGAACCCAGGGCCTGGAGGGTGTTTGTGTTTGTGTGACCCCTTCTCTAAGGTACAGGAACGGCTTCAGTCATAGTGAGCCATGGCGAGCAGCCCCGGGCGTGGAGGCCCGGGGCGAGCAGCCCCGGGCGTGGGGGCCCGGGGCGAGGAGCCCCGGGCGTGGGGGCCCGGGGCGAGCAGCCCCGGGCGTGGGGGCCCGGGGCGAGCAGCCCCGGGCGTGGGGGCCCGGGGCGAGCAGCCCCGGGCGTGGGGGCCCGGGGCGAGCAGCCCCGGGCGTGGGGGCCCGGGGCGAGCAGCCCCGGGCGTGGGGGCCCGGGGCGAGCAGCCCCGGGCGTGGGGGCCCGGGGCGAGCAGCCCCGGGCGTGGGGGCCCGGGGCGAGCAGCCCCGGGCGTGGGGGCCCGGGGCGAGCAGCCCCGGGCCTGGGGGCGAGCGGGGCACTTCCCATTCTGTGTCTCCAATCCCTCGGAACTTTCAGGGGAGTTTCTGAGCTGAGACCCCAGTGTCTGGAGGCTGTTTCGGGTTCTGTGACCCCTTTCCCTCAGGTACAGGGTGACTGCCTTCTCTCAGGCTCCAGCCATGGTGAGCCATCGTAATGACTCAGGGCCTGGAGGCCGGGGCTCGTAGCAGGTGTTTGAGATTCTGGGTCTCACATCCCTCGGTCCTGACCCGGGAGTACCGGAGTGGAGAGGAAGGGTTGTTGGCTTTTCAGGATTCAGGCATATGTCTCCTTGGGATTTTAGGCTTGTGGTATAGTCCCTGGTAGGGCTGCTTGGAATTCTGTGTCTCCCACTTCTCCATCCTTCCCCGTAAGTTTCTGAGCTGAGACCCCAAGGTCTGGACTCTGTGTGGGAAACACTGGCCCGTTTCTGTCACTGACAGGGAGAGGCTTCAGCCCTGATGCGCCATGTTAAGATAGAGCCCCGGGCGTGGAGGCCCGGGTGGACCAGGAGCACAACCCATTTGGCGTATCCCATCCCTCGGAACTTGCCCGGGATTTTCTGAGCAGGGAACCCAGGGCCTGGAGGGTGTTTGTGTTTGTGTGACCCCTTCTCTCAGGTACAGGAACGGCTTCAGTCATAGTGAGCCATGGCGAGTAGCCCCGGGCGTGGAGGCCCGGGGCGAGCAGCCCCGGGCCTGGAGGCCCGAGGCGAGCGGGGCACTTCCCATTCTGTGTCTCCAATCCCTCGGAACTTTCCGGGGAGTTTCTGAGCTGAGACCCCAGTGTCTGGAGGCTGTTTCGGGTTCTGTGACCCCTTTCTCTCAGGTACAGGGTGACTGCCTTCTCTCAGGCTCCAGCCATGGTGAGCCATCGTAATGACTCAGGGCCTGGAGGCCGGGGCTCGTAGCAGGTGTTTGGGATTCTGGGTCTCGCATCCCTCGGTCCTGACCCGGGAGTACCGGAGTGGAGAGGATGGGTTGTTGGCTTTTCAGGATTCAGGCATATGTCTCCTTGGGATTTTAGGCTTGTAGTATAGTCCCTGGTAGGGCTGCTTGGAATTCTGTGTCTCCCACTTCTCCATCCTTCCCCGTAAGTTTCTGAGCTGAGACCCCAAGGTCTGGACTCTGTGTGGGAAACACTGGCCCGTTTCTGTCACTGACAGGGAGAGGCTTCAGCCCTGATGCGCCATGGAAAGATAGAGCCCCGGGCGTGGAGGCCCAGGTCGACCAGGAGCACTACCCATTTGGCGAATCCGATCCCTCGGAACTTGCCCGGGATTTTCTGAGCAGGGAACCCAGGGCCTGGAGGGTGTTTGTGTTTGTGTGACCCCTTCTCTAAGGTACAGGAACGGCTTCAGTCATAGTGAGCCATGGCGAGCAGCCCCGGGCGTGGAGGCCCGGGGCGAGCGTGGCACTTCCCATTCTGTGTCTCCAATCCCTCGGAACTCTCCGGGGAGTTTCTGAGCTGAGACCCCAGTGTCTGGAGGCTGTTTCGGGTTCTGTGACCTCTTTCTCTCAGGTACAGGGTGACTGCCTTCTCTCAGGCTCCAACCATGGTGAGCCATCGTAATGTCTCAGGGCCTGGAGGCCGGGGCTCGTAGCAGGTGTTTGGGATTCTGGGTCTCGCATCCCTCGGTCCTGACCCGGGAGTACCGGAGTGGAGAGGAAGGGTTGTTGGCTTTTCAGGAATCAGGCATATGTCTCCTTGGGATTTTAGGCTTGTAGTATAGTCCCTGGTAGGTCTGCTTGGAATTCTGTGTCTCCCACTTCTCCATCCTTCCCCGTAAGTTTCTGAGCTGAGACCCCAAGTCCTGGACTCTGTGTGGGAAACACTGGCCCGTTTCTGTCACTGACAGGGAGAGGCTTCAGCCCTGATGCGCCATGGAAAGATAGAGCCCCGGGCGTGGAGGCCCGGGTCGACCAGGAGCACTACCCATTTGGCGAATCCGATCCCTCGGAACTTGCCCGGGATTTTCTGAGCAGGGAACCCAGGGCCTGGAGGGTGTTTGTGTTTGTGTGACCCCCTTCTCTAAGGTACAGGAACGGCTTCAGTCATAGTGAGCCATGGCGAGCAGCCCCGGGCGTGGAGGCCCGGGGCGAGCAGCCCCGGGCGTGGAGGCCCGGGGCGAGCAGCCCCGGGCGTGGAGGCCCGGGGCGAGCAGCCCCGGGCGTGGAGGCCCGGGGCGAGCAGCCCCGGGCGTGGAGGCCCGGGGCGAGCAGCCCCGGGCGTGGAGGCCCGGGGCGAGCAGCCCCGGGCGTGGAGGCCCGGGGCGAGCAGCCCCGGGCGTGGAGGCCCGGGGCGAGCAGCCCCGGGCGTGGAGGCCCGGGGCGAGCAGCCCCGGGCCTGGAGGCCCGGGGCGAGCAGCCCCGGGCCTGGAGGCCCGGGGCGAGCAGCCCCGGGCCTGGAGGCCCGGGGCGAGCAGCCCCGGGCCTGGAGGCCCGGGGCGAGCAGCCCCGGGCCTGGAGGCCCGGGGCGAGCAGCCCCGGGCCTCGAGGCCCGGGGCGAGCGGGGCACTTCCCATTCTGTGTCTCCAATCCCTCGGAACTTTCCGGGGAGTTTCTGAGCTGAGACCCCAGTGTCTGGACGCTGTTTCGGGTTCTGTGACCCCTTTCTCTCAGGTACAGGGTGACTGCCTTCTCTCAGGCTCCAGCCATGGTGAGCCATCGTAATGACTCAGGGCCTGGAGGCCGGGGCTCGTAGCAGGTGTTTGGGATTCTGGGTTTCGCATCCCTCGGTCCTGACCCGGGAGTACCGGAGTGGAGAGGATGGGTTGTTGGCTTTTCAGGATTCAGGCATATGTCTCCTTGGGATTTTAGGCTTGTAGTATAGTCCCTGGTAGGTCTGCTTGGAATTCTGTGTCTCCCACTTCTCCATCCTTCCCCGTAAGTTTCTGAGCTGAGACCCCAAGGTCTGGACTCTGTGTGGGAAACACTGGCCCGTTTCTGTCACTGACAGGGAGAGGCTTCAGCCCTGATGCGCCATGGAAAGATAGAGCCCCGGGCGTGGAGGCCCGGGTCGACCAGGAGCACTACCCATTTGGCGAATCCGATCCCTCGGAACTTGCCCGGGATTTTCTGAGCAGGGAACCCAGGGCCTGGAGGGTGTTTGTGTTTGTGTGACCCCCTTCTCTAAGGTACAGGAACGGCTTCAGTCATAGTGAGCCATGGCGAGCAGCCCCGGGCGTGGAGGCCCGGGGCGAGCAGCCCCGGGCGTGGAGGCCCGGGGCGAGCAGCCCCGGGCGTGGAGGCCCGGGGCGAGCAGCCCCGGGCGTGGAGGCCCGGGGCGAGCAGCCCCGGGCGTGGAGGCCCGGGGCGAGCAGCCCCGGGCGTGGAGGCCCGGGGCGAGCAGCCCCGGGCGTGGAGGCCCGGGGCGAGCAGCCCCGGGCGTGGAGGCCCGGGGCGAGCAGCCCCGGGCCTGGAGGCCCGGGGCGAGCAGCCCCGGGCCTGGAGGCCCGGGGCGAGCAGCCCCGGGCCTGGAGGCCCGGGGCGAGCAGCCCCGGGCCTGGAGGCCCGGGGCGAGCAGCCCCGGGCCTGGAGGCCCGGGGCGAGCAGCCCCGGGCCTGGAGGCCCGGGGCGAGCAGCCCCGGGCCTGGAGGCCCGGGGCG